>NC_080166.1:67899697-68268552 GCF_950295315.1 Erinaceus europaeus | reverse complement strand
TGTATTTAGATGGCCTCTCTTAGGGTGCATAGATGTTGATAATCATTAAGTCCTCTTGAGTGATTGATCCTCTGAACACTAAGTAATGTCCATCCCTATCTTTTAAAATTGTATTTATTTTAAGGTCTATCGTGTCAGATATGAGCATAGATATTCCTGTCCTTTTTTGTGTGTGTGTGGTTATTTGGCTTGTATGGTAGTTTTCCATCCTTTCACTTTGAGTCTGTGTTTGTCTTGTTGAGTTGCGTGGGATTCTTGCAGACATCATACGGTTGTGTTGTGTTTTCTGATCCATCTTCCTAGTCTGTGCCTTTTAATAGATGAATTCAGTCCATTGACATTTATTGATATCATATCATTCCTAGTCTGTGCCTTTTAATAGGTGAATTCAGCCCACTGACAATTATTGATATCATAGGTTGAAGATATCTTAACACCGTTATTGTACATTTTTAACATGTTCTGATATATGACATGTTTATGGTGGTCTGATTGTTTATAGGAGAACTTTCAGAACTTCTTTCAGGCCAGGCTTGGTCATAGTTGATTCTTTCAACTGTTGCTTGTCTGAGAAGGTTTTTATGTCTCCATCTAGTCTGAATGACAGTCTAGTAGGATATAGTATTCTTGGTTGAAAGCCTTTCTCACTGAACACTCAATAGATATCTTGCCATTCTCTTCTGGCCTGTAGTGTTTGTGTGGAGAAATCTGCAGCTAATCTTAAGGGTTTCCCTCTTTAAGTGACTCTTGGTTTTTCTCTTGCAGTCTTCAGGATCCTTTCCATTCTAAAATGATATATTTTGGTATCTTTAAGTCTGGGTTAATTCTGTTTGAGACCCTCTGGGCTTCTTGAATCTTTATGTCTTTTTTGTTGTCTATACTAGGTAAGTGTTCATCTATTATGTCCTGTAGAATGCTTTCTTCTGGGAGTTGGACCGTAGCACTCCGGGTTAAGCACATGTGGAGCAAAGTGTAAGGACCAGCGTAAGGATCCCGGTTCGAGCCCCCAGCTCCGCATCTGCAGGGGAGTGAAGCAGGTCTGGAGGTGTCTGTCTTTCTCTCCCCCTCTGTCTTCCCCTCCTCTCTCCATTTCTCTCTGTCCTAACAATGACGACATCAACAATAATAACTACAACAACAATAAAAAATAAATTAAATTTAAAAAAAAGAATGCTTTCTTCCCCTCCCTCTCCTTCTTCCTCTGGTAGGCCTATAATACATATTTATTTCTTTTGAAGTCATCTTATGTGTTTCTGTTGTTGTTCTCAGTATCTCTTAGTCTCTTTTATATTTCTTACTGCTTTTAATTTTCTCTTATTCATCTCAATTTTGCTAATTCTGTTTTCTGCCTCATTTATTCTATTCTTTCTCCCCTCTGTTGTTTTCTGTACCTCAGCTATTTTGTTACCCTTTTCTGATACTGTATTAGCTTGTTCAGCTAGTTGTGTTCTTAGCTCAGCTATTTCAGCATTCAGCTCTCTAATTACCTCGAGACGGTACTTTCTTTCAGAGTCTCACATGTTTCTGCATATCTGATGACATTTCTTTCAAACTCTTTCCTCACTCCTGTGACTAATTTCTCAGTTAGTATTTGGGTGTTGATCTCATTCTTTTGTGCTTCTACCATTGGAGGGCTTTTAGCTGAACTTTTGTCCTGGTCCATTTCTCCAATGTTTCTCCTTGGTTTAACCATTATTATATTGTATTATGAGGCCATTTTCTCAGTACTTTTCAGTTCACTTTATCACTCTTGCCTGGATTGATTTGTGTCTAAGTAAGGTACTTAAAGAGTTCACAGTGGTGACTTGGTGGATTCCCAAAGTAGTCCCATTCTCGTGTTGTTGCAGCCTCAGGTGATCTTTGATATTCCTTGTTCTTTAGAGAAGTTTCTCAACTGGTTAGTTCTGGAGATCTAGGCCAAGTTGTAGTCTCTGGATGCTCTGGTGATTTGGTATGTTCCCAAAGTAGTTCTAGTCCTGTCTTGTTTTGGTCCCAGGTGGTTTCCTTTGATAATCCTAGTTGACTCTATCTTTCTACTTTCTCAGCTTACACCGCATCATCTTAAGCCTTTTAATGTACTTAAATTAATTAATTAATTAACTGTTAAAATATTTATTTATTTATTTATTCCTTTTTGTTGCCCTTGATTTTATTGTTGTTGTAGTTATTATTGTTGCTGATACTGATGTTGTTGTTGTTGGATAGGACAGAGAGAAATGGAGAAATGAGGGAAAGTTAGAGAGGGGGCAAGAAAGACAGACACCTTTTTTTATCAAGATTATGGGAAGGAATAATTCATTTTTGTTGAAAACAATTCACAGTGGTACAGCCTTATAGTGAAATTTGACAAATCGTACATGTACTTACCCCTTTGCACTATCCATTTCAGAAAATATGAAATACATTAGCAAAAATTTATATGTGTATGTGTGTGTGTGTATACAAGTATATCTGCAAAAAAAGAAAAAAAAAACCTAGTACAAAATAGTAAACAACACTGTTTAACATTTTAAGAAGTATGCCATGAGTACAACTTTGTCCGTTAATAGTTAAATGAATAAACTGTAATGCCAACCATAGTTGTGGCTTTACAACTACAAAGGATGATATCATATATGACTATAGTTTCAATTATTTAATATCCAGGATATATTATTTTTAAAATGAAATTTGGAGTAGAATCTCTCTCTCTCTCTCTCTCTCTCTCTCTATATATATATATATATATATATATATATATAGTCTGAAGAACCTAATTTATTATCTACAATTTCTGAACCACCTATCTTTGTCCTGTTTTGTGAAACTGGATCAATAGCTTCTAAAAATATTTTCTTTTTAACTGGGAAAACTATTCAGCTTTGTCAAGAGAAAACACTCTAGTGACACTGTAAGGGACAGAGGTAGGAAATCACTTCCTTTTCCGATTCTGGACCTGCTTTCATTTCAATTTTCCCTTTTATTAAGCACAATTACTGAGGTCTGTGTGTGGCCCTGTTATAAGATCAAATACAGGAAACTAACAGTAAAGGCATAATTCTCCCTGCTCTACAGAAGTGAAGAGATTCCTACTTTTCCTTCTTTAGAGCATTTTCTTTGTAATGTTTTTACCTTCTCTTTGACTCACACATAAGTAGGCATTTTTTTAATGGTAAATTAGTAACCCAGGAGCCTGGGAAACTCATAAAGGTCTAGTTTAGCATTAAGCATATAGACACTATCAGCCCAGCTTTGAGTTGGCCCTCAAATCAGTACAGGATACTTCTGTGTCATGGTCCGTTTCTCTTCTCTCTGAAAAAGTCAGTTTGGAACTATGAATAAATAAAAATTGAAAAAAATATGGAGTTGGTGTATTGCAACAAAGTAAAAGACTCTGGGGGGGGAGAGTACAGGTCCTGGTAAAGGATGACAGGGGACCTAGTGGGGGTTGTATTGTTATGCGGAAAACTGAGAAATGTTATGCATGTACAAACTGTTATATTCACTGTCGAATGTAAAACATCAATTCCCCAATAAAGGGAAAAATAAAATAAAATAAAATAATGTGATATAAATTTTTCTTTTAAAATTAATCAGCAAAAGTCATATACAAGAGATACTTCTTTGTATTTTTATTTTTTATTATTTATTTTCCCTTTTTGTTGCCCCATTTTTATTGTAATTATTTGTTGTAATTATTATTATTATTGATGTCATCATTGTTAGGTAAGACAGAGAGAAATGGAGAGAGGAGGGGAAGATAGAGAGGGGGAGAGAAAGACAGACACCTGCAGACCTGCTTCACCGCCTGTGAACTGACTTCAGTGCAGGTGGGGAGCTGGGGGCTCTAACTGGGATTCTACTTGGGTTCTTGTGCTTTGCGCCCCATGTGCTTAACCCACTGTGCTACTGCCCGACTCCCGAGATATTTCTTTTTTAAAACAAATTTATTTTTTAATATTTATTTATTACCCTTTGTTGTCCTTGTTGTTTATTATTATTGTTGTTGTTGGATAGGACAGAGAGCAATGGAGAGAGGAGGGGAAGACAGAGTGGGGAAGAGAAAGACAGACACCTGTAGACTTGCTTCACCATTTGTGAAGCGACTCCCTTGCAGGTGGGGAGCCAGGGGTTCAAACAAGAGATATTATTTTGTTGTTTTTATTGCCACCAGGGTCACCATTGGGGCTGCATGCCTGTACAACAAGCATACTGCTCCTGGTGACCCACCCACACCTTTTTTTTTTTTTTAAACTTGATAGTACAGAGAGAAATTGAGAGGAAAGTGGAATATAGAGAGGGAGAGAGGAAGAGAAGTCCCTGCAGTAGAACTTTTCTGCTTGTGAAGTCTTCCCCCTGTAAGTGGCAACCTGGGATTTGAATCCAGGTTCTTGAACATGGTAATGTGATACTGTACTTGGTGTGTCATGCCTGGGTCTCTCTCTATAGTAAATCTTGTGTCACTGATTCAATCCTCTTACTCTAGACTTATTGATTGTTATTTATCTTAAAATGTGTATAGTGCATCACTTGGTTACTTTTCTTAAAAGGGTAAAATTTCTTAGTGCTGTACAATTCTTTTAGATATCACTATTAGTGTACACATTCTAATTTGATGCACTTTGAATAATAAAACTGTTATCTCTCATAGTTTTGTGAAGAAGTTTTTGTTGTTATTGTTTTAGTAGATCTTGCTTTTTTTTTTTTTTAAAGATTTTATTTATTTTATTAATGAGAAAGATAGGAGGAGAGAGAGAAAGGGCCCAGACATCAGTCTGGTACATGTGCTGCCGGGGATTGAACTCAGGCCCTCATGCTTGAGAGTCTAGTTCCTTAACCACTTAGCCACCTCCCAGACCACAGATCTTGCTTTTAATTATATATCCTCTATAATATTAGTGACTCTTAAAGATGGTCTGAATCCAGGAGATAGTTACCTGATATTTTTTGGCCAATCTCCTTTGACCTTCCCTGTACCATAAGGTGTAGATACCATACCTGTCTATTGCTTCAGGACACATTCCAACCATCAAAGCATTATTTCTATAAATAATTACCAACTATAGCAGCTCTCATAAATACTCTCCTATCTAAAAACTAATTCTGTCGACCACCACTTTTTATGTCTGGAGACAATTGTGCCTGTTGCTTTAATAAAATTTCTGGCTGTCTTTCCCATGAACTTCCTTCAACTCAGTGATCATGTCTTTTAATCTAATGTGCTTTGCCGACCTTTTGGAGGAATGGGGAGTGATTCCTATACAATATAACCATCCTGCAGTCTCAGACATGCTTTGACACCAATTGGACTTTTTGTTGCTGTTTTGTTAAACCTTCTTTATAAAGATTTACATTGTGGTCTTTGGATAAATATATCTGCCAGGTTAGCATGAGGGTGTTTCTTTCCGGGCACTTACTCTCTGGGTTGGAGATAACTCGACCAGAGCCAACCTGGGCTGGGCAGCTGCTTACTCAGCGATGCAGGAAAGGAACTAGGAACTCGTAGTGGGAGAGGAACCAGGAACTCTTGGTGGAGTGGGAACACAATGTGTCTTTATTGGTCAGAGACAATGCCTTTATATCTTTTGAAACGGCTAGTAAAGGGGATGGAGAAAAGGAAAGAGCAGGAAGGTAGAAAGTTTCCATAGCAACTGTTGGGAAGGTTTTAAACAGTGGGATTAATTAATACCCAGCAGGCAGGGTGGGTCTCAGGCAAAACAATGATTATGTAAATAGACCATAGTATCATTGATGGAGCAGAGCAGGGGGCTGCCCGACAATATCTTCTTTTTTTCATCACTCTCCTCAGTCTTTAATCGTAACTTCATGTTTGTATTTGCTAACTGTAGATTTCTGAGTATTACTTTACCTCTTTTTAACAATCATCCACCTTTGTCTCACTATCACTCTTTACAAATTGCCTATTCAAATTATAATATTTTCTGTTCCTTGTTTGGACCTGTCTGACTTAGACATCCTCTCTGAGGATGGTTTGAAGATGTCTTCAGTGTAATTTTAAACTCTTTGTAAATGGTTACTCAAAAACTGAGAATTCAAGGCACTGCATGGATTTTGTTATAATTTATTGAGTTGTCATATGTGGTTACATATAATAAAATTCCAGGTGAAACAAATACTTTGAAATTACAAAAAGTGCTTCACTTACTTGTGAAAGTAATTATGGATAACTGTCCAACTGTAGTATTATGTGGATTCCTTTAGACATACTGCACTGCTTAGAGAAAGCAAAATGATGGGGGTTGGGTAGTAGTGCACTCAGTTAAGTGCACATAGTACTACTATGCTAAAGGACCAGCACTCGGTAGGACCTGTGTTCTAGCCCCCATTCTCCACTTTCACTGTGGACACTTCACAAGCAGTGGAGCAGGTCTACAAATCTCTCTCTCTCTCTTTATCTCTCCCCTTTCAATATCTTTCTATCCTATCTAGTAAAAAATAGAAAATGAATGAATAAATAAATAAATAAATGCTTCTAGAATCAGTGAATTTGCAGTGCTGGCACCAAACCCCATGGTGAAAAAAAAAAAAAAGAAACAAAGAAAGAAAAGAAACAAAATGTCAAACTTGACTCTTCAGCTCTCAATTTATATCACAGTGAAACCTAAGAGATTATATTTTAGAAGCAAAAAAAAAAAACGACAACAACAACAAAAAAACACCTGTGTTAGTTTTGTAGATACTACAAATATAAAATTTTATTGCATCCAGCAGAAATACAGCATTAGTCGAATTCATAGTCTCACAAAGTTTCTCAAGTGACAAATAGGGTATAGAAAAAAAGAGGGGCTGAGTGAAATATGGAATACAAAATGCACCTAAATAAAGCTTAGGACTTTAGATCCCTGAGTTATCCTGAGAATTCCTGGCTTATTGCTGTATCTTGCTCTCTTATATCTGCCCCTCCCCCACGAACCAGTTTTTTTTTTTTGAACCAGCTTTTCTGTACATGAAAACAAAATTATGAATTTTTCTGAGAAAGATGCTTTGCAAGAGTGGGCTCACTCCTCTTTCAAACCCCATCAAGATCACTTTCTATTACCATGAGACACACTATACTGTCTCTTCCTCACCAAGGGAAAACACAAGCAATGTCATATCCTTCGTGCAACTGTATCTTGATTAATGTATTCAAAAATTGGTAGTGACATCTACTAGGTTTCATTCATGTCACCTGCTTAGTTCGTACAAAAGTCACATGGTGTTTGAGTAAAAACTAGATTCTTTTAGTCTGGTTTCAACACCAGTTATGATTACTAATTCTGTTATATTTATTGAACATATCATCACATCTTCTGACATTTGGTATGCAGTTATTTATTTGACTGATACTGTTTTCTCTACATCAGTCAGCAATGACTATCAGGAAGAATCTTCCCTGTATATGGAAACAGTATAAAAATAGAATGAACAGTTTAGCTTCACAATTTTTTCTATAGTGTTACATCACTTGTACTCTGTCTTAATATTCTCTTTAAATACTAAGATTTTTTAAGTCCCAGAAATAATGACTTGTTGTTTATTATTAAAATAACTGAATTTTTTGATTTAACCTAATGAACAGGGAATAAACAATATCTACTAAAAGATTTTATTATAACAAAGACCAACTATAGGATAAACTGGCAAACTATAAACTGGCAAACTATAGACTAAAGGCAAAATAAAGTCTTGTCACAAGACTATGCTCATTTGTGTATATGCTGTATATAATTTTCATATGTACAGTGGTAGAATAATTATATCTATAGTATCTATTTTAATACTGTATTAAATTCTATTATTTATTGGATAGAGACAGCCAGAAATTGAGAGAGAAGAGGGAGATAAAGAGGGAGGGAGACATACACCTGCAACACTGCTTCACCACTTGCAAAGCTTTCCCCCCTGCAAGTAGGGACCAGGGACTCTAGCCCAGGTCCTTCCATGTTGTAACATTTGCACTCAACCAAGTGCACCATCATCCAGCTGCCCCATTTATAATATATTGAAAACATTTAATATATTCTACTTCTCAGGAAAAAAAATATATAGTTCTTAAAATAAAGGGGATAGATGGTAAGGACTACATAGTGCTAGACTCTTATAAGACTGGGAAGTGACTAGTGGGTATAACATATCTTCTATACCCAAGACCCTTGCTTACACCCTACCCCTTACCCCCTAGAAGTACTACATGGATATTAGAGCCAGTCTTTTTCTTTCTTAAAAGTTCTGCTGATTTTACTTTTTCTGAGGGAGAGTGTAATGAATGAGGGAGAAGCAGATCATGACTCACTTTGGCATATGTGGTACCAGAGATTGAACCTGGATTTAATGGACCCTCAGACATGCATGTCCCATGTGAGTTATGTTTCTAACCTCAATTCCTTATTCTCTCTCTCTTAAAAATAAATAAATAATCTGTAGAGGTAATTCAAAGTAAGTTCTTGAGCCACATAACCCCAAAACTCTCCCCAAATCACATAAATAATTGCTAAAAATAATATCATTTTTATTATTAGAAATTTAATACTGTCCAGCCACCAGGTTCCAGATGCTAGCATGATGCCAACCAGACTTTCCTGGACAGATGACCCCACCAATGTGTCCTGGAGTTGTGCTTCCCCAGAGACCCACCCTACTATGGAAAGAGAAAGGCAGGCTGGGAGTATGGATCGACCTGTCACCGCCCATGTTCAGCAGGGAAGCAATTACAGAAGCCAAACCTTCCATCTTCTGCATCCCACAATGACCTTGTGTTCATACTCCCAGAGGGATAAAGAATAGGAAATCTATCAGGGGAGGGGGTGGGATACGGAGTTCTGGTAGTGCGAATTGTGTGGAGTTGTACCCCTCTTATCCTATGATTTTGTCAATGTTTCCTTTTTAGAAAGAAAGAAAGAAAGAAAGAAAGAAAGGAAGGAAGGAAGGAAGGAAGGAAGGAAGGAAGGAAGAAAGGAAGAAAGAAAGGAAAGAAAGAATAGGAAAGCTATCAGGGGAGTGGATGGGATATGGAGTTCTACTGGTGGGAATGGTGTGGAGTTGAGGTCAAGCCCCATAAACCTAGTACCAGTTTGGATACAACAACTGATATTCAAATTTTAACAACTGGGATAAAGTCTAGCCTTGTCAGATAAAGAAAGGACTACAAAAGCTGGATAGAGGCAATGATCTTCTTGGTCAATGATCTTCTTGGTCAATTCCAGGCCACTCCATCATCTGGGGTCCTAGTCAAGGAGTGCTTGGATTGTCCACAGACAATATGGGCCTAGAACTCTAATAGATCCCTCTCTCCACCATCATTAATCAATTGCAACAGGGACATCATCATAAACCCTCTTGTCAGCCTCTCAAGGAACTTATCCTCACTATGAACTAGCAATGGTAGGAACTACTCCACTCTCCAAAAGGGGTTGGGTCAGTTTATTCTGCCACTCGAGGAAGACTTGTCCTGAAATGAGTGTAGCCTAGAGTGTCCCAAACTCTGACCATAGACTTGGAGCTCAGATGGACATGGACTAAGAGGTTACACAAGGGGGTCGGGCGGTGGCGCAGTGGGTTAAGCGCATGTGGCGCAAAGTGCAGGGACCGGCGTAAGGATCCCGGTTCGAGCCCCCGGCTCCCCACCTGCAGGGGATTCGCTTCACGGGCGGTGAAGCAGGTCTGCAGGTGTCTATCTTTCTCTCCCCTTCTCTGTCTTCCCCTCCTCTCTCCATTTCTCTCTGTCCTATCCAACAACGAATTGCGTCAACAAGGGCAATAATAATGACCACAACGAAGCTACAACAAGGGCAACAAAAGGGGGGAAAAATGGCCTCCAGGATTCATGGTGCAGGCACCGAGCCCAGCAATAACCCTGGAGGAGGAAAAAAAAAAAAAGAGGTTACACAAATTACTGTGCTAACTATGAATGAATATATATGGGCTGTGGGTCAGACTGATGGGGCAAACAGTTAATTTTTTTCCCTTTTGTTGCCCTTGTTGTCTAGCATTGTTGTTATTATTATTGTTGTCATTGTTGTTGGATAGAACATAGAGAAATTGAGAGAGGAGGGGAAGACAGAGGGGGAGAGAAAGTTAGACATCTGATGACCTGCTTCACCGCCTGTGAAGGGACTCCCCTGCAAGTGAGGAGCCAGGGGCTCGAACTGGGGTCCTTACACCAGTCCTTGTGCTTTGTCCCATGTGCCCTTAACCTGTGCACTACCGTGGGCTCCCATAAACATTTACTTCTATTTTTATACTTTCTCCAGATTTGGGGGCTACTCTCTGCACTAGTCCAGGTCTCTAGCTCTGTTCTCAACCCTGACATTATCTTCCCAGACAATATTTTTAGGTCACCTGCATGTTAGCTCAGGCTCCTTACAACACACCTAAAATGGATTTCATAGCTTCTTTCCACATTGAGATTCCTAATTTCATATGCTCTATTCCTACTTTCTATTCCTGCTTATTAAATATTTTGTCCTACTTTATATCTTACTGCCTTTTAGCCACCAAATTGCAGATGCTACTATGATTCCATTCTGAACTCCCTGGGCAGATGACTTCACCAATGTGCCCTGAAACTTCACCTTTCCAGAACGTTACCAAATTAGAGAAAGATAGAAACAGATTAGAGTGTATGGATTGGCCTGCCAATGCCCACGTCCAGTGGAGAAGCAATTAGAAAAGCCAGAACTCTCACCTTCTGCACCTCATAAAGAATTTTGGTCCATACTCTTGGAAGAAATGCACTATTACAGTTTTTAGGTCCATGATTGTTCAACAATTTGTTTGGCTTTGTATGTTAACTCTCTTTTCAGCCACCAGGTTCCAGATGCCAGCATGATGCCGACCAGATTTCCCTGGACTGACGACCATACCAATGTGTCCTGGAGCCCCGCTTCCCCAGAGACCCACCCTACTAGGGAAAGAGAGAGGCAGACTGGGAGTATGGATCGACCTGTCAACACCCATGTTCAGCGGGGAAGCAGTTACAGAAGCCAGACCTTCCACCCTCTGCAACCCACAACGACCCTGGATCCATGCTCCCAGAGAGATAGAGAATGGGAAAGCTATCAGGGGAGGGGGTGGGATGTGGAGATTGGGTAATGGGAATTGTGCGGAATTGTACCCTTCTCATTCTATGGTTTTGTTAATGTCTCCTTTCTTAAATAAATTTAAAAAAAAAAGAAAAAAAAAAAGAAATGTTAGGAGAAGATAGGGCGCTGAATTCAAATTCCATCAGTACCCTAACAGAAAAGGAGAGAAACGGAAGAGCATTGGGAGTTAGTATTGGATGTGGCTTAGAAAGGAAGAGAATTCAGGACCATAGGGGAAAAAAGGAGCATTATAGAAAAGATAATCAGGGAGTCGGGCTATAGCACAGCGGGCTAAGTGCAGGTGGAGCAAAGCACAAGGACCGGAATAAGGATCCCGGTTCGAACCCCGGCTCCCCACCTGCAGGGGAGTCGCTTCACAGGTGGTGAAGCAGGTCTGCAGGTGTCTATCTTTCTCTCCCCCTCTCTGTCTTCCCCTTCTCTCTCCATTTCTCTCTGTCCTATCCAACAACGACGACAATAATAACTACAACAATAAAAGAACAAGGGCAACAAAAGGGAATAAATAAATAAAATAAAATATTAAAAAAAAGAAACACCACAATAAAAAAAAAGAAAAGATAATCGACTCATATCTGTGATCTTGGGTGAACTACTGCAGTTTCCACTAGAGAGAATGGGTACACAGAATTCTGGTGGTGGAAATGGTATGGAATTATACCCCTGTTATCTTATAATTTTGTAAATCAGTATTAAATTTTTTTTTTGAATTTTTATTATTTTTTATTTATTTAAAAAAGGGGACATTAACAAAACCATAGGGTAAGAGGGGTGCAACTCCACACAATTCCCACCACCAGTTCTCCATATCCCATCCCCTCCCCTGATAACTTTCCTATTCTTTATCCCTCTGGGAGTATGGACCCAAGGTCCTTGTGGGATGCAGAAGATGGAAGGTCTGGCTTTGACCTCAGTTAGGGAGTAAATAGACCTAGAGTTTTATTGTGGCCTAAGTTAACCTTAAGTTTTTTTTAAAATATTTATTTTATTTATTTATTCCCTTTTGTTGCCCTTGTTGTTTTATTGTTGTAGTTATTATTGTTGTTGTCGTTGTTGGATAGGACAGAGAGAAATGGAGAGAGGAGGGGAAGACAGAGAGGAGGAGAGAAAGATAGACACCTGCAGACCTGCTTCACGGCCTGTGAAGCGACTCCCCTGCAGGTGGGGAGCCGGGGTTCGAACCGGGATCCTTATGCAGGTCCTTGTGCTTTGCGCCACCTGCGCTTAACCGGCTGCACTACAGCCCAACTCCCGTTAACCTTAAGTTTTACAGCATGTAATTGTTTGGTAATTCTAATAAAGGTTGTCACAGGGACCATAACTGTCCTTTAGTTAATATATATATATATATATATATATATATATATATATATATATATTGCCAGTATATCTCTTGGCCAATTGTATACAGTCTTTCTTCTAAAGATTAACAAGGGGTGACAATAATGCTGATGCTGTCAGAAGAAATTAAGAGATATGTCTTCTTTACCTTCTTTTATGTAGTTAATTGAGTAGATAACATGTTTGAGGGAAGTGAAGTAGGGGGTCAGAGAGGAGGTTGTCTAAGCCTAAGTAGTAAATATTTGATTAGACAATGTCTATTACCCTATATAGGCTTTTATACCTTTTTTGCCAAGCTTATTGCATGTAAGTCTAATCACAGAGGACTACTAAGCACTTTTACTCTGAGGTATATAGTTGCCCCTAACTTATGAATATGTGTATACATATGCCTTAATAAAACTTACTGAATTGGCTGAATAAACTTAAAACATAAAGCTAGAAATGTAATAACTAAATTTCAGTTAAATACATGTATAAAATGTTTGCTTGTTTATTTATGCGGGGTAGAGGTAGAGAAAAACAGAAAAAAATGGAGATAGATATGTAGATAGATAAGCTTGCAATACTGTTTCATCACTGGTAAAGTTACCCAGCCCTCTTGCAGGTATTAAACAGGCGCTTGCACTGAGGTCCTTGTGCACTGTAATGTGTGTGCTCTACATGGTGCACCACTAACCAGCCCCAGATAAATGTTTTTCAAGAGAGTAAATGTTAAAATACTGAAGAGAGGGAGTCGGGCTGTAGCGCAGCGGGTTAAGCACAGGTGGTGCAAAGCACAAGGACCTGCATAAGGATCCCGGTTCGAACCCGGCTCCCCACCTGCAGGGGAGTCGCTTCACAGGCGGTGAAGCAGGTCTACAGGTGTCTATCTTTCTCTCCTCCTCTCTGTCTTCCCCTCCTCTCTCCATTTCTCTCTGTCCTATCCAACAGCGACAACAACAATAATAACTACAACAATAAAACAATAAGGGCAACAAAAGGGAATAAATAAATAAAATAAATATAAAAAAATACTGGAGATAAGAGAGACATTCTTTAGCTTAGAAAAAGAGATCAACATAATCTATAGCTATTATTTCTGTGATCAAACAGAAATATCCATATTCAATATAGTAGGGGAAATTTACCTTATAGTAAAAGTCTAGAAAATTAGGAGCATGAGTATTGTCAAGGAAGGAATAAAACTACCATTATAAAAAAGCAACCATAGCATGTTTGAAAAGTTACTTTAAATGTTATTTGAAAATACCAATATAATTATCTAAATAGTGTATCAAAAAGTACTAAACATAATGTATAGGCCTAGGGAAGAAACTCAATGTAGACACATTGGACTTGAGTGCCTGAGGTTACAAAGTCTGATGGTTCAATACCCATATGTCAGTGATGAGTGGTCCTCCAGTTTCTCTTTCTTATATTAAAATAATAAAATATTTTAAAAATAGTATCAAAGGCAGAGGAAAGGCATATAAACATGAGTATTAAATTTGTAAGTAGAGACAAAATTCTCCTGAGAGTAACTGCAAAATACTTAGATAAAATCAAGTTATAGGAAATGGATAAAAATTTAAAAGTATTACTTTGAAGACAACTAACGGTTTCATTAATATCTGCAATGTTAATGAATGTTAATACTCAAAATTATACAATAGTGCACCCAAATAATCAGTAAAATGAACGTGAAAGCTCAAGAGAAATCTGATAGCTTTAAGTTAAAAACTAATGTAGAGGGAGTCAGGTGGTAGCGCAGCGGGTTAAGCACATGTGGCGCAAAGCACAAGGACTGGTGGAAGAATCCTAGTTCTAGCCCCAGCTCTCCACCTGCAGGGGAATGCCTTCACAGGCAGTGAAGCAGATCTGCAGGTGTCTCTATTTCTCTCCTCCTCTCTGTCTTCCCCTCTTCTCTCCATTTCTCTCTGTCCTATCCAACAACAGCAAGAAAAAAAAAAAAGGGCAACAAAAGAGAATAAATAAATATTTTAAAGAAAAAAAAAACTAATGTAGAGAATTTTCCCATCTACTAACTAAACAACCCACTGCTATGTATCAGAAAATATAGCAAACACATGTTTGGAAATATGGCTGAAGTTAATGCTTAATGATATTGGCATAAAAAGAAATACTGAATATGACAAAGATCTACAAAAGTGAATACTTGAAAAATTACAAAGAGAAATGTACAAATATCTAAACACAAACAATGATTTGTGCTGCTCAAGGTAGAACATCTTTTTTAATGAATAAATGATGGGGATGGGGGGGTAAATAGTAGGCTCCACATCAAGCCAAAAAAAAGCATAAAAACAAACATAGTATGTTTGAAATGTTAATTTTCAAAATAAGTACCTAAATGGGGAAAAATGACATTTTCAAAGGAAATTTGAAGCAAACTGGCATTGTATTTATTACTATCATAATATTGTTATGTCATAATTCTATATAAATTTGCATTAACAATGCTATGTTCTTATAATTCCCAGTGATTGCCAATTTAACTTGAGAGTTCATATACACAATACTGACTCAAGACAGTTTTTTATTTTTGACTGCATTCTTCTTCTTCTTTTTCTATGGTGGTGCAGGTAATTGATCCTAGATCCCCAGAACTTCAGGCGTGAGGTTTGCATAAGCATTATACTATTTCCTTGCCCTATTTTGCCTGCATTTTTGTTACGATACAGGAGATTCTTAAAGTCATCGTTCATGTTGGACACTGTTGGAAAATTGTGCAAATGTGGTCGAGCTTGGCAGGGCCCACAACCCACCCTATTTCCATCCTAGTATGGCCCATTCCTTTATCTATATACCAATCTTCTGCTTTGTCTTATAAATGACTAAAGGTCTCCCTCCAAGTCCCCACAGGGTATTGCTAGTTCCCACCAACTGAATCCCTGGCAACGGTTGCTAGGGAAGCCCCTACCATTTCCAGCCCCTCCCACTTATGTTATTATAAAAGCCACTTTCTTTTCTGGTTTCTCTCTTTTTCTGCATCCCAACCTAGAGGAGGTCAGGCTGCAGACCGGGAGGTGGAAGCCGGCCATTGCTGTAGGCTCCATGTGCCTTAACCCGCTGTACTCATGCATGACTCTGGGGCTCCCCCATGAATAAAGATTTGTATCGCTACCCCACGAGCTTGGCTCCTGGATCATCTCTCCAGCCTGCAATGCAAGCCTGGCAGGACAGAACACTGGGTGCTTAGCTGAGAGAACTATCTTTACTGCATGATGTAGTTCTCAGTAGAGCATATTCTACTGTGACTCAGGATTTAAGAGAAATCAAGAAATTATTGTTAGGATAAGAAACAAAGTGAATAAGATTATAATTGAGTATTTACAAGATCTGACAATATTAACATTGTTCTGCAAAACAATATGAATATTAAAATATCCGTTATTTAGGGATATGTTCACACTGATTTTCAACTATTTGATATGAGCAACATGTTGAAAAACTTGAATCAGCTATGACTGAGAGAAGCTTCTCAGTTCTTTGCTATTTGTATTTGATCTATTTTGTTACCTTTATGAAGAGAAAGTGTCGTATTCTGTGAGAATCCAAGCTGAAAGGCACTTTTCAGATTGAATAGAACCAAGGGCATCATAATATGTAATTCTATTCAGTGTTACTGGTTTCTCCATCAGCACTCTCTGCTGAAAAGTTTATAAATGTGCTTAGTAGAAATATCAGAATCTCACCACAAATGTATTATATAAGGCATTTAAGTTTGTAACTCGCTATTGAAAAGAAAAAATTAAAAAAATGTTTTATTTATTATTATTATTTTTTTGCTAATCAACCTAAAACCTTATTACAGTCTTAATTATTTCTTAGTGTTTACATAACTGACTGGCTGCCTGAGGCAGAAGGCAGGAGACATGCAAAGTCTTCACTATGTTAAGGTCAGGTAATCAATTTCTTATCCCAAAAGGCAAAACTAATAGTACAGAGGATTATCACTAAATACAAGCAGCTGCTTTGGTAAGATGAGAGCTTTTCTAAGGAATCCTGCAGTAATGGAGTAGGCAGGAAACAGAATCCCATATATCTCTGTCTTTGAATTTGGTGAAAGTTGCAAAGGTGTTTTGTAACCACTGATGAAACGAGGATTAAATTTGTTTTGATTTAAGTAATCACTCTTAAACATTAAGGCATTTGAAGTAAAACATAGAACAATTATGGATAAATGAATAGTTTTCTTCATAATGAATGTCATTTCTTAATACATTTAACTCTAAGTTTATCTGATCTAGACGATCTGAAATGTTTAATGGAAGTATTAACTTGAATACTCTGTTTCTAAACATTTTCATCAAATGCTGACAGATTTTTGTATCACAGTTATTTAATAGAATTGATAAACTCATGTTCTAATGTTCTAGCACCTCTTCATAATTTCATATACTGTGCTATTTTCTCTGGAAAGAGTGATGGAATATAAACAATTCCCAAATTTAATTAATACTATAGATCAACTTCATTCCATAAGGAAACACATGCAATTTTATCCCTCTCCAAGGGTTTTGTCCTGAAATCTATTGATGCAATGTAATTCATTAATATTTCAGATCCTCCTTAGTTTTAATCCTAGGCCTGATACATGCAGACAACTTAACATTGTAAGACTTTATTTGAGATGTAAACAAAGTAATTTAAAATTTTATTTTGTATGTTTATCCAATTAATTTCCATCTTCAACATATGTGAATATACTTTTCTTTTGAAATAACCTACTTTCTTTATTTTTATTTTTAGACTTGATTTTATTTGCTAGCACAGAAGAAAATTGAGAGGGGACAATATGGAGAGAGAAACACACAATGAGAGAGAGAAAGAGAGAGACCGACCTGCAGTGCTGCTTTACCATTCATGAAACTTTCTGTCTATAGATGGGGACCAGGAGTTTGAACCTGGGTTCTTGTGCATAGTAATACTTGTACTTCATCAGGTGTGCCACTGCCAAACTCTGAAATAACCTTTTTTCTTTATCTCCATCAGAGTACATGATTTTTTTTTTTTAACTTAATTTCCTATTATAACTCTATGTGATGTAGTGTATCAGTAGTGGAATTCTTTAAGGATGTCTCAACTTCTCTTTTTTTCTCATTATAACCCTAGCTTTTGTTTATATCATCATCTTTAAAACCATCTGGTATCACTTCTTAAGACGATACTATAAAAATTAAACACATGCTAAATTATATTCTTGATAACTTCAGTTATACTTATATTTTTTTAAATTTTTTAATTTTTTTTATTATCTTTATTTATTTATCAGATAGACAGCCAGAAATTGAGAGGAGGAGGGGAGATAGAGAAGGAGAGAGAGAGAGAAACACCTACAGACCTGCTTCACCACTCGCAAAGCTTTCCCCCTGGAAGATGGGGACTGGGGGGTTTGAACCTGGGTCCTTGAGCACTGTAACATGTGCACTCAACCAGGTGCGTCACCACCCAGCCTCGTACTTATATTTCTTAACCACCGTAAAATAAATATATTAAGAACTTAACGTTTGCTTCTCTTCTTATTCCAGTTGAGACTTAAGTCAGTTCAACTCTGTTTCCTCTCTTCATCCATTTACTTCCTGTGTCCTGCACTTTAGCAAATTTTGCTTCATGGAAACAAGTTGATTTCTCTTAAGAATTGGGGGTTATCTTTCATCTAATCATATCAGCTCATTTATAATATACTTTCCTATTTTAAGATGTGAAATGTCACACAAGAGATCATTTCTCTCTATAACTTCCACTCTAAAATTAGTACCTACCTATATCTTCCATTAATTCAAACATATAGAATATCTTTCTTGTTCCATCCTTACATACAATTGATTCTCCAGTTTATTATCCATAAATTAAAGTGCATTTTTTCAATAATCACAATATTTCTAACTTGTGATAAAGCAATTCAACTATTTCCTATAGTTGCTAGTCTTATTTACAAATTTTTCTGTGCCATTTTCTACTCAGATATAATTTGTTTGTCTTGTCACTTTTGCTGTCAGTTTCCCCTTAATATACTAGTTAGATTTGTGTTTTAGATGTGTAACCATTTTATTTAAAGGAGGAAGATAATTACTATACAGAAGAAGCAGTAATATTTCCCTCAACTACTGCATTTTGACATGCCAGCTTCCAGTTTCCCACACCACAATGGCATTTCAGGTAACTCCTCTAAATCTACAATCATTTTCATTTCTTCTTTCCTCCTCCTCCTTCTTCTCCTTCTCCTCTTCTTCTTTTTCTTCCTCCCCATCCTCTCCTCCTCCTCCTCTTCCTCCGCTTTTTCTTCCTCCCCCTCCCCCACCCCTCCCCCTCCACCCCCCCTCCCTCTCCCTCTCCCTCTCCTCCTTCTCCTTCTTCTTCCTCTTCTTCTTCTTCTTCTTCAATTTTATTTTATTGGCGAGTTAATGGTTCACAGTATAGTATTTCACACATAGGGACAACTTCTCATCTCCCATTGATTGGTGTATGGGAGACACTACAGGATCCCACTGCCTCTTCACCCTTTCCCTTTCCTCTTTCCTTTTACAGAGTGCTGTTCTTTGGTGCAACATGCCACACCCAGTCCAGATTTCATCTTATATGTTCCTTTACTGCTCTTTGTTCTTAAATTCCACCTATAAGCTAGATCTTTTGGTATTGGTCATTCTCTTTCTGTCTTGCCTCACTCAACATGATACCTCTGAGTTCTGACCGTGGCATTGCAAAAGAGATTACCTTATTATTTTTAACGGCTACATAGTACTTCATTACTTATATGTACCAAACCTTCCTTAGTCATTCATCTGTTGTTTGACATCAGGGTTGCTTCCAACTTTGGGCTATTACAGACCGTGCTACTATAAACATTGGTGTGCCTAGGTCTTTCTGGATAGGTGTTTTTTGTATTTCCTCCATATATTACCAGTGCAGGGACTGCTGAATCATAAGGTTGGCCCATTTCTAGGGTTATGATGAATCTCTAGACTGTTTTCCATAGGAAAACTGTCATTCTGACAAATACATTTCCACTAGCAATGTAGCAGAATCCCTTTTCTCCCTACAACCTCTACCATAGTTGATGTTTCTGTTTTTTCTAATGTGCGATATTCTCACAGGTGTACAGTGGTATCTCATTGTTGTTTTTATTTGCATTTCCCTGAATATCAGTGACTTTGAGCATTTTTCCATATGTCTATTGGTCCTCTGGATTTCTTCTTTGGTGAAGATTCTGACTATATCTTCTCACCTTTTTTTCAGTGGGTTGGCTTGCCTTTTTCCCTAAAATTTAGATTTATAAAAAGGAAACACTGCCAAAAGCCATAGGATAAGAGGGGTACAACTCCACACAGTTCCCACCACCAGGACTATGTATCCCACCTCCTCCTCTGATAGCTTTCCAATTTTTAAATCACTCAGGGAGTATGGACCCAGTTCAGAAGGTGGAAGGTCTGGTTTCTGTAACTGTTTCCCACCGAACATGGGTGTTGACAGGTCAATCCATACTCCCAGTCTGTCTCTCTCTTTCCCTAGTGGGGCAGGGTTCTGAGGAATCAGGGCTCCAGGACACATTGGTGGGATCATCTGCCCACGGAAGTCTGATTGGTATCATGGTAGCATCTAGAACTTGGTGGCTGAAAAAAGAGTTAACATATAAAGCCAAACAAATTGTTGACTAATCATGAACCTAAAGGATGAAATATTACAGATGAAGATTTGGGGGTCTTATTCTTGTAGGTAGCTAGTAGGCCTATTTTAGTTATATTCCAATGGACTCATGAGTATATTAGTTTTTTTTTTTTTTTTTTTTTTTCTGAGGCTGACTTCTGATATGCAGGTGGACCCAAGTTATTGTCTTGGAAGGAAAAGGCTAGGAAGCTGGATCAGGGAAGAGAATAGCTCCCAAATATGGGAAAGGTATATAAATATGGTTGACTATAAACCCCATCAATTTGATCTGATCTGAGGCCCATATTCAGGTTAGGAGCCTATGTGATCTCTGCATCCCTGAAGATCTGAGCTCACATTCTGTGGTCATGAGTAGGAACATTCCAAGTTGCCCCAGTATCAAGATCCATCTACCTCCGTTGGTAGATAAAATATGCTGTCCATCCTCTCTTCGGAGTATGGAACATTCTCTACCTTTGTTGATTCACATTGAGGGCAAGGTCCTTTAGGGGTCACAAAGGGGTCTATTGTGTTGTTCCTGATGGAGATGACCAGTAACAATGGAGAGAGGGATCTATTAGAGGTCTAGGCCCATCATGTCTGTTTGGGAATCTCAGTACTCCCTGACTAGGGGCCCAGTTGATGGGGTGACCTGATAGCGACTAAATAGTTTGCCTGATACTTTGTCTTTTTATTGATGAGTTTGGTGAGTTCTTTTTTTCTTTTCTTTTTTTTTTCTCTTCTTTCCTTCCTTCCTCCCTCCCTTTCTTTCTTTCCTTCTTCCTTTCTTCCTTTTCTTTCTTATCAGGGCACTGCTTAGCTCTGGTTTAGGGTGGTGCAAGGGATTGAACCTGGACTTTGGAGCCTCAGGCAGTAAACTCTCTTTGCTTAACCATTATGCTATCTACCCCTGCCTGAGTTTGGTGAGTTCCTTCCGTACTGTAGTTGCCAGCCCACTGTCCAATGTATTTCACATAAGATTTCCTCCCATTCCATGGGGATTTTGTAGCCATGCCAGCTAAGTTTGCTATGAAATTTTTGTTAACTTCTTGCTAGCAGTGATATATATTCTACGCCACAAAGTAAACATTCTCCTCACCAAAAAAAAAAAAAAAAAAAACCCTTCCCCTGTTCTTCATTTTATTATCACCTATAAACATTCACTGTTTCATGTACTCTAATTTAACTCTAATATTAATAAAATTATCTACCTCTGTCTTTCTACCATTCTGCCTATGTGGCTAGCTATAGTCTATCAATAACATCTTTCCCTCCTTTTCCTTCTCTCTCTTTAGGCTAACCATTTCACTTTGAGCATCATGACCTGGTGTTTGTGTTTTGTCTTACTATTCTCAGAGTGTCATTTACTTCTAGTGGGACATCACAATACATCAGTTACTGAATGAGTTTAAGAATTAAAAAAAAGATTGATGAACAAAAACTAAGCAAATCCCTTATATATACAAATTAACATATTTTCTAATTTTTGATCCAGTTATACTTATTGATAAATAAGCTCATTAATCTTTTAAATGTTAGATACTTGAATACCAAAAGTATGATACACTCACCATCAAATCAATAATTGATGCAAAAATATGATTATAAAGAACATCATTGAAGCTCAAGATATTAAAAAGTTATCTTAAACAAACCTTCTGTTTAGTCTGTGACATTATCAATTATTGTTAATACAATTATAATTATTCAGACAAATTATTACAATCTGTTGAAAATTATTTGGAATTTTTATATTATTTTATTTTTAATTGACTTAACAATCGACAAGACTGTGTCATAAGAAGGGTAAAATTCCACATAATTTCCACCACCAGTGTTTCACATCCTATCCCATCCATTGGAAGCTTTCCTATTCTTTATCCCTCTGGGAGGATGGACCCAGGATCATTATGGGATGCAGAAGGTAGAAGGTATGACTCTTGTAATTGCTTCTCTAGTGGACCTGGGCATTGTCAGGTCAATCCATACTCCCAAACTCTTTCTGTCTTTCCCTAGTATGACAGGGCTCTGGAGAGGTAGGGTTTCAAGATACATTGATGAGGTCGTCTGCCTAGGGAAGTTAATTTGCCTCATAGTAGTATCTGCAATGTGGTGGCTGAAAAGTACTAAGTTGTAAAGCAGAAAAAAATTGTTAAATAATTATAAATCTAAAGACAAGAATATTGCAAATGAAGGTTTGGGGTCTCCATTTTGGAAAGAGTTGGTAGGTCTATTTTAGGTATATTACAAGGGGCCTATGACTTTATTAATTTTTGCCTGAGCTCGAGAGCCTAAAATGCAGGTGGGCTACAGGTATTGTCTGGGGAACTGGTGTCAGAGTTGGAAATAGGACTAGAAAACTGGATCAGGGAAGACAGTAACTCCCAGAGATGGGAAAAGTATATAAATACCCTTAACTGTAAACCCTACTGATCTGACCTGGGACCCATATTAAGCACAGGAGTCTGTTTATCCTCTGCTTCTCTATAGGTCTGTACTTACATTCCATGGTCATAGCTGGGAATGTTTGAGGCTGCATTCATTTCAGGGGACATCTTCTTTGAGGGGCAGAGTGTGTTAACCAAGCCTCCCTTCAGAGACTGGGGACAGTCCCTACCATCATTGTTCCACATTGAGGGCAAGGTCCTATAGAGGTCCACAAGATGATCTATGATGCTCTTATTGATGGATATTTGAAGTTGAAACTTCATTTCAACTTTGATAACTCTTTGCTTGATATTTTCAATCTGATATAATCAGAGAAAAATATATCGAAGTGTATTTTTAAATAAAATATCCTAGAGTTATTTCTACATCTTTTTTTTAAATATGAAAATATGAAAAATAAATATGAAAAATAAAACATATTTTTAAATATGAAAAATAAAACATAAGCAGAAAGTTTCTTGTCATCAGTCTTACTTAGTTTTTTGGGGGGGAGATTTTAAATTTTTTTAAATTATCTTTATTTATTTATTGGATAGAGACAGCCAGAAGTCAAGAGGGAAGGGGAGATCTAGAGGGAGAGAGAAAGAGAGAGACACTTGCAACACTGCTTCATGTTTGAAGATTTGACTCGAATAGCAAGGGAAACAAAATAGGGCTCCAACAAAGTAAAAACTTCTACACAGTGAAATAAGCTTGCATAAAATGAAAGACACTCATCTTAATAGAGGACAATTGTGCACTTCACACCTGACAAGAGGTGAGTTCTCAAAATATACAGAGTACTCATGAATATTCAATAATTACAAAGTATCCTAATTAAAAAAGATGACCAGAAGGTATGGGTAGCTAATTCTACAAAGAAGATATACACATGACCAATAATCACATGAAAAGATATCCATCATCTCCTATTATGAGTGAAATGAAAACCACAGCAGTAATGGAAGAAAAGACAGAAGTGTTAAAGAAGATGTGGGGAGAATGGAACTTGTGTGCAGTATCTGTGGGACTATATTGGTGAAGTTACTATAGAATGTAGTAGAGAGACTTCACAGATCAGTACAGTATTTTCTTAATACTTGAAATGTTTTGCAGTTGGTAAAATTTATTTGTCATTCTAGTCACTGAAAATAACAGTGATACTGCACTCAGAGAGTAAGATGTTATCCCATTAAGATGAAGGTTTTCAACATTTTATTAAATATTTACTGATTTGATCATCATTGATAAGACTAAATTTTAAGTACCCACTAGTATTCAAAAGCATTTGCAGAGTTGACAATGTCAGCAGGAGACATTAAAGATGTTTTGCATCTCTCTGTAGAATGCCACTTCTGTGAGAGATGGCATTAGAGAAGTGTCAAATATGCTCTATAAAACATCAAGGATGCAAATAGGATCACTCAAGCACTCTATCACACAGATCTCTGATAAAAAATAAAAGTATAACATTTAATAATAGAATGTGGATTCTTTCTTTTTAATTTAATTTTTTAAATATTTATTTTATTTATTCCCTTTTGTTGCCCTTGTTGTTTTATTGTTGTAGTTATTATTGTTGCTGTTGTTGGATAGGACAGAGAGAAATGGAGAGAGGAGGGGAAGACAGAGAGGAGGAGAGAAAGATAGACACCTGCAGACCTGCTTCACCACCTGTGAAGCGGCTCCCCTGCAGGTGGGGAGCCGGGGTTCAAACCGGGATCCTTATGCAGGTCCTTGTGCTTTGCGCCACCTGCACTTAACCCGCTGTGCTACAGCCCAACTCCCAGAATGTGGATTCTTACTATCATGATTATTAGCATGTTCATTTTATAAACAAATTCTTTTTTTAATTCTTATTTATTTATTGGATAGAGACAATCATAAATTGAGAGGGAAAAGGGAGATTTGAGGAAGAGAGGAAGAGATACAGAGAGACACCTGAAACACTGCTTTACCAATCTCAAAGCTTTCCCCCTGCAGGTGGGTACCAAGGCTTGAACCTGGGTCCTTGTGCATTGTCACATGTGTGCTCAACCAGGTGGCCCCTAAATAATTTTATAGTTTTTATTAGTTATTTAATAATGATTAAGATTGTAAAATAACAGGAATACAATTCCACACAGTTCCCACCATCAGAGTTCCATGTCCCATCCACATTCACTAGAAGCTTTCCTATTCTTTATCCCTCAGGGAATATGAACCAAAATTCTTGATGGGGTGTTGACAGTGGAGGGTCTGGCTCTGTAAATGCTTCTCTACTGGACATGGGCATTGACAGGTCGATACATACTCCCAGCCTGTTTCTATTTTTCCCTATGGGGTAGGACTCTGGAGAGGTTTGGCTCTAGGACTCATTGGTAAGGTCATCTGCCCAGGGACATAATTTGCCTCTAGGATTATTGTTCCTGGCTGCCATTTTGTCAATTTTATTGAATAGAAACAGAGATAAATTGAGAGAGGAGGGGGAGATAGAGATGAAGAAAGACCCTTGCAGAACTGCTCCACCCCTTATGAAGTATCCCCTTTACAAATGGGTGGGTGGGGTTGGGGGCTCAAACCAGATCCTTGCGTGGGTCCTTGTGCTTACTATGTTTGCTTTACTGCATATACTCCCACCCAAGCTCCCCATGAACAAATTCTTAACTCAATTCAGCAAATAACTTGAAAAGTATTAAATTTGATATAGGATTATATATTTTCATAATCTAATTTCTAGTTCCCAGAAGCTTTAGCCCCAAAATCAACTTGAAAACTGACTAGATATACAAACTAGGTCAAGAGGGAAACACATGCATAATTTCCCTCAGATCTAGTAAATTTAGAAGAGTTAGTTGGTCTACAAGCTTTACTTTAAGAATGGGTACTCACTAAGTAGAGATGGCAAGTTAGGGTATTTTTCAGAAATTTAGGGGGGAAAAGTCTGACAAAGTTAAAAAGTAAATGCTACATGATCTAATTTTGCCATAATGTAAAAATGTAGAAATCAGTATCAGACAAAGAAAGAAACAAAGAAAGGGATTTGGGAAAATGACCTAGTGGTTATGCAAACAGACTTTCATGCCTAGGGTTCTGAAGTCCCAGGCTTAATCCCCAGCACCACTGCCGGGATAGCCTGAGGGTACTTCTTCCCGAGCTAGTGCTCTCTGGGTTGGAGAGAACTCAACTGGAGCTGATCTAGGCTGCTGTGTGGGAGAGGGATCAGGAACTCGTGCTGCACCAACTTCCACAGGAGATACACTCTGGAACTCTCGGAGCCGGAAAGCAATTTCCAAGTGTCTTTAATCAGAAGAGCAGCTGTTTTTATACTCTCCAAGTAGGGTGGAAACAGGATGTGATATAGAGAGGGTGGAGAGAAAAGTGACTGGTGAAAATCAGGGTGTGACAAGGAGGGGGTGGAGCAGGCGAGAATCCTATCATTGAACCACCAATGCCCTGGAGTGCTTTATGTAAAAGTGATTTATGTAAATAGACCAAAGCTTTGGATCAGTAAATCCCTATATAGGCATATGGTTAAGCAGAAGCCAGGGGGAGGTGGCATACTACCCAACACACCACCATAAGCCATGCTCTGGTCCTCTTTCTTCCATATTTTTCTTTTATTTTTATTTATTTATTCCCTTGTGTTGCCATTGTTGTTTATCCTTGTTGTTGGTGGTGGATAGGACAGAGAAACATCAAGAGAGGAGGGGAAGACAGGGGGAAGAGAAAGATAGACACCTGCAAACCTGCTTCACCACCTGTGAAGTGACTCCCCATGCAGGTGGGGAGCAGGGCTTGAACTGGGATCCTGTGTGTCTTTCTATAAATAAATAAATAAATAAATAAATAAATAAATAAATAAATATTAGTTTGATCGTAATTTTATATTAAAGTTTCAAAGTGTATTTTTTAAAAAAATTATTTACTTTTTATTATTTTATTTATTTCCTTTTGTTGCCCTTGCTGTTTTATTGTTGTAGTTATTGATATAGTCGTTGTTGGATAGGACAGAGAAATATAGAGAGGAGGGGAAGGCGGGGGGGGGGGGGGTGTGGGGGGGTGGGGGGGTGGGGGGGAGCGGGAGATAGACATCTGCAGACCTGCTTCACTACCTGTGAAGCGACTTCCCTGCAGGTGGGGAGCTGGCGGCTTGAACCCAGCTCTTTATGCAGGTCCCTGCGTTGTGCGCCATGTGTGCTCAACAGGCTGCGCTACTGCCCGACTCCCTAAAAGTGTATTTTAAAGGCATGAAAAAGTACTGTTTTTTAAAACGGGGAAATTATAACCTAATCTGTTTTACAGAGATTTTATCCAAATAAGAGTGATTGTATTTCAAGTGAGTTCCACACAATTCACTCTTACTGTTCTCCATAACTCTGAACCAGATGTCATTGGGAAATGGCCAGAGAAAGGTTTATTTAAGGAACACACACAGCTGAATTGTTGTCATATGTGATAGCACATCTTTAATTTTTATTTTAAAAGTTTTATATTTATTTTATTTATTTGTTACTTTTTGTTGCTCTTTTTATTGTTGTAATTATTATTGTTGTTATTGATGTCATTGTTGTTGGATAGGACAGAGAGAAATGGAGAGAGGAGGGGAAGACAGAGACGGGAAAGAAAGACACCTGCAGACCTGCTTCATCACTTGTAAAGTGATTCCCGTGCAGCTGGAGAGCCCAGGGCTCGAACCGGGGTCCTTAAGCCGGTATTTGTGCTTTGTGCCACATGCGCTTAACCCGCTGCACTACAGCCGGACTCCCACATCTTTTTATTTTTGTATTTATTTACTTTATTGCCACCAGGGTGAACAGTATTTAAAAAAAATATTTATTTTCTCTTTTGTTACCCTTGTTTTTTATAGTTGTTGTAGTTATTATTGTTATCATTGATGTAGTCATTATTGGATAGGACAAAGAGAAATCGAGAGAGAAGGGGAAGAAAAAAGGGGAGAGAAAAATAGACACCTGAAGACCTGCTTCACAGCCAGTAAAGCGACTCCCCTGCAGGTGGGGAGGCAGGGCTCGAACCAGGATCCTTAGGCCGGTCCTAGTGCTTTGGGCCACGTGCACTTAACTCGCTGCGCTACCGCCCCAGCTCCCAATTGCACATATTTTTAAATGAAAGCTGATCTTTATGTTGACATGTTGACATCTATCTCTAGACAGAATACTGAAACCACGAAGAGGAAATGGGAATGGTTCTTCACATCACTGAAACTATCAGCTGACAGAAGAAATGCTACTTTTGTTGCTAACAGTCTTGCTGGGTTCGATGCCCTATTGCCCCCCAAATTGGTGCTTTTCTGAGTCACGTTTCTGATAAAATAGAGACAGATTAAATCTTTGGAACATTTTGAGGTATTTTTCATCTAACCTCCAGGAAAGAAGTTTAAGCATTACCTTACATACAAAAACCAAAGCAAAACAAACAAAACAGAGACTTATTTCTTCACAAGAGGCAGTGAAAGCTTCTTGGTTTTTGTTTGTTTTTCCCCTAACTGATGTGACTCACTGGCATAGTTTTCAGTTCTCCCTGCCTAATATCTCCCATAGAACACTTCACAACTCAATAAAGACAAAACCATCAATAACTTTGATGATGTGAAAGTGAAGGCTAGGTAGATTATAAAGGTAACATAAGGTCTTAAAAAAAACTCTATGTGATTATACTACTAGACTTAATTAATAAATTTAAAAGAGGACAACGGCAGTATGTTTTATGCTAAAAAATTATTTCTTCTGTCCACCCAGCCCCTTTCCTACTTCCCTATTTGGAGAATCTCATAAGCCAATAATTTAGGTTCCAAGTAGTAGTCTAATTAAATCGCCATCATCTGTGATAGTACAGTAGCAGATGAGAAACTTTTCAGGGAACACAATTATTTTGACAAAGAAAAAAGGGAGATAAAAGAAAATTAAGTGGAAGGATGTGAGATATCATTTGTTTGCCTCTCTAGATCTATTCCCATTTCTACCATATATAATCCTCAGTGTTGTTAAATGTGTGTGTGTGTGTGTGTGTGTGTGTGTGTAATTTTATTTCAAATTAGTCTCAGCTAGGTTCAAGTGGTGTCATGTCCAGTAGAGTGCACATATTACTATGGACAAGGACCCAGGTTCAAGTTTCTAGTCCCCTACAGCAAATGAGAAACTTTGTGAATGGTGAAGCAAGACTCCAGTTTCTGTCTGTCTATAACAAACAGACAAACAAACAAACACAGAAACAATATATACAACATGTAAAATTGGAAGTCTAACAGGAGATTAGAAAGTGGGAGGAGGATGGCTGTGTCATTCATTTCACCGTCACTCTTTCGAATGAAGGCCACAGCTACTGTCATATACACACCCCCAGTTTTGTCACTTTCTAGGGCTCTACAACCATACTATTTTTCCTCCTCTTTCATAGGGAAAAAACTTCACCTTTCCCTTTCAGGCATCCCAGTGGTAATAACTGCTCTCCTTTTAACATTTCCTCCTCCTATTAACTGGCCTTGAAGTTCATTCTTCTCCGTCTCTAAACTGTGTACACTGTGAGGTTTTCAAAGGCACTAATCTTGTTGAATTTGGGATTGTTTCTGTGTAGGAGAATAAAATCAATTTCTGTGGTTTCTAAATTGACAAAGTTAGGGTTACTAGATGTTGTTTTGCCCATTTTTTTTGTCTCACTAGCAGAAAAGAGGGACTGAAAAATTTGTAGGAGCTTGCTATAAATAACAAATTTTTTGTAAACTCATACATTTTACTGTGTCCTTTTTTAAAACTTCAAAATGTGATAAATACATTTGTAAAATTTACCCTACTATCCAGCAATCAGTACTAGAAAAACTGGTTCATTTGTGCAGTATAGTATTTTATTATATTTCCTGTACTAATACTACATTTTGTTTTATCATAAGTACATCAAGGATGTTTTTAAGATTTGTCAGTATTTCAAGTGTGGAAATAACTGTTACTCACTGGCTAATAAACCACAAAGATTTACTACTTGTATTTGTGCCTTTAGTACTATATTAATTTAATAAAACACATTTTAGATATTATTTATCAGACCATTAAAGAGAATCCTTAAAATAAATAAAGCAGTTTATTTATTTTAAATCCTTAAATAAAGCTCAAGTAGTATTTTTAAAATCAACAAATATTTAAAAATAAAACACATTTGGTGTCAGATTTTTTAATTATAAATCTTGACTACATTTGTATTGTCTGAAACAATTTTTAATTGCTTAAAACTTAGTTAATCGATTACATTTATAGCATGAAACAGAACTAAAAAAGATACTGAGATATGCAAAAAAGAGTTGAAATTACAGAAGCATTCTTGTTGAAAAGTAAGCTCCTTAATAACAATTTTTCTTTTAACACTGTTTATTTCAATGTTGATACTTAAAATTCAATATTTAATTGAAAGCAATTCAATTAATATTTATTATACCATTTACATTCATCAAAATTTTAAATTTAAGTCCATTAAAGTATTATATTTTAAATATTATGATGGAGGTGTATTTTAGTTAAGTATTACTATTTGGTTTTAAATAGCTTTTTCTCTTAGTCCCTGCCATATTTCATGACATCTTTCTACAAATCTGATTGAATACTTTTTGTAGACTAGACATGAATAAATTTCCACAAATTCTGTTCCCTCTAAGAAGACACGGGGAAAAGCACTTTACTAGAAATCATATCATCCATGACTATCACAATATATAAAAATATTTTTCACTTTCCTCTATTATTTCCCCAATGCACTGTATATAAAATGTACTAGTCTCACATGAGGGATAGAAAAAGCTAGACATATAAAGACATCTGGTGAAAATATGTCATTTTATTATTAAGTAGGGACATAAAATATACATGAACAATATTTTGTTATTTGATTTCCAAATAACGTTTTGTTGATGTATATTATCTGTTTCCTTATTAACTCAAAGGCACTTAAAACTACTTCAAGAATGCCAGTTTGGCACATGGACTTCTGAAAACTAATTTCAAGAACAACAAACTAACAAAATACCCCTCAGTAATATCTCTGAATAAAAACAAATTGATTGATATGTAATTCCCATGATTCCCATGCATCTCAAACAAATGAATTTGTCACTGAGAATGGGAGGAAGCTGGTTGTAGTCATTTTCCTGCTTATATTATTCCACATTGGTAAGTTTTTCCTCTTTTCTGAATGTGTTACTTTATTTTCCTTCCTTTATTTATTATGTTTTTATTTTAGTAAACTATGTAACCAATTATTTTATTTCTCCATCAGGAACATTTTGTGAAAATGAGGTTAGGCATCACTTTTCTTTCACTTCATCAATTTTAATTCATTCCGTATGCACTGCATATTTTTCTGTTTTCGCTTGATCTCATATTAGCTTAGCAATATGCCCTTGCAGCATTAGAAGTGTTTGGTATATAGTAGAGTATCAGTGCAATTATATGTATGCATTTAACAGTTATAAGGTTAATTAATAAACTACTTAAGTAGTTCTATCTGATTTTTATCTCCCATCAAAGTGTTAAAACTTCCAGTCTCATTATTCTGACATTCCAGAAACATAAAATCAAGCTACAAAAATTCTACTATACATCAGGTCATTTTTTTAAAGATAATTTAATTTCCACTGTGTAATTATTTTGAACTACTTAAAACATTGATGTTTACTAGTCTTAATCCATTTTATTACGAAAGAAGAAGCTACTTTTGAAAATTTGTTACATTTCTGGGGCTGGGTGGTGGCACATCTGGTTTAGTGCACATGTCACTGTGTACAAGGACCCGAGTTTGAGCCCCTACTTGCAGGGGGAAAGCTTCACAAGCAGTGAAGAAAGACTGCAATTGTCTGTCTTTCTCTCTTCCTCTCAATCTTCACTTCACTCTCGATTTCTCACTGTCTGTGTCCAATCAATAAATAAAGAAAATAAAAATATTAAAAAGAAAAGCTCTGACTTTCTTTAAAACCTTTTTTTTTTTTTTACATTTCTTTCACATAAATTATCAGTCTGAAACTTCTTTGGGACTATATCAAGACTGCAAATTAGTAATGCATTTTGAGTAAGTAGTAATATATATTTTTACAATAAGTAAAACTCTACACTATTCATTTCAACCTCTCTTTCTATATCCCAAGTTTAAATTTAATTCTGAAATTGATAAAAAATATATGAATATAATTTAGAGGCATTAACAAAGATGCACACAGATTTGATCTTTCACTTGTGAAGTTAAATCATGAGAACAAAGATAGTACTCACACTGATAACTGTTTTCTACTAAATCCATCATTTAGAAATAACCTTGGGGGTTGGGCGGTAGAGCCATGGGTTAAGCTCAAGGGTGCAAAGCGCATGGGCCGGTGGAAGGATTCTGGTTCAAGCCCTCAGTTCTCGACCTGCAGGGGAGTCGCTTCTCTCACCTTTCCCCTTTCTTCTGCTTTCTCTCCCCCTCTGTGTCTTCCTCTCCTCTCTCCATTTCTCTCTGCCCTATCCAACAATAACAACATCAATAATAACAACGATAATAATGAGCACAACAATGGTAAAAAAAAAAAAAAAAAAAAACAACCAGGGTAACAAAAGGGAAAAAATGGCCTCCAGTAGAAGTGGATTCCTGGTGCAGGCACCGAGCCCCCGCAATAACCCTGGAGGCAAAAAAAAAAAAAAAAAAAAAGAAAAGAAAGAAAGAACCTTAAGAACTACATTATGAACAAAATATGAAAAAATTCTGAAACATTTTCATCTTATTTAAAAAAGCATACATTCACAGAACCCAAATGAAGACCTAAAATAGTTCTGTAGTACGTGCAAAAAAGAGCAACATAACATCTCAGTTTTTATGTCAACTGCAAAGCAGAGCAGATCATTGAGTCTGAAGGGTAGAATTACAGTTTCCTCTTCTTAAATACTTTTCCACTTGCTTATGAAGAATATATTCCTTATCCCATCGGATTCATTTGTGTATCTTTTCTGCCACAGATACTTTGAGGTGTCAGAGGCTACCATCTGGAAGGTGGTTGTGCATAGTAAATGAGTTTTAGCAGATCCAATTGTGTTGGTTTCCTCCAGAGGGGCGAGCCACTAACTGCAAAGATTCTCAGTACAGCGGTGCATTTTAGGAGCATCTCTCCTACTATATTTGCTATACACACTCGTGCCACCAGCTGTTTTGTGCACTCTTGGCTCCCCAGTTGAGACAATTAAGGGAACAGAATTTGGCATCCTATAAAAATATGAGTTAAGGTTCTAGAGGTGAATCCAGGTTGACAGAGCATGGGATTAAAAAGCAAGGCTTTGATCCAGAATAAAAGAATTTTAAATTTTATTGGCAACGATCAATGTATAAACAAAGCAAATGCTAATTAGAGAGTGGGAAAATACAGTCACCTGACCATCAACCAAATATTGTAAATTAAAATTAATTACCAAAGAGTAGCTTCATTTTGCAATAGACAAAAGAAAAAAAAACTGCTGAAAAGGGTAGCAGATTTTTCTTTACTTTTTTTTATTGGAGTAAGTAATGGTTTTAATAAATACAGTTGTTGGTACATGTGTGAAATTTCTCAGTTTTCTGGAAAATACTCTCCCCCCCAGCCTATGTCCTGCCTCACTGTCATGCACTAGGACCTGAAAGTTCTCCCACCCCCATCCTGTAGTCCTTTACTTTGGTGCAATACATCAAACGCAGCCCAAGTTCTGCTTCATGTGGCCCTTTCTGTTCTTGTTTCTCAACTTCTGTCTATGGGTGAGGTCATCCCATATGCATTCTTTTTTTTTAATCTTTATATATATATATATATATATAATTTATTTATTTATTTATTTATTCCCTTTTGTTGCCCTTGTTGTTTTATTGTTGTAGTTATTATTGTTGTTGTTGGATAGGACAGAGAAAAATGGAGAGAGGAGGGGAAGACAGAGAGGAGGAGAGAAAGTCGCCTGTAAAGCGACTCCCCTGCAGGTGGGGAGCCGGGGTTCAAACCGGGATCCTTATGCTGATCCTTGTGCTTTGCGCCACCTGCACTTAACCCGCTGCGCTACAGCCCGACTCCCATGCATTCTTCTATTTCGTGCTGAATTCACTTAACGTGATTCCTTTAACCTCCATCCACGATGAAGTGAAGGTGAATTCATTCTTTTTAATACCTGAGTACTATTTCATTGTATATATATACCACAACATTCTCAGACACACCTATATGTTGTTGGCCATGTAGATTGCTTCCAGGTATTGACTATTTAAATTGTGCTACTATGAACATAGGTATAACGATCTTTTTGGATGAACGTCTTTGGTTCCTTCGGAGCAGATATTTCTATATGGCACTCTTTCAATATAGTGCATCAGGCTCAACCTGATGCTGTTGACTGGCTACGGAAGAAGGGCAAACGCTAGCAGAAGAAGAAGAATATAGTGATGGCATCTCGCTAAATATCTATTGTGCTACATTTCAGTTCTTTCAACAATTAGGCTGCTGAGTCTGAAATTATGTAAAGAAAATATTATAGGAGCAGGGATTTTGGAAGTGATGTGTAGGGCAGGTATGAATTTTTAAAAAGGAGACTTAGGGGCCAGGCATACCTGGCTAAGCGCACATATTGCAGTGCACAAGGTTGTAGGTTCAAGTCCCTGATCCCTACCTGCAGGGGAAATCTTCACAAGCAGTGGAGCAGGGCTGCAGGTATCTCTTTGTCTCTCTACCTCTCTGTCTCCTCCACCCCTCTCAATTCCTCTCTGTCTTTATCCAATAATAAATAAAATAATATAAAAAAGTAGATTTAAACCAAAAAAAAGCAACTTACAAAGTAAACAAAAAATGATGATACTTTATCTTCAATTCTTAGTCAATGAAAATCCTTACCTTTATAATTTACTTCCTAATTAGAAAAAATATAGGGAGTCGGGCGGAGTGCAGCGGGTTAAGCGCAGGTGGTGCAAAACATAAGGATCCCAGTTCAAGCCCCCGGCTCCCCACCTGCAGGGGAGTCCCTTCACAGGTGGTGAAGCAGGTCTGCAGGTGTCTATCTTTCTCCCCCCTTCTCTGTCTTCCCCTCCTCTCTCCATTTCTCTCTGTTCTATCCAACAATGACAACAACAATAATAACTACAACAATAAAACAACAAGGGCAACAAAAAGGTAATAAATAAATAAATATTTTTTAAAAAAAGAAAAATATATAAACAAATAAACCAAAATATTGATTGGCATGTTCATCTCTGTTGGTGTTATCATTTTTTTCTCTTTGCTTTAAAATGTTCTATGATTTATATGCTATTTTTAGGTGAAAACACTAAAATCAATAGCATTTTATCAACACATGAAATCAACTATAGGTCCTATTTTAAGTAGGCATAAAGGTGCATATCAAGGCACAAAAAACTCTATGTATTTGAAGATGATACCAAAGGCTCTACTGGAATTCTAGTTAAAATGCTGGGAGCTATCAATATTTATTTTTGTGATGCCTCAGTGAAACAAACAAAATACTGAAAAGTGACAAAGCAGAACAAAACAGAGATCCTTATTCTGCCGTCATGAATTTTATCATCACCAATCTCCCAATTTTATGAAAGAGCAACTCATTTTTAATTGGGTAAGGGGACACTAACATCCAGCTTTGAATGATAATTGTGTTCTTGATATTCTTCTTTCATCAACCACATTCTCCAAAACTGATTACATCATAAAGTCCCACTTATATTGTACTCAAACAGGTATGGATTTTTTCCCATGCCCTTGCACATCACCAAATGTTTTCAATAGTGATTAAGTTAATTTTTATTCCCACTAAGAGTGGGCCTGATGTCTGATGAGGGAGGGCGGGGCCCAGGCTGGGGAAGTCAGTGCTTCCCAGACATCTAGACACCTGTTATAGGGAGATGATAGATTGTGCCTATGTTTCAAAGACTGTACTGTATACCATTAATCCCCAAGAAAATATATTTTTAATATTTATTTATTCACTTTTGTTGCCCTTGTTGTTTTATTGTTGTAGTTATTATTGTTATTGTTATTGATGTCGTCATTGTTGGATAGGACAGAGAGAAATGGAGAGAGTAGGGGAAGACAGAGAGTGGAAGAGAAAGATAGACACCTGCAGACCTGCTTCACTGTGAAGCGACCCCCCTACAGGTGGGGAGCCTGGAGGCTCGAACTGGGATCCTTACACTGGTCCTTGTGCTTTGTGCCACCTGCGCTTAACCGGCTGAGCTGCTGCCTGACTCCCCCCCAGAAAATATTTTTAAAAGGTATAAATAATATGTGTCTCCAGAACACTTTCACTCCCAATTTAGTTCCTTTTCTACCACTATGCAATAGGACCTTGAAACCCTCTCCTCCATTTCCTTCTCCTTCCCTTCCCAGAGCCTTTGAATTTTTTCCCATAATGCATTACATTGGCATGTATCTTCTATTTACCAAAATTCTATACCTTCTCAGGTTTGCTTGACTGGAACAGACTAAGTTAGATAGTAACATGCGGCTATTATAACACAAAATGATAAGTAACAACCAAAAGAAGAATAGACCGTTTCAAACAATGTCAAGAAATGAAAGCAAATAGAAGATATACTTAGCTTTTTGCAAGCAAATTGATCAATGCGTTGTCTTCTGAAATTTTTTTTTGATAAGTGATAAATTTTATTTTCCCATAGAATCAAAATTAAAATGTATTTCTCAATTAATATAGATTGATATAATAGATTTTGTTTCCCCATGCTTTATATGAGTTAAAGAGTTGATAGTGTCAAGAATATGCCTTTCATGCTAGAAACCTACTCAACATTAGCAAAAGTCTTTATAGAGTTCTTGAGCTATAATGCTAAGATACATACTCCTTTTACGATGATTAGTAACTTGAGAAGAATCAAGTGGATTGTCACCACGGTGCTTAAATAAAGCATTTTTAGAAATTAGCACAAAGATAATGATTTCTTAAGACAGCAAAATTGTTAAAAGACAAGTTCTTTAATGCTATGAGAAAGCAGCAGTAATATACATACAGTATATTACAGTAATATACATGCAGTACATACAGTAATTCTTTGAAAATGACATTAATCGTTTTAATCATCCTGACTTGTCTTCCTAAACCTTCAGAGGTCTGTGAGGATCTCAAGTTATCCACTTACTATATATATATATATATATATATATATACATATATATATATATGTATATATATATACATATATATATATATGTATATATATATACATATATATATATGATAAATTGAGTTCTGTGAATTCCTCATAAAGTAAGCTAGATGGTGCTAGAGAACACCATTCTATTTACTACTTGATCATATTTGTAATATTATTGTTGTTAGTAATAAATGAAAAAACTGGGACCTATTATATTGACCTATCACTTGGTATTGCTCTATGAATTACACTCAGAAATTTGTGAAGAAGTCAGTTTCTGTGAGAACAAAAAAAGCTCAATTATAAGGGAAGACTAAGAGGTAGTACATATTCATGAATTTGTATTTAAGTATAATACAATATAATTATAAAATAGTCATTATCATATATAAATTTTGTCAGTTTTCCACTGTAGACATTATCACTATTATTTTTGCTAAATTTTTGATACCTGGATATTAATTATCGAATTAATTATTTTTGTTTCTAGGACTTTGACTGTCAGATTTTTTTTTTCTCTTTCATTTTCTTTTCAATCGCAGAGAGAAATGGAAAGAGCCAGAGAGGAGGAGAAGAAAAAGGAAGGGGAGGTGGAAGAAGAGAAAGAGAAAGTGAGAGAGGGAGAGAGAGAGAGAGAGAGAGAGAGAGAGGAGAGACTGGGAGATAAAAGACATTTTGACACTACTTCTTCACTTGAAAAGATTCTCTTTGTTCATGTTTCTCCTGTGTTATCCTGAAATCTTGAACAACCCAGGTCCTAGCACCTGCTAAAGTGTGTGTTCCACTGGGTGATCTGTACATGGATATTTTAATTCCTTTAGTATAAGTCTTTAATTTCTCATTATTATAACATTATTATAACATTCTCATTATTATAACATTGATTATTATAACATTGATTGGGTTAAAATTAGCAGATGAGGGGCAAGGAGGTGGTTTAGCACATACACCTGCTCCATATCTATACACAGGAGAAGCTTCACAAGCAGTAAAACAATGCCTCAGGTACATACATTTGTCTGTCTATCATCTATCTATTTATCTATCTATCTATCTATCTATCTATCTATCATCTCTCTTCTTTCCATCTTTCCTCCATATCAATTTTCCTCTGACTTATCAGTCAAAAGGAAAAAAAACAAAAAAGTCCTTGAGAGTTGCGGATTCATGTTGCAGAGACTGAGCCCCTGCAATTAACCTTCGTATTTAAAAATTGTCAATAGATCGTTTAATATTAATGCTCTCTGAACTTATGTCCAAAGGAAAATGATATTACAATTAAAGACAGATCATTTTTTTCAAACTACAGAAATACATTTTATATATGATCAGATTTATTTGTATTAAAAATTCATAATTTAAAAAGCTCTAATTCAATGTTCAGTGCATCAAACTTTCTTTTTAAAAGTATTTTGCAGAAAACCAAATTGAGGGAATGTTTTAGATTTGGGGTGGATTAATTAGTCTGCTATTGCTACCTTAAAAAAGCATAAATTCATAAAAGTTTAATAAAAAAATCACAATTATGTGGCTAAAGCAACAATTTATTTTTCTTAAAGTTTTAGAATCTAGAAGTGTGAAAGTTGCTTTTTACTAATGTCTCTTTTCCTGGATGACAGATACTTATATTCTCTGTCCATACATGATCTTTTCTTTATGTACATACAGGGTACCAGAAGGGTTCTCTACCCTGTTCAAACTGTTATCCTCTTATCTTTTTTTTTTTTAATTTTTATTTATAAAAAGGAAACAGTGACAAAATCATAGGATAAGACGGGTACAACTCCACACAATTCCTACCACCAGAACTCTGTATCCCATCCACTCCCCTGATAGCTTTCCTATTCTTTTTCCCTCAGGGAGTATAGACCCAGGGTCATTATGGGGTGCAGAAGGTGGAAAGTCTGGCTTTTGTAATTGCTTCCCCACAGAACATGGGTGTTGACAGATGGATCCATACTCTCAGCCTGTCTTTCTCTTTCCCTATTGGTCTGGGACCCTGGGGAGGTGGGGCTCTAGGACACCTTGGTAGGGTCTGCTATTGCTACCTTAAAAAAAGCATAAATTCATAAAAGTTTAATAAAAAAAATCACAATTATGTGGCTAAAGCAACAATTTATTTTTCTTAAAGTTTTAGAATCTAGAAGTGTGAAAGTTGCTTTTTACTAATGTCTCTTTTCCTGGATGACAGATACTTATATTCTCTATCCATACATGATCTTTTCTTTATGTACATACAGGGTACCAGAAGGGTTCTCTACCCTGTTCAAACTGTTATCCTCTTATCTTTTTTTTTTTTTAATTTTTATTTATAAAAAGGAAACAGTGACAAAATCATAGGATAAGACGGGTACAACTCCACACAATTCCTACCACCAGAACTCTGTATCCCATCCACTCCCCTGATAGCTTTCCTATTCTTTTTCCCTCAGGGAGTATAGACCCAGGGTCATTATGGGGTGCAGAAGGTGGAAAGTCTGGCTTTTGTAATTGCTTCCCCACAGAACATGGGTGTTGACAGATGGATCCATACTCTCAGCCTGTCTCTCTCTTTCCCTATTGGTCTGGGACCCTGGGGAGGTGGGGCTCTAGGACACCTTGGTAGGGTAGTTTGCTCAGGGACCCAACCTCTTATTTTTTTTATATTTCTTTCAGTCCTATATTTTTTTCCCACGACTATTATGATCTCATATAACTTTAAGTAACTTTTTAAACACATCCATATGTAATCACTTTTAAAGTTAGAGAATCAATGTATGGATTTTTAGTTGTACACATTTCAGTTTGTAACTTGAGATTTGGAATTAACATTGATCTGTGATAGTAGTGATTTATCTCTACCCGCTCTTCTGGATATTAAACAAAATCCCTTCTGTTAATGGTGATTTTTCATTTATAATCTCTATTCTCAACATGATTTTTTTTTTCCTTTTCAGTATTAACTCCAGACCTATTAGTACTTAACCATTGTCTGAGCATTTTGTTATCTTTCTTGCACATGAATCCCTCTGCATATAAACTTTTTAAAATCTCTGTCGTTATTTTCCACCCATTTATACTAGAAAATATGAAATTCTACATAATTCTGGTTCATGAGCTATGTGAGTAGAGAAAAAAATTTCAAACTACATTTTTAGCAAGAACAAGAGGAGCTATCGATATGTTGTTCTGAGAATTTCTTAAATCTAATGGGTGCTTTGGTTGCCTTTCAGTCAGTTATGACCAGTCAATGAAGAGAATCACCGCATTCTTTATTGATCTTACACTTGTATTCCTCATATCCTAGTTTGGTTTTTTTTTCCTCCCCATAAGCCTAGAGTGATTATTTATCCTCTTTAAAATGGGGCCATTTCTCTATTTATTGCCTCTTTTTTTCTGTGCTGTTGTTTGACACCGTATTACCTTTTTATGAAGATTAAGAGCATGAACTGATCTTTATGGTAGGAATTACAAGGAACAATACAGATTGGTAGGTAGAGAAATACACTGAGTAATAGTGAGCAGATTCAAAACACTATAAAAACAATACTGAAGAAAATTGTTACTGAACGTTTGCTCTACTTTTCATTTATTTTACCTTTAGTCTTGCTCAACCCCAATTTATTGTGTCAAACACTTCTGTAATATCATCATGACCTTCATTATGCTTTACTGTAACATCTGGGAAGTTTTCTTACCAGGTAGATTCCTCTCTCATGCATGTATCCAAAGAACACAAAAGTGCTTCTTAGATATGTGCATACCAATATTCTTTGTAACACTAAATGTAATAGTCAAGATATATAAACAATTCAAATGCCCAAAGATACATGAATAGAGAAAGATTTTTTTGATACACAGTAGTTACACAGTAGCGACTTGCTTCCTGCTATAACATGCATAGAATTGGAGGAGATCATGTTAAGCCAAACTGAGACAAGCACTGGGTCATCTCATCCATATGTGAGATTTAAGAAACAGAGTGAAGGAAAAGACTGTGAGACACAGCAAATCCCCTGATCTACACTTGCAAATATGTGGTTAGGAAAGGATGTGTGTGGGGGAGAAGTGGGTGGAAAGGTAGAGGCACAGTGCACTACTGTGGAGGAAGAGTGGCACTTGGATGGAGAGTAAGGTGTACCAGCGTGTATTTTAGGGGAAATGTGGACCTGTACTTGTGAGATAACACATTCCTGTGAGATATTATTTTAACATAAAAGTTAAAACTTTGTGGTTTAAAGTTCAGCATCCAGGAGATCGGTTGATAGCGCAGCGTGTTTAAGGGGAAATGGCGCGAAGCACAAGGACCAGCTTAAGGATTCCAGTTCAAACCCCAGGCTCCCCGCCTGCAGGGGGGTCGCTTCACAAGAGGAGAAGCAGGTCTGCAAGTGTCTATCTTTCTCTAGCCCTCTCTGTCTTCCCCTCTTCTCTCCATTTCTCTCTGTCCTCTCCAACAACGACATAAATAACAACAACAATAATAATAACCACAACAACGACAGAAAAAAAAAAGGGTAACAAAAGGGGGGAAATTGGATTCCAGGAGCAGTGGATTCATAGTGCAGGCACCGAGTCCCAGCAATAACCCCTAGAGGCAAAAAAAAAAAAAATCCCTTCACATGCTTTTGTTGTTACTGTGTTGCTATTTTGAATTGATTAATAGATTCCCAGGACATTTCAGATAATGTATAAGGATCCTGTGCCTTTCATATAGTGTCCTTCCATGGATGCAGTTTCTTTATTTTATTTTATTATTTATTTAAGAAAGGAGATATTAACAAAACTATAGGATAGGAGGGGTACAACTCTACACAATTCCCACCACCCAATCTCCATATCCCATCTCCTCCCCTGATAGCTTTCCCATTCTCTATCCCTCTGGGAGCATGGACCCAGGGTCGTTGTGGGTTGCAGGAGGTGGAATGACTGGCTTCTGTAATTGCTTCCCCGCTGAACATGGGCGTTGACTGGTCAATCCATACTCCCAGTCTGCCTCTCTCTTTCCCTGGTAGGGTGCATCTCTGGGGAAGCGGATCTTTATTATTTTTTTAAAAGAATTTATTTATTTATGAGAAAAGAGGAGAGAGAGAAAGAGCCAGACATCACTCTGGTACGTGTGCTGCTCGGGACCTCATGCTTGAGAATCCAATGCTTTATGCACTGTGCCACCTCCCGGACCACTGGATGCAGTTTCTCATTGCCCCATGCTATGTGTCTGCAGAATATTCTTAAAGGCAGTAGCAACTGAGTTTGGGAAGGAATTACTAATGAAAGGAGTGAGGAAATACAATGTCCTCTTTAATAATAGTTTGAGTTTTTTATGTGAAATGTGAGTCCTGTTTTTTTTTTTTTTCACTGTGAACTATATTAAAATTTAAAACATTGGTTAGTTAGCACTATTCTTATTTTATTAGTGGTTTAATGATGATTGACAAGATTGTGGGATAAAAGAGATACAATTCCATACCATTCCCACCACCAGAGTTCCAGGTCCCCTCTCCCATTTAGAGGTTTCCCTATTCTTTATCCCTCTGGGAGTATGGACCAAAAATCATTATGGAGAGCAGAAGGTGGAAGGTCTAGATTCTATAATTGCTTCTCTGCTGAATATGGGTGTTAACAGATCAATCCATTCCAGTTTCCATCTTTCCTTAGTGGGATAACATTGCATATATTTCAGCAAGAGAGAGACAATAATGATGAGAAAGTTGGAAAATTAGAGATAAAGTATGACTGAACATGTTTTAATTTTTCTAGAAATTTTAATATAGATTGTAAAAAACCTAAATATTAGTTAATATATACTATAGCCATTGATTTTCTTCCTGAAAATATGACATTTGTGTCTATATTATTTTTATTTTGTTTTATTCAATACACTTGTAGGGAGTTTTCAGAAATAGAACTTTGTAGTTACTTTGTCCATTTTCCTCCATCCTCTACATGAGGGAACAAATAAATAAACCGACAGCATTTCTTTTCTTTTTTTAAAATTTTTTATTTAAGAAAGGATTAATGAACAAAAACATAAGGTAGGAGGGGTACAACTCCACACAATTCCCACCACCCAGTCTCCATAACCCACCCCCTCCCATGATAGCTTTCCCATTCTCTAGCCCTCTGGGAGCATGGACCCAGGGTCGTTGAGGGTTGCAGAAGGTAGAAGGTCTGGCTTCTGTAATTGCTTCCCCGCTGAACATGGGCATTGACTGGTTGGTCCATACTCCCAGTCTGCCTCTCTCTTTCCCTAGTAAGGTGTGTCTCTGGGGAAGCTGAGCTCCAGGACACATTGGTGGGGTCTTCAATCCAGGGAAGCCTGGCCAGCATCCTGGTGGCATCTGGAACCTGGTGATTGAAAAGAGAGTTACCATACGAAGCCAAACAATTTGTTGAGCAATCATGGATCCCAAGCTTGGAATTGTGGAGAGGAAGTGTTAGGGAGGTACTCACTGGAAACTCTAGTGTACTTCTGCTTCACAGCATTTCTTATTATGTCTGAAAGTGACCAAGCCTTTGCAGAAACCCAAATGTGAATAATACACACACAGACAAGTGGATCATAAAATGCAAGGAATTGAGAGCAGATGGATCAGTTCTGCCAGTAAAGCCATAACAAAATCATCTTCTCAGAGTGGAGGCTATTTTTTTTTTTCATTCAAAGCATGCCTCACAGACCATCCCAGAAGTTTAAAATCAAATATACAGATTTATCTGGGTGAAAGCGTCAATAATGTAAAATAAAAGTGAAGGATTTTATTTTATTTATTCCCTTTTTTTGCCCTTGTTGTTTTATTGTTGTAGTTATTATTGTTGTCGTCATTGTTGGATAGGACAGAGAGAAATGGAGAGAGGAGGGGAAAGACAGAGAGGGGGAGAGAAAGATAGACACCTGCAGACCAGCTTCACCGCTTGTGAAGCGATTCCCCTGCAGGTGGGGAGCCAGGGCTGGAACTGGGATCCTTATGCAACACCTGGCTTAACCCAATGCCATACAGCCCGTCTCCCCAAAGTGAAGGATTTTTAAGTTTCACACAACAGTATGCTCTATGTGTGTGTTAAATATGGGGACATGAAATCTGATCTAGCTAAGTAACCAGTAGATATTGAGTAAATCAGAAACCTTTAAGTAAGGTGAGCTCTTACAAGGGACTAGACATTATTAGAGATCAGTTTTACATGATCTTTTTCTATATCTTCCATTTGTCAAGACATTGACAGATTCTTACCCCAAATTTAAGAGTGTTAGCTATTATTTCTGAAATTAAAAAAATATACAGTTCCACACAAATAGTTTACTGTGCCTTCTAAGACATTGAAAGCAGTAAGAGACATAACTGAGTAATCAAGTCCATGTCACTGACTCGCATACACTTTTTAAATATTATAAGCAATAATTATCAGAATAAGACAGAAAATATAGACCATATTCATTATTTGCTATTTAGTTTTGGACCAAATAATTAAAAAACAGAAACAAAAGAATTATATGTATATTTAAATTTACCAAGGCTTGTAAGCTTGTAAGTAGCACAATTTTTTTAATTTTTAAATATTTATTTGTTTATTTATTTTTCCCTTTTGTTGCCATTGTTTTTCATTGTTGTAGTTATTATTGTTGTTGTCGTCATTGTTGGATAGGACAGAGAGAAATGGAGAGAGGAGGGGAAGACAGAGAGGGGGAGAGAAAGACACCTGCAGACCTGCTTCACCGCCTGTGAAGTGACTCCCCTGCAGGTGGGGAGAGGGGGGCTCTAACCTGAATCCTTGGCCAGTCCTTGTGCTTTGCAGCACGTGAGCTTAACCTGTTGCTCTACCGCCTGACTCCCAGTAGCATAAATTTAAGGTGATATTTTTCAGTCACTATTTGGGCACTGTCTTACTAGATACTAGAAGAAAAGTTGGTAAATACAATGGCATATTTTGAGTACTATGAGTTAAATTATAATATAGATTAACAAATATTCTCTTCCTGGAATGTAAATGCTATTATTAACAAATGGTTTTGCAGTCTGGAATTTAAATTTACGATGCTTTTTTTTTTTTTTAAACATCACTGGAGCTTTACCTAATGTATAATTTAAATTTATTTTTTTTAACTTTTTTTTTTGGTTATTTCTGGGACTTAGCCTCTGTAAGTTGAATTTTCTTTTCCAGATAGAAACATAGAGACAACCAGAGAGGAGAAAGAAGGAAGGAAATCTCAACACTGAAACTTCCTTTTATGCTATGAGGGCCGGCTCAGACATGTGTCCTGCACAAGTTATCGCAGCACACTATTGAAATGAGCTATTTTTCTAACCCTTGAGTGATACTTCTAATAAATGTTTGTGTTAACTACCACCCTATAAATTCTATGACATGATTCTGAATAGAAGAGCTAAGTAATATAATCATTTATTATTTTCACTTGCAAACACTTAAAAATATCATCAAATGGGGAGTCCGAAGGTAGCGCAGTGGGTTAAGCTTAGGTGGCGCAAAGCACAAGGACCTGCATTAAGGATATCGGTTGGAGCCCCCAGCTCCCCACCTTCAGGGGCATTGGTTTACAAGAGGTGAAGCAGGACTGCAGGTGTCTTTCTCTCCCCCTCTCTGTCTTCCTTTCCTCTCTCCATTTCTCTCTGCCCTAACAACGACGACATCAATAACAACAATAATAACTACAACAATAAAACAACAAAGGCAACAGAACAGAATTAATAAATAAACATTTAAAAAAGAACACATGGGAGTCGGGCGGTGGCGCAGCGGATTAAGCACACATGGCCCAAAGCACAAGGACCAGCATAAGCATCCCAGTTCGAGCCCCTGGTTCCCCACCTGCAGGGGAGTCACTTCACAAGCTGTGAAGCAGATCTTCAGGTGTCTTTCTGTCCCCCTCTCTGTCTTTCCCTTCCTCTTTCCATTTCTCTCTGTCCTATCCAACAACAATGACATCAATAACCACAACAATGTTAAACAACAAGGGCAACAAAATGGAAAATAAATAAATATTTTTAAAAATTAAAAAAAATAAAAATGAACACATTAAAATATATATTATCAAATGATCACCATGGCTGTGGAATTATAGTTATATTTCTTGATCCTTAAATTGAAATCTTCGCAATAGGAGGTGTAGACTGCAACACATTTTCTCGGTTGCAGAAATTTCTCCACTAGAACACATCTGCACCACCTGGTTGCAGACCACCTCACCAATGTGTCCTGAAACCCCCCCTCCCCAGAGCTCTGCCCCAGTAGAGAAAGATAGAAACAGGCTGGGGGTATGGATCAACCAGTCAGTGCCCATGTCCATTGGAAAAACAATTATGGAGGCCAGAAATTCCATCTTCTGTACCCCATAATGATCCTAGGTCCATGATCTCAGACGGATAAAGATTAGGGAACCTTCCAATGGAGGGGATAGGGTACAGAACTCTGGTGGGGGGAATTACATGCAATTGTACCCCTCATATTCCACAATGTTATTGATCATTATTAAATCATAAATAAGTAAATATGAATGCATCTGCTTTGGTAGACAGGTAAATTTATAGGGTTCAGGGATTGTTCAAATAATATACCAGAAAGGCAGAGATTGGAGTTTATATTGTTGTCTTTTAAGATATTTTTAAAATAATCTTATTATAATTTCCTCAGTTTACTATAGTCTTCTATTCTTACAAAGTCATAGTGTGTTTATTTTTTTAGAAATTACTATGTAAAGCAACATACAAATCATATTTTTTCTATCTTCCCCCAATAGATGTAGTCTGATAATTTTTTAACTTTTTATTATTTATTTATGAAAAGGAAACACTGGCAAATCATAGCATAAGAGGGGTACAACTCCACACAATTCCCACCATCAAATCTCCGTATCCCGTTAAAGGGGATTGATACTTGTAGTTACAAATATTGAAGTCAAGCATTTTCAAAACATTTAGTCATATTGATAAATATCTGAAAAAGATCACTTATGTTTATAACTAAAATATACTTTAAATGTAAACATTTTAAGCATCTCTTATTATAGATTAGGAAATGAGAAATGCAAAATTTATAAAACTTCTTAAGTAATTTTTTAAAAACATAAAGTATAAATTGAAATCTCTAGCCAAGATTATATTTATTTAGTATTTATTTATTGGATAGAGACAAAGAGAAATGGGAGATAGAGAGAGGAAAGAGAAATACTTGCAGTAGTACTTCACTGTTTATGGACTTTCCCTTGCAGGTGGGAACTGGGGCCTTGAAACTGGGCCCTTGCACATTTAAGCATGTATGCTCTCTGCAAATGTCACCGACCATCCCCCAAGATTAAAATAAATAATTTTATTGGACACTTAATGGTTTATAGTATAGCTGTTGATACATGGCATTCCTCATCTCCTTGAGATACTTCGTTATCTTTTTTTAAAATTTTTTATTTATAAAAAGGAAACATTGACAAAACCATACTATAAGAGGAGTACAACTCCACACAATTCCCACCACCAGAACTCTGTATCCCATCCTCTCCCCTGAGAACTCTGTATCCCATCCTCTCCCCTGAAAGCTTTCCTATTCTTTAACCCTCTGGGAGTATGGACCCAGGGTCGTTGTGGTATGCAGAAGGTTGAAGGTCTGGCTTCTGTAATTGCTTCCCTGCTGAACATGGGCAGTGACAGGTCGATCCATACTCCCAGTTTGTCTCTCTTTTTCCCTAATAGGGAAGGGCTCTGGGGAAGCAGAGTCGCATGACATATTAGTGGTGTTGTCTGTCCAGCAGAGTCTGGTCGGCATCCTGCTAGCTAGCATATGGAACCTAGTGGCTGAAAAGAGAGTTAACATACAAAGCCAAACAAATTGTTGAACAATCATGGACCTAAAGGCTGGAATAGTGCAGATAAAGAGTTGGGGGGGGGGTCCTCCATTTTGTAGATAGCTAGTAGGCGTATTTTAGCTAAATTCCAAAGGGCCTGTGGCTATACTACATTTTGGGGGTTTTTTTGTTTATTTTATTTTCCCTTTTTCTTTTTGCCTCTGAGCCTGAAATCTGATATGCAGGTGGATCCAAGTTATTGTCTGGGGAGGTGATGCCATGGCTGGAAAAGGGACCAGAAAGCTGGATCAGGGATAAGAGTAGCTCCCTAATATGGGAAAGGGGTATAAATATTGTTGGCTGTAAACCCCATCGATTTGATGTGACCTGGGGCCCACAATCAGCTTAGGAACCTATGTGGCCTCTGCATCCCTGTAGGTCTGAGCTCACAAGCCCACATTCTATGGTCATGAGTAGGAACATTCCATGCTGTCCTAATATTGACTCCTCTTCCTCAGGTGTAGCATAGAGTATGTTGTCCATCCTTCCCTCGGAGGATGGAACATTCTCCCTTTATGATACTTTCAACTCCAATTTCAGTTCATTTCCACCATCATGTTCTACAACTTGACACCCTCTCATTCTCCTTTGTTTCTCTTCTTTCCCAGAGTTCTTTGCTTTGGTACATAAAATATACCACACTCAGAGCTTCACTTTGTGTTTTTCCTTCTTGTCCTTGGAATATATATATATATATATATATATATATATATATATATATATATATATATATTAGAAACACTTTCTACTTAATTCATTGCATGACCTATACCTACTTTAAAAAGCAGGATTGAAAATATTTTTATTTATTAAAGAAATTTCTAACCTCAGCAACATAACTAACAGATGCTAGTGATGAGAACATATGGTTCCTTCATAGTACCTAAAATTACACTTTAAACCTTACAGTTATCTCATTTTTTCTATGAAAAATCATTTCTAACTTTCATATTTCAACAGTACATTGTTATATTTCATTGTCTGCTTAGAGGAGGATCTTTTCAATGGCCTCATCAGTCCTGCATTGAGCAACCAAAGAAAAACGATAGGCTTGATATGAATACAAAACAATTACAAATTATTCTGTTTAATTCTGCCTGCTTATTTAATTCTAATGCTATTAAATTAACTTATGATAATAAAAATCAATCACTTTTATATTGCAGCTGAGTTCTTGAGCATGATAGAAACTTAAAAAACTCAGTGTAGTTTTTCTTTCTTTTGGTATTAGACATGTAACTTGTAACAGCTAAGTAGCTGTGAGTGCTTTGGTAAACAGTAGTAGTATTGACAATGATAATTAGAATTTGGTGTGACTCAAAGCAACCTGTGTTACAATTTGATTTTTTCTCAGTTAAAAAGCTTATATTGTTTAAAGCAGTTACTTTAGTGTACTGTGAATGCATTTTAAAAGTATAATTTAATAATAATATTAGGGCATAATGTTTGAATTTTATTTAAAACAGTCAAAGGCGATGACTTTATTGGTAAACACAATGCCTAGAGAAAGGGAAAATAACTGAAGATTCTGATAATGACCTGAATTTTAATTTGTTTTGCGTGATATTCAACTGAATCAGTGATGGAGGAAGTGATTTACTGAATACATCTGCTCTGTTCTCTTGAGTTAGAATTATATTTAAATACACTTTCAGCAGAACCATAATTCTGAAATAGAGATAATAAGTAATGCATTAGTGAATCATTTCATATATAAAATCATTAATTTCTTAGAAGTAGCATATAACTCATGTTCACATGTTTACAAATAATGTTTTATACTTACAGTTAATTTTTACCATTTCTATTTACTGTTTATATTTGCTTGTAAATACTGGCGACAAAGGATTTTATTTTTAGTATTTTACACCAAAAAATGATGTAGATGTATGTGGTATATATTATCTGTTTTGAGACATCTTATTGCAGTGGTTCAGGAAAAGAAAAGGAAGAAAGGACAGAAAATGGTATTTTGTTTAGTTTCATTTTGTTTTCATTATCAGGCATCACTGCCCCATATTGACATTTACAGATAGAAAGTGAGAGGGGGCCGGGTGGTGATGCACCCAGTTAAGTGCATATAGTACTAAGGGCAAGTACCTGTCCAAGGATTCAGTTTTGAACCCCTGCTCCCCATCTGCTGGGGGGATGCTTCACAAGCTGTAAAGCAGGTCTGCAGGTGTCTATCTCTCTCCATCTCTCTATATCCCTCTCCCTTCTCAATTTCTCTCTGTCCTATCCAATAAAAGGAAAAAAATGACTGCCAGTATTATTGGATTCATAGTGCAGGCACTGAGCCCAGCAATAACCCTGGAGGTGAGAGAAAGAAAGAGAAAGAGGAGAGAGAGAGAGAGATTATGGGAGAAAGAAAGGGAGGGAAGAAGGGAGAGTGAGAAAAAGAAAGAGAGAGAGAGAGAGTTGGGGGTGCAGGCAGTGGAGCACTTGGTTAAGTGCATACAGTGAAGTGCACAAGGACCCAGGTTCAAACCCCTGGTCCCCAACTGCAGGGGTAAAGCTTTGCAAGTGGTGAAGCAGTGCTGCAGGTGTCTGTCTCTCTCACTCACTATCTTCCCCTCCTTTCTCAATTTCTCTCTGTCTCTACTCAATAAATAAATAAATAAAAATAAAGTAAAAGAAGAAGAAGAAGAAAAAGAAGAAGGAGGAGGAGGAGGAGGAGGAGGAGGAGGAGGAGGAGAAGGAGAAGGAGAAGGAGAAGGAGAAGGAGAAGGAGAAGGAGAAGGAGAAGGAGAAGGAGAAGGAGAAGGAGAAGGAGAAGGAGAAGGAGAAGGAGAAGGAGAAGGAGAAGGAGAATTGGAGACAGGGAGTACCACAGTCTGAAAACTTGTCCAGTGTGGTGGGAACTGAGATGGAATCCGAGTTACATGCATTACAAAGCAGGTTCCATATCTAAATGGACTGTTTTGAAGGCCTGGGAATGATGGTTTTAATTAAAACATATTTTATATCAGTACTGCTAAGCAATCATTTATGTACATTTGCCTGATTTAATATTTTACATTATTTTAACAGTTAAATCACTGCTACTCACTTAATGAAAGATTTCTGTCCATTAATAAATCTATTTTAATTATTTTAATTTTTGAAGGATAAAGGTCTTTCATCTAAATTTTTGTAACATATTCTTCTTTAACGTGAATACTACTCAGCTCTGGCTTATGGCAATATTGTAAACTGAATCTGTAATCTCCAAAAATCAGATTTGAAGTTTCTTTAAATATTTTGTTTTATTTTATTCTTTTTTTTTTTTTTTGGATAGAGACAGAAACTGAAAGAAAAGGAGGAGATAGGGAGTCGGGCTGTAGTGCAGCGGGCTAAGCGCAGGTGGCGCAAAGCACAAGGACCGGCATAAGGATCCCGGTTCGAACCCCGGCTCCCCACCTGCAGGGGAGTCGCTTCACAGGCGGTGAAGCTGGTCTGCAGGTGTCTGTCTTTCTCTCCTCCTCTCTGTCTTCCCCTCCCTCTCTCCATTTCTCTCTGTCCTATCCAACAATGACAACAACAATAACTACAACAATAAAACAACAAGGGCAACAAAAGGGAATAAATAAAATAAATATTAAAAAAAAGGAGGAGATAGAGAGGAAGAGAAATGATACACACCTGCCGCACAAATGAGACAGTGCTCAGTCAGTGATTATGAGGAAAATGCGGGTAAAGACAACAGTAAAATACCACTTTACACCTGTGAGAAAGTCATCTGTTAGAAAAGATAGTAACAGATATTGGAGCATGTGTGGAGAAAAAAGAACACTCGCACTGCTGGTGGGAATGTAAATTGGTCCAAGCATTTTTGAGAGGTTTGCAAAGTCATAAATGGCTATTATATCTTGTCAACTTATTTATCACTTGTTTTCTCTGTTTTAATATAGTAAATTATGTATTTTGCTTTATGCATTGTGAACCATACTTGAGTCTCTAAAATAAATCACACTATGTTATGGTGTACAGTCCTTTTAAATTTAATATTTAATTCAGATTTTGAAGCTTCGGTTGAATATGTCAGTATATACATGCTCACCAAATATATTGGTCCTTATCATAATATTTTGTAGTATACCTGCTCGTGGTAACAGGGCATGTTTACTTCATAAATGTGCTTGGTAAAATTCTTTTTCTTCAATTTTATAAATGAACTTGAAGAGAATACGTAATAGGTAATCTTTGAAACTTTGGTAGAACTCACTAGTAAAGACATCTAGTCATAGGCTTTTGTCTTTTGGATCTATATTAAGTTCCTCCTATAAGCGAAATCTGGTATTTGTCCTCCTCTTGGCTTACTTCACTTATCCTGATTCCCTCAAGTTCCTTCCAAGATGAAGCCAATGAAATGAGTCCATCTTTTTATAACAGCTGAGTAGTATAAATATCACAGTATAAATATCACAGTTTTCATGTGTCCTTGGGCTTTTGGGTTAATTCCAAATTGGACTATTGCAAATTGTGGTGTTATGAATATATGTGTATATGTTAGGTGAGATAAGCCAAAATAAGAAGAATTAACCTCAGGTGATCTCATTCATAGGCAGAAGTTAAGAAACAAGTACAAACAAAGGGAAAACACGATTAAAACTTGGGCTGTGATTGGTGTGTTGCATTGAAGCATGTGATTCTGGGAAACTTAGAGAAGGAAGGAAACTGAGGAGACTTTGATATCATGCTGTATGCTGGTGAAAAAGTACCTATGTTAGAGTGACAGGGTTTTGGAGATACTTACCATAAGGAGAAGAGCAATTGTATTCCTGTGTTAACAACTATGTTCTAATCAGCATCCATTAATACAACCAATCAAGTACAATAATCAATAGGATATTAAATATAGATTAGTGCACATTTTTATTTACCTTTTTGCATTTCCAAAATAATTCTTGATCTTAAGGTGAACCTATGTTGAACTTACTACTTATAATTTACTATATAAATGATTAATATATATATATATATATATATACATATAATTCACATTTCAATCTAAGACATATTTTGAAATGTTTGATATACTTACTAAGAGACACATAGGTTTTTAAAGATATTTAATAAAATATTAAAGTGATATCACTTAAACTTGATTTTTAAATATTTTTTATAATTTTATAGTATTTACTTATGTTCCCTTTTGTTGCCCTTGTTGTTTTATTGTTGTAGTTATTATTGTTGTTGTTATTGATGTCATCATTGTTGTACAGTACAGAGAGAAATAGAGAGAGGAGGGGAAGACAGAAAGGGGGAGAGAAAGACAACTGCAGACCTGCTTCACCACTTGTGGAGCGACTCCGCAGCAGGTGGGGAGCCAGAGCCTCAAACGGGGATACTTATATCAGTCCTTACAGTTTGCTCCACGTGCGCCTAACCCACTGCACTAACGTCTGACCCCTTAAACTTGATTTTTTTATAAATAAACTCATTGAGAAAAATAGTCCTTAGGAATGAACAACAATATTTTGGTCAGTACATGAAGTTAGAGCAGAGTAATATGCAATGTAGTTTTTTTTATTTTTTTATTATCTTTATATATTTATTTATTGGATACAGACAGTCAGAAAACAAGAGGGAAGGGGGAGATAGAGAAGTAGAGAGACAGAGAGACACCTGAAGCTTTCCCCCTTTAGGTGGGGACCAGGGGCTTGAACCTGGATCCTCATGCATTGTAACATGTGTGTTCAACCAGGTGGACCACCACCTGGGCCCACAATGTAGTCTTCTATCCTAAAAGTTTGCTACACTGTATTCATATGCCAAAAGTTAAGCTAGTTTTTTTTTTTTTTTGCAAAAATGTGATATGGTTTCTGTAAAATTTTGATTTAGGCAGTAGTATATACCTATTGAAATATTTGAAGTTTTTATGTTCAATATACCACATATAATGCCTTCTATCTGATGTCTCAATAAATGAGTTGGGAACAAATATGGTAAAAATATGGTAAAAAGTTGAGAAGAACTGAGATTATCCACTCAGGATTGATGTTCATATGCTGAAAGTAAAGCGAAGGCACTGCTCTTCAAGTTTGTCATTTTATGAAGAGAGAGTATTTTTTCATATGGATGATTTCAGTATCTTTGTATCCTCACAAAACCTCTAAATATTTCTCCGTCTTTATAATAAGTTAAATTTTCTATGAGTAGAGCTTACTGAATTATGAGACCAACTTAAAAATGTGCTTGAATATTTTCAGAGGCAGAAAATATACTAATATAATAAACGTCAGTTGCATAAATATATTTACAGCATCTACTTATTCCTTTAAGTAAAAGCACAGAGAAGAAACCGTACTGAACTTAAATGCATGCACCATTATTTAGAGTTTGCTCATTCAGGTTTACGTAACAAATTTTTCTACAGTGGCTACAATTAGCAATAAATCATGACTCTTTTTTATTTGTCATGGTGTCTAGAAATAATGCAGCTATTTATATCAATATAAATATGAAGATATGTAATTAGGAACTAATTCCAGTTAGTATCTTTTTGCTAATAACAATAAACACTCAATTGATGACACAATATATCCCAACTCAATTCTTCTAATAATTGTTAATAGTATACAGCTACAGTTAATCATTACAAATATGACTTTTCAGATAAACTTCATTTAATACACAAATACTTTGCCATAAAGTTTCATAAACTAAAAATCCAAAATAAGTATTTGGGTTTATGGATATTTAAAGTTCATTTCCTAGTGATTATTATCTTAATTGACTAACTACTGTTGTAGCTATAGTATTTACCATCAAGAAAAGAAAAAAAAGAAGGGGCAGATGCACACATAAAATTTCTTCACTTGCCAACAGATGTGTACTTGAATTTGAACATCTGTTTGCTTTTTTTTTTTTTTGGTGCTTATTCATGTGTATGAGTATATAATTTATATTAATTTATAAAAAGGTTTTAGGAAAAATACTAAATCTTTTGAAGGAATCAAAGCTTTAGAGAAATCTTATGATATTTTGAATGAATTCTTAGCAGTGTAGAAAATTCTTAACAGTGTAGAAGTAGAGCTTGGGGAAATTTAATAAAATGTTTATGTCTTTGTGATATTGAAAATATATTAGATGTATGTATATCCCATTGATGTCAAGTAAATATTGGTAGTAATTTTGTAGAATCATAGTTTTATGAAAACTGCATGGTACTGGAACTAAAATAGGGGCAAAAACCAGTGGAATAGTGTCGAAAGTTCAGAAATAAACCTTCTTACATGTGAGCAACTAATTTTGACAAAAGAACTAAAAACATTAAATGGTGAAAAGAGACCCACTTTAATACATGGTCTTGGGAAAAACTGGTTTGAAACATGCAGATGAATGTCACTAAACTACTAACCACCATGCACGGAAATCAGTTTCAAATGTCTCAAAGACATGGACATTCAACCAGAATTTATCAAACATATAGAAGAAACTATTGGCAGGTTAAGGTTATCACGGTTAGAGTAGTCAAGGACTGGGACATTCTGTTTCGCTTTACTTTTTATTTCAAGACTGTAGGCCTATCTCTGAGGATGTTTTAAATGTGCTATACAAATGTATGAATCATTAACTAATTTCTCAGGTGTTTTTCATGCTCTTTAAAATATTATGAACTGGGACCAAGTGGTGGTGCACCTGGTAGAGCATATATGTTACAGTGTGCAAGGATTAGGGTTTAATCCCCCAGGCCTGACCTGCAGTTAGCTTCATGAGTTATGAAGCAGTATTGTGACTATCTTTCTCTTACTTTTTACTTCCCTCTTCCCTATCAATTTATCTGTCTTTACCAGTAAGTAAGTAAAAAAAAATTCATTTATTTATTTACACTGGCATTATAACCTCTTCTTTTTTTAAAAAAATTATTTATTCCCTTTGTTTTATTGATATAGATATTGATTTTGTCGTTGTTGGATAGGACAGAGAGAAATGGAGAGAGGAGGGGAAGACAGAGAGGGGGAGAGAAAGATACCTGCAGACTTGCTTCACCGCCTTTGAAGGGGCTTGAACCGGGATCCTTATGCTGGCCCTTGGGCTTTGCACCACTTGCGCTTAACCTGCTGTGCTACCACGCGACTCCCTATTGCCTCTTCTTAACTTACCTATTATACCTTATCTATCCTTAAGAGAGATTTAACTTCTATTTAATTGTATGTCCTCATAATACTGTTATCCAAAAATGAGCAGGGGATATGAACAAAACATTTACCTCAGAGGAGATCCAAAAGGCTAACAAACATATGAAAAACTGCTCTAGGTCACTGATTGTCAGAGAAATGCAAATTAAGACAACATTGAGATACCACCTCACTCCTGTAAGAATGGCATACATCAAAAAGGACAGCAGCAACAAATGCTGGAGAGGCTGTGGAGACAGAGGGACCATTTGCATTGCTGGTGGGAATGTAAATTGGTCCAGCCTCTGTGGAGAGCTGTCTGGAAAACTCTCACAAGGCTAGACATGGACCTTCCATATGATCCAGTAATTCCTCTCCTGGGGTTATACCCCAAGGACTCCATAAAACCCAACCAAAAAGAGGCGTGTATTCCTATGTTCATAGCAGCACAATTCATAATAGCTAAAACCTAGATGCAACCCAGGTGCCCAACAACAGATGAGTGGCTGAGAAAGCTGTGGTATATATACACAATGGAATACTATGCAGCTATCAAGAACAATGAACCCACCTTCTTTGACCCATCTTGGACAGAGCTAGAAGGAATTATGTTAAGTGAGCTAAGTCAGAAAGAGAAAGATGAGTATGGGATGATCCCACTCATCAACAGAAGTTGACTAAGAATATCTGAAAGGGAAACTAAAAGCAGGATCTAACTAAACTGAAATGTAGGACACTAAAGTAAAAACCCTGTGGGGAGGAGTAGACATGCAGCTTTCTGGGCCAGTGGGGGGTGGGGGTTGGTAGGTGGGATGGGACACAGTTATTTGGTGGTGGGAATGGTGTTTATGTACACCCCTAGTAAAGTGTAGTCATATAAATCACTAGTTATATACACAATGGAATACTATGCAGCTATCAAGAACAATGAACCCACCTTCTTTGACCCATCTTGGACAGAGCTAGAAGAAATTATGTTAAGTGAGCTAAGTCAGAAAGAGAAAGATGAGTATGGGATGATCCCACTCATCAACAGAAGTTGAGAAAGAAGATCTGAAAGGGAAACTAAAAGCAGGATCTGACTAAACTGAAATGTAGGGCACCAAAGTAAAAACCCTGTGGGTCGGGGTAGACATGCAGCTTTCTGGGCCAGTGGGGGATGGGGGTGGGTAGGTGGGATGGGACACAGTCTTTTGGTGGTGGGAATGGTGTTTATGTACACCCATAGTAAAGTGTAGTCATATAAATCACTAGTTAATATGAGAGGGGGAAAATTAATTGTATGTCTCAAAGTTTTTAAAACACAGACTGAGTCGTTTTAATATATAGGCTGTGTATTTGATATGCAGACTCTCTCAAAAGCCTAGATCAAGTAGATCAGAAGTAAACAGTGGCAAAGCTACATACAAGATACTGGGTACTATACAGCAAACCCTAACAAAAGGACTTTTCAAAGTTAACCCAATTACCAAATATTGTGATGATAACATTAACTACCCATTGTCTTTTTGAACCCTAAGACAGCAGCAACCTCACATCTCCACTATAAAGCCTATATTTCCCCCAGTCCTGGAACCTTAGACTGAGTATGGTATAATACAGCAAAGCAAAGAACTCTGGGGAAGGGAAGGAAAGAAGTAAATGGAGAGGACATGGGGGTCCTGGTGTATGATGATGGACAAGGGCCTATGTTGGGGGTGAGAGTGATCACAGAAATTTTACCCAGAAGTCAACAACTATACTATAAACCATTAAGCCTCCAACAAAATGTTTTTTTTTAATCACAATTTTAGGTAAATTAGGAAATTTAAAGCTTGTCTTTACTTATTTTGCTTCCTAAAGAAGAGAGTTCACAACAAATCTTGTAATTAAATTGATTCTCAAGTTATAGAAGTTGTTTGTATATCAACTTGTTAAAATGGAGATAATTTAAAAAATAGAACGCATATTTCTAGACCCTGATTCAAACCTATGGACTCCATCTGTAAAATGGAAGCTTCGCAAGGCGCAGTAGCATTTTTATCACCCTGTTTCTAGTTGTGTTTATCAGAAATAAGAAAGAAAAAAGGGAAAGTGGAGACGGGTGGTAGTACAACAGGTTAAGCAGGCTTGGTGCAAGGACCAGAGCAAGAACCCTGGTTTGAGCCCCCTGAAGCGGGGGTGGGGGCGTGGGGTGTCACCTCACAAGCAGTGAATCAGGTTTGCAGATGTCTATCTTCCTCTCCTCCCTCTGTCTTCCTGTCCTTTTGATTTCTCTCTATTAAACGATAGCAATAACAACAACAGCAACGATAAACAAAAAGTAAATAAATAAAAATAAAGGGAAATGATAGCTCTAGGAGCAGTGGATTCATAGAGCAGGCACCAATCCCCAGTGATAATACTGGAGGTAAAAGAAAAAAGGGGGGAAATATATGTGGCTCCAGCAATTATGTATTCTTTATGTTGTATTGAACTCTTTTTAATAGCCTTGTTATCCAGCTGCTTTTATTCATTTATCTATTTATTTGAATATTTTTTTTAAAGATAGAAACAAAAATATAGGGAGTCAGGCTGTAGCGCAGCGGGTTAAGCGCAGGTGGCGCAAAGCACAGGGACGGGCATAAGGATCCCGGTTCGAACCCCGGCTCCCCACCTGCAGGGGAGTCACTTCACAGGCGGTGAAGCAGGTCTGCAGGTGTCTATCTTTCTCTCCCCCTCTCTGTTTTCCCCTCCTCTCTCCATTTCTCCCTGTCCTATCCAACAACGACAACAACAATAATAACTACAACAATAAAATAACAAGGGCAACAAAAGGGAATAAATAAATAAAATAAAATAAATTTAAAAAAAAGAAACAAAAATATAGTGGAAGAATCAAAGAGGCAACAACACTGAAGCTCCCATGAATGTGGAAGCTGTCTTACACATGGGAAAGCAACACGCTATCCAAGTGAGGTATTTCTTGGGTCCCAAATCAGTTATTTTAATAAAGAATATACTTAAACCAGACTGTGGCTAATGAATTTTAAAATTTTCTGTAAGTTAAATATTAAAAACACAATAGAAGTTAAATGATATATAATACAACGGATGCCATGATTCTAAAATGTCTAAACATAATGATTAATCCAAATGTTATTCCAAGTGCTCTTATTAATATTTATCATTCATTGCCTGTTTTATATAAATATTTCTTTCTTCTGTTATAACAGATACTTTGAAAATATGCAGTTCTTTTTGAAAAATATATTTATTCCCTTTTGTTTCCCTTGTTGTTTTATTGTTGTTGCTCTTGATGTCATTGTTGTTGGATAGGACAGAGAGAAATGGAGAGAGGAGGGGAAAACAGAGAGGGGGAGAGAAAGACAAGATACCTGCAGACCTGCTTCAGCACCTTGAAGGGACTCCCCTGCCGATGGGGAGCTGGGGCTCGAACCGGGATCCTTACGCTGGTCTTTGCACTTTGTGCCACATGTGCTTACCCCGATTCCTGAAAATATGCAGTTATTTTATTTATTTATTTTTTATTTAAGAAAGGATAAATTAACAAAACCATAGGGTAGGAGGGGTACAACTCCACACAATTCCCACCACCCAATCTCCATATCCCATCCTCTCCCCTGATAGCTTTCTCATTCTCTATCCCTCTGGGAGCATGAACCCAGGGTCGTTGTGGGTTGCAGAAGGTGGAAGGTCTGGCTTCTGTAATTGCTTCCCCGCTGAACATGGGCGTTGACTGGTCAGTCCATCCTCCTAGTCTGCCTCTCTCTTTCCCTAGTAGGGTGGGTCTCTGGGGAAGCAGAGCTCCAGGACACATTGATGGGGTCTTCAGTCCAGGGAAGCCTGGCCGGCATCCTGATGACATCTGGAACCTGGTGACTGAAAAGAGAGTTAACATACAAAGCCAAACAAATTGTTGAGCAATCATGGACCCAAAGCTTGGAATAATGGAGAGGGAGTATTGGCGGGAGGGGGGGGGGTGTGACTTACTGCAATCTCTAGTGTACTTCTGCTTTCAGGTATATATTTTGCACTAGTTTATGGATATGTGTGAACATATGCTCTCTCTCACAGAACCTGGTGTATATCTAGGTTTTGGGACTTTGTTAGAAAGTGATCCACCTGGGATGGAATTAGAGAATACTATGAAAGGAAAGGTCTCACCCTAGTAATGAAGCTGAAGGGTTGTCATTCCACACCTGAAGTCTCTGGACATAGTCTGAGACTATGTTGAAGTGACAATCGTTGCATTGATTAGGTTACGATCGGCAGATGCAATATTATTTGATATGGATTGGGAGAGGCATGCGGGAAAGTGGGCCCTATCCAAGGGTTCCAGGACTGGGGGAAATATAGACTCTATAGTGGAGATATGAGGTTCCTGCTGTCTTAGGGTTCAAAAAGACAATGGGTAGTTAATGTTATCATCACAATATTTGGTAATTGGGTTAACTTTGAAAAGTCCTTTTGTTAAGGTTTACTGTATAGTACCCAGTATCTTATATAGTGGTGCCACTGTTTGTTTCTGATCTACTTGGTCTAGGCTTTTGAGAGAGTCTGCATATCAAATACACAGCCTATATATTAAAAAGACTCAGTCTGTGTTTTAGAAACTTCGAGACATACAATTAATTTCCCCCTCTCATATTAATTAACTAGTGGTTTATATGACTACACTTTACTAGGAGTGCACATAAACACCATTCCCACCACCAAAAGACTGTGTCCCATCCCACCCACCAACCCCACCCCCAATCGGCCCAGGAAGCTGCATATCCACCCTTCCTCTCACCACAAGGTTTTTACTTTGGTGCCCTACTTTCAATTTAGTCAGATCCTGCTTTTAGTTTCCCTTTCAGATCTTCTTTCTCAACTTCTGTTGATGAGTGGGATCATCCCATACTCATCTTTAACTTTCTGACTTAGCTCACTTAACATAATTCCTTCTAGCTCTGTCCAAGATGGGTCAAAGAAGGTGGGTTCATTGTTCTTGATAGCTGTATAGTATTCCATTATGTATATATACCACAGCTTTCTCAGCCACTCATCTGTTGTTGGGCGCCTGGGTTGCTTCCAGGTTTTAGCTATTATGAATTGTGCTGCTATGAACATAGGGTACACACCTCTTTTTGGTTGAGTGTTATGGAGTCCTTGGGGTATAACCCCAGGAGAGGAATTATTGGATCATATGGAAGGTCCGTGTCTAGCCTTCTGAGAGTGTTCCAGACTGCTCTCCACAGAGGCTGGACCAATTTATATTCCCACCAGCAGTGTAGAAGGGTTCCTCTGTCCCCACAACCTCGCCAGCATTTGTTGCTGCTGTCCTATTTGAAGTATGCCATTCTTACAGGAGTGAGGTGGTATCTCAATGTTGTCTTAATTTGCATTTATCTGACAATCAGTGACCTCAAGCCGTTTTTCATATGTTTGTTAGCCTTTTGGATCTCCTCTGAGGTGACTGTTTTGTTCATATCCTCTGCCCATTTTTGGATTGGGTCATTTGCTTTTTTTGGTGCTAAGTTTGCTGAGCTCTTTATATGTTTTTGTGATTAGTTTCTTGTATGATGTATGGCATGTGAAGATCTTCTCCCAGTTCTTAATAACTCCTAGAGACAACTTACAAATGAACTATCTTTTGTTCATATGAAATTTATTTCAGGTTCAGTGTTGCTTTGTTAATTATTCAGAAGCTTCTATCTTATCACAATGACTATTTAGAAAATAATTTACTTTATTTTTAAGTAAAAAATGGCTCATATCTAGACTCTGGTCTCCAATCTTTCCTGTACACATAATTAATTGCTTTTGCATATGACTTACATGACTTGGATTTCTCTCTACCATTTTGAAGTCCTTTAAAGATTCATTTCAACAATATGAATTTATCCTACAAAATTTTTGCTACTCTCTTCCGCCACATTCACTTTTCACAGTGTCATTTCTAGCAATGTCATTGCATTTACAGATCTTTGAAAGAAACAGCTTCACCCCAGATTGGAGGTCAGAGCATTGTGTGTGTCCAGCTGGAGAGCAGAATTCCAACTGAGTTCCTGTAATATTTCATTTCCCTGGCCTTCGTACTCCCCTAGAGTATTTTTGCCTTATCTATTTTCTCATTTGACTTCCTTTCTGCTAAATTCCTGTTTACTGAAGGAGATAATTAGCTCTGGGTGATTATGATAATTTTGTCTTCACTCTCCAGTTATCTTCCCTATGGGCACACACACACACACACACACACACAGACACACACACACTTTTTAAGTTGGTTCTCCATGTCTCTTAGATAAACTCAAATGTTATGAGTCGATCCTATAATTAGAATGCTTTTTCTTTGTTTATCTATCCCCAGAACTTCCACTTAACCTAAACATCTGCAGTACTAAAAGTTAGTAGTAAAATAAATCTCAGCATCTTCTGTTATTTTTGTCATGCCTGTCATTTTCGCAGATTATTTTTGCACTAACTTATTTGAGTGTAGAATGGACATGATAAAAATTTTAAGAAATTTCTCCTAAGTTTTTGTGTTTTTCTTATCCACTTTACTGCTTGAATTATTGTAATATACAAATGGAGATATAAATCTAGAGATAAAGACATAGAACACATTTGATTCAGTTAAAATTTTATTTTCACTTTTTACACAATTTTTATCTGTGATGGTTGTTTTTTGTGCATAGATTTACTCTAGAACAATAGTTATAAGTTGATAGTGAACTTGAATTTAAAAACCTTTTTACTTAATTGAAATATCATAATATCTTTTGTGAATTATGCATTTAATTTTATACAAAAGAAGACTATAAATATTACTAAATACCACACAAGATATTGATAAAATAGCACTTGACAAACTTTGACATAGTCTTAATAAAAACCCAATGTGTGGAATGTAATGTCACATTTTGTTTTATTTTATTTTATTGCATTTTACTTAAACTAGGTCTTCCAATATAGAGATTTGGCTAAGTTAGGAGAAGAATCCTGATATAGTAGTTGAACATTACTGAAACATACTTTAATAAATGTGTTTCAAAAAGTGGTAGAAACTGCCCTGTGATGTTATCTTATGAAATCTTGAAAAAGGTAAAATTAACATGTATTCAATTTAGTCTTTCATACCAATGAAGTTATTTGGAACTTGTCTCTCTCATCAGTTGTCTCCTATAATGTCACATATAATGTGATAATTATAATGTAATGTATAATGTCACATATAATGTATAATGTCACATAGAAGACAGTGCAATGGTCACTCTATGTTAGTAAAAACTGAGTTCTGGAGTTGTAGATAGTTTTGATTATAATAACACATTGACTTAAAAAAGTATTATGCTTAATCTTCACATTTTTAGTACTAACTTAATGCAAAAAAATTATTCTAGCATATCCTGTATAATGGAGTCCTTAATGAAAATAATGGGATCAAAATAGCACACTGCAATTAAAAGCGTATTTAGCAATCTTCCTTCCAATACATGGATAAACTCTGCCAAATTGTTGACAGGCGATTGTCCAGTGTTGGCAAAATAAACAATCCTGCAAAAAAGGTCCCTGTATACCAATATAGAAGAGAATTGAAAAATAACTTAACATTAAATAAACATTATCAAATGTGCATGTATGCAAGCTAGCACTAGAGTAACTACTAATCTGGACAGAGTTCCTTACACATTTAAATGGTAAAGTTGATTTCAAAAATTAAAATTCGATTTTTTTTTCTGCTTGAGAAATAAATACTGCCATATGACTATTTCCTGTGTGCATAATGAGGAATTTAACTTCAGAGTTTTGTGTATGAAGTAACTAATGCCTGAAATCTTCTTTTCATGTTTGGAAATTAATTATTTATTCATTGGATAACCAGAGAAACAGAGGGGAAAGGGATATAGACACCTTCAGCACTCCCTAACTGCTCATGAAGCTTCCTCACTGAAGGTGGGGACCAACGACTTGAATGTGGGTCCTTCCACATAAGGACCTCTGTGCTCCATCAAGTGAGCCACAGCCAGAGGAATAACCTTGTTTTTTTAATAATCAAACCTTTAGACCTATTTGAACTTTTCTTTCAAGAAAATGTCCTACAGTGCAATGAAAAGGAACATAACTGCTGCCTCCTCCCAGAATGTTTTCATATTGCCCTTATGCAATCCTTTATTTCAGAATTTCACATATTCACTCATTCATATTTGACATTTTCTTTTTTTCAAAATATTTATTTATTTATTCCCTTTTGTTGCCATAGTTGTTTTATTGTTGTAGTTATTATTGTTGTCGTCATTGTTGGATAGGACAGAGACAGATGGAGAGAGGAGGGGAAGACAGACGGGGGGGGGGGAAGAAATATAGACACCTGCAGACCTGCTTTACTGTCTGTGACACGACTCCCCTGCAGTTTGGGAGCCAGGGGCTGGAAACCGGATCCTTATGATGGTCCTTGCACTTTGGGCCATGTGTGCTTAACCCGCCTGGCTACCACCCGACTCCCTGTATTTGACATTGTCTTACCCATTTCCTCTAAGCTTCCATCTACCTGTCTATTTATCACTTTAATCTTGAATTATAATATGTCCATTTTTTCTGCCTTCATTAACTAAACCCTGAGTTCAAATAGGGGAAACTTTATTTTATTATTATTTTATGAACCAATCTCTAACATGCCACATAGTTGGGACTGGATAAGATATTTGAGTTAGTTATTTAAAAGATTATAACATTCATCAGTATTTTAAAGCATAATTACCTATTTTTCAACTTCAGCATCACTTTATTGAAGGAATATTGAATACAGAACTGTTATGAGGGTATGTTTCTACATTTGTCCAGGATAGGTGTTGGTATATCTCATTCTCCACCAGACCTTTTTTTTTTCTCCAAGTTTATTTCTGGGGCTCAGTGTCTGCACTTCAAATCCATTGCTCCTGGAGACCATTTTTCCCATCTTGTTGCCCTTGTTGTTGTCGTCATTACCAAACCATTTTTAAAGTGTGATGTTCCCTTATCCCCCTCCCCCAAATAGGTACCCAGTGCAAAATAAGAACCTTAACTCTTTGCAGTTCATATACTGTGCAAATGTTTCCAAGCCCATGTAATAATTAATTGCTATTTTCATCTGCTGGTAGCATCATGAATGATTACGCTCCGATGTAGTTAGACTTGCTTAGCCTGATCTTTTAAACTTCTATTTGCTTGCATTAGCTTTGATTAATACATTTTTCATTAGAAACTGCATCTAATATTCATTCCGACTTATTTTCCCTCTATTAATGGTTTTTATGTTTTAAGGCCTATGCAGTCTACAGACTGGGAAATTGTATAAATGGAAGGGCATCAGAGTGATGCACAAGTCATTTTTTTTTTTTATCTTTCTTTTTTTTTTTTTATTTAAATTTTTAATTTAAGAAAGGATTAGTGAACAAAAGCATTTTTTATCCCAGTGCTACAAATGTTTAATTTTCACAATTTCTGATGTGACCTTCCCACTAACACAGCTTAATTGCACTTCTAAGGCCAGCACCATGCATCAGCTTAAGTAGAAGTATTGCCTTTTCAATTGAAATCTGCTTTCATATAACAAGAAATGTCTAAAAGCTGGAAATATCTCCAAACTCTTTTTTTTTTTTTAGTTCATAATATGGTTCCTTTCGACTTAAGCTTTGATTGAGATTAATCATTATAGCATGCCATAGTCAGCTATTCTTCTGGGGTCTACATAGAAGAAGACTATCATAAATGGACACCCAAATTTCAATTGGTGCTGCTAAAGAAAGATTGGAATGAAAGTGGGGAAGCAGAGCCAAAAATGTCAGACAGCTTAATACCTAGAAGATACATGATTAATAACATATCTATTTCAAAATAAAGTCCTATGCTTTACCATAGTCACTTCTGTATTTTTAAAAATATTTAGCTCTCCTCTCCTCTCCTCTCCCGGATCAACTAGGAATACCAAAGGAGACCACGTGGGACTGAAACAAGACAGGACTAGAATGACCACAGGAACCCAGTAAATCACCGGTGAGTACAAACACATGTGGCTGGTGACAGAGAGGAGAGAGGAGCCTAAGGAAAGATTAAGTGACTGCTAACAGTTCAGTAGTTTGTCAGTTGAGACACCACCTCCAGTCTGCTCCACCAACAAGGGGACAGCTTAAGGGAGGAGAGGACTCACCAGAGACTCACCAAGTGCAACTCTGAGTCTCCTTTGCTACTACCCTCAAAATCTGGATCACTGACAGGGAGGGACACCAGGGGACAGAGATCTAACCAGGAAACTCAGGAGAAGACCTATACCAAGGTGGCATAGCTGAGGGGCTGTGAAAGTCTCTTTGCATAACCACTGGATTATCTCTGCCACACCCTGCTTTATCTCTTGGTCAGCAGTCAGTGATTAAGCTAAGAAGCCTATTGATAGTTTAAAAGCTCTCAAGCTCCCATAGCCTACAGGGAAGAAAAGAAAAAAAAAAAAAAAAAGAGGCTTTTAAACCACTGAGCTCCAACTCAGGGATTGAAACAACTGTTAACTTCCACCACGGTGAACCCTTTAATTAACTTACTTAGACACAAGTCAATCCAGGCAATAGTGATCAATAATTTGAAAATTACTGATAAAGGGAATTCATAACATAATATATAAACTGGTTAAAACAACAAGAAAAAATATTGGAGAATTGTACCAGGACAAGAGTCCAGCTAAAAGTCCTCCAGAGGGTGAAGCACAAAACAACGAGTTCAACATCCAAACATTAGCTAAGGAAACAATCACAAGAGTGAGTAAAGAACTTGAAAAAAAAATATTGTAATCAGAAATGCAGGAACGACAAATGAGAATATGGAAGAAAATACTAATTATCTCATGGTTATTAGAGAGCTGAAAGCTGAAATCGCTGAGCTAAGAATGCAACTAGCTGAACAAGCTAAAACAGTATTAGAGAAGGGCAACAAAATAGATGAACTCCAAAAAGCAGTAGAGGGCAGAGAGAATAGAATCTATGAGGCTGAAGACAGAATTAGCAAGATTGAGGATGAATTAGAGACAACTAAAAAAGAAGTAAGAGATCTCAAAGAGATAAAGAGATGCTGAAAACAACAACAGAGTCCTATGGGATGACTTCAAAAGAAACAATATATGCATTATTGGCATACAAGAGGAAGAAAGAGAAGGAGAGGAAGAAAGCATTTTCCAGGCCATAATAGCTGAAAATTTCTCTAGTATAGACAACATCAGAGACATAAAGATTCAAGAAGCCCAGAGGGTCCCAAACAGAATTAACCCAGACCTAAAGACACCAAGACATATCATACTTAGAATGGAGAGGAATAAGGATAAAGAAAGGATCCTGAAGGCTGCAAGAGAAAAACAAAGAGTCACCTACAAAGGAAAACCCATAAGATTAGCAGCAGACTTCTCCATACAAACACTACAGGCCAGAAGAGAATGGCAAGATATCTATCGAGTGCTCAATGAGAAAGGCTTTCAACCAAGACTAATGTATCCTGCTAGACTGTCATTCAGACTAGATGGAGGCATCAAAACCTTCTCAGACAAGCAACAGTTGAAGGAATCAACCATCATGAAGCCTGCCCTTAAAGAAGTTCTGAAAGGTCTCCTATAAACAACCAGACCACCACAAATAGGACATATATCAAAACACTCTAAAACTCTACAAGAATGGTGTTAAAATATCTTCAATCTTTGATATCAATAAATGTCAATGGCCTGAATTCATCTATTAAAAGACACAGAGTAGGAAGATGGATCAGAAAACACAACCCAACAATATGCTGTCTACAGGAAACCCACCTAACTCAACAAGACAAACACAGACTTAAAGTGAAAGGATGGAAAACTATCATACAAGCCAATGGCCCACAAAAAAGGGCAGGAACAGCTATTCTCATATCTGACATGATAGACTATAAAATAGATAAGATTAAAAAAGATAGGAATGGACACTACTTAATGCTCAGAGGATCATTCAATCAAGAGGACTTAACAATTATTAACATCTATGCACCCAATGAGAAGCCATCTAAATACATCAAACTTTTACTGAAAGAGCTACAGCAATATATTAACAGTAACACAATCATAGTAGGGGACTTCAACACTCCACTCTCTCAACTTGACAGATCATCCAGGCAGAAAATCAATAAAGAGATAAGGGAGCTAAATGAAGAGATAGATAAACTAGAACTATTGGACATTTTCAGAGTCATTCATCCCAAGAAACTGGAATACACATTCAAATCCACATGGGTCATTCTCAAGGATAGACCATATGTTAGGCCACAAAGACAGCATTAGCCAATTCAAGAGCATTGAAATCATCCCAAGCATCTTCTTAGACCACAGTGGAATTAAACTAACACTTAATAATCAACAAAAGATTAGTAACAGTGCCAAAATGTGGAAGCTCAACAGTACACTTCTTAACAACTTCTGGGTCAAAGAGGAAATCAAGGAAGAAATCAAAATGTCTCGAGAGTTCAATGAAAATGAGACACAAGCTATCAAAATATTTAGGACACAGCTAAAGCAGTCATAAGAGGGAAGTTCATAGATATACAAGCACACATTAGGAAACAAGAAAAAGCACAAATAAACAGCCTGATTGCACATCATAAAGACCTAGAAAAAGAACAACGAAGGGACCCTAAAGCAACCAGAAGGACAGAAATCACTAAAGTTAGGGCAGAAATAAATAACATTGAAAATAGGAAAACCATACAAAAGATCAACGAAAGTAAATGTTGGTTCTTTGAAAGAGTAAACAAAATCGACAAACCTTTAGCCAGACTCACAAAACAAAAAAGGTAGAAGACCCAAATAAATCGGATAGTAAATGAAAGAGGAGATATCACAACAAACACTGCAGAAATTCAACATATCATGTAAGGCTTCAATGAACAACTATATGCCACCAAGCTAGAGAACCTGGAAGAAATGGATGATTTCCTAGATACCTACCAACTTCCAAAACTAAGTAAAAAAAAAAATTAAATATCATAGATGTTAGTTAATATGCTTACCAAACTCTACAACTAAAATGGGAATAAAATAGATGTAGGGTACTTGCTAAGAAGTAGAATGCCATTAATTTATACACAAAGACATATAAAATATCAAGTTAAAAAAGCTGAAATGCTGAGTAAATAAATATTAATGCATAGAAAAGAAAGCAGGAATTTTAGATATTTTATATAAATAATAAATATTTATATAAAATATCTATATGTAGTATAAACATTTTAATATAGTTATATATATATATATATCATTGGGGAATTAATAATTTTCAGTAGATACAGTTGTTGGTATATGTGTAAAATATCTCAGTTTCCTGCAAAATACTCTCAACCCAAGCCTAGGTCTTGCTTTGCTATCATACAACAGGACCTGAAAGCCCCCTTCCCCCAACCTCAAAGTTCTTTACTTTGGTGCAATACACCAAGCCCAATCCAAGTTTCACTATGTGCCCCATTTCTGTTCTTATTCCTCAACTTCTGTCCATAAGTAAGATCATTGCATCTTCATCCCCCTCTCTCTGGCTTATCTCACTTAATATTCCTGCAAGCTCCATTCAAGATAAGGTGAAGAAGGTGAATTCCTTATTCTTAATAGCTGAGTAGTATTATACTATATATATATATATACATATATATATATATGTGTGTGTGTGATATATACGCATATATGTGTAATATATATGCATATATGTGTAATATATATGCATATATGTCATTCATATATATGTATATATATGTATATATATAAATATATATATATATACATATATACATATATATATATAGTCACAACTTTCTTAGCCACTCATCTGTTGTTGGAAAACTAAGTTACTTCCAGGTTTTGGCTATTACAAATTGTGTGGCTATGAATATAGGTATACACACGTCTTTTTCAATAGATGTCTTTGTTTACTTAGGATATAACACCAGGAGAGGAATTGCAGGGCCATAGAGTAGATCCAATTCTATCCTGCTAAGAGTTCTTCAGACTGCTCTCCACAGGGGTTGGACCAATTTACATTCCCACCAGCAGTGCAGTAGCATTCTCTTACCCTGGGAACCTCTTCAGCATTTGTTGTTACTTTCCTTTCTGATGTATGACACTCTCCCAGGAGGGAAACTGGCGTCTGTTCAGTGATCTTACCAACAAATCTATTCCTGCAATTCCAATTAACTCTATCCCCTCTGAAGATTCCTACAGGTGCTTCTTCCAAGCCATCTTCAAAGCAGCTTCCCAAGCTATTCCTCGTGGGAGACGTGCTAACTATATGCCTTGTCTTGATGCTGAATGCAAGCAACTACTAAAGCAGTATGATAAGTCGGGGGACCCAGATGTGGCTGACCATCTCATTGCCTCCCTGGATGCAGCACACCAAGCCCGCTAGCAACAACTCAAGGAAAATCTGAACTTCACCCACTCAAGTAGGAAGGCCTGGAAGCTTCTTCATAGTCTGGGTGCCGGTAGCCAACCCTCTCCCATCTCCCATCCTCCCGTATCTCCAAACTCAGTGGCCAGTCACCTAACTCAAGTTGGACGTGCTAAGATTGACCCAGTCTAGAAAAGAGAAATTTCCCATGAGTGGTCATCCCACTTCCGTTTATCTTGTCCATCTCCAAAACTCTCTCCCTTCACACTGTCTGAACTGGAAGATGCTTTGAAGAGGGTTAAACCGGGTATGGATGCTGGCTATGATAACATCACCCCAGAACTCATCCTTAACTTGGGCCCTGCGGCAAAGAAGTGGCTCACTACATTCCTGTTCCACATCTTGGAATCCGAATCTATGCCCAAAATTTGGCGTCGTGCCAAGATAATAGCAGTTTTGAAACCAAAGAAAGACCCAACACTGGCCACCAGCTATAGACCAATTTCTCTCCTCTCCATGTGTTACAAACTCCTTGAGAGGCTGCTTCTGTCACGTATTTCTCCTCTTACAGAGAAATTCCTATCACCCACCCAAGCTGGTTTCCGCCCAGGAAGATCTACCAGAGAACAAACCTGGCCCTCTCAACTTGCATTGAAAATGGATTCCAGAAGAATTTAAAGACGGGCACTAATGGAAGAAGATGGCAGACTGAGAAGCTGCTAGCAGCGTGTGCTCTGATCACATCTGGAAACGGTAGGATTTTCTGCCTTTAGCAGGCCAGTCAATAAATATAGTCACCAAAGACGTGACTATAATTTAATTTGGGTTAAGAATTAGAGTAAAGGTGGCACGGACTAGCGGGCTGGCTGCTCTAGACTTCCCAGGTGGCGCTGGCAAGGCGGGTGGGCCGGGCATTGTCCTCCGCCCGGGAAGGCGGCTCCTCCGCTGAGTGCTGCTGGGCAGCCGGCAGAGGACCCGGAGGGAGCACTATAGCTCGGGGCTTTCTCTTGGGAGTCTCCAGGGACCACCGCGACCCTGAGGGCAGATCCAAAGACTTCTTAAGTATAGCTCTCATTGGATCAAAGGACTTGGAGCTAGTTTTCATTTTCGGGAAATCCTTTAAAAAAGTCTGGAGGGGGGGTTTCCCGGAAGATGGCAGACTGAGAAGCTGCTAGCCGCTGAGCTCCAAACACATCCCCTGGAAACAATAGGATTTTCTGCCTTTAGCAGGCCAGCCAATAAGGTGTCATAGCAGTGACAAGGAGATGACTATAAATTAATTTGGGTTAAGAATTAGAGTAGGGGAAAAAATTCTTTTTTATTCCTTTTAATTTTCAAGCATACCGCCTCCCCCCCCACACCATAAGCAGTCCCAGGGGACCAGCTCCTAGCAGGATACCCCACACCACCAAACAGGGTGCTTTTTTGAAATCACTGATACACATTTGGGAAGTTCCTTGCACTGCTCTTTAATTACAACTCTTTTTCTTATCTTCTCCCTTTTCTCTCTCTTATCTCTCTCTCTCTCTTTTTTAATCTTGTCATACACTTCTTCCTTCTTCTCTGCCTTTCTGAATTTGTGAATTACTTTGGGGAAGAAATCTGACTCAGAGTGGACTCTCTATGTGTGTATCTCTGCTCTAGTTCCCTTTCCCCTCTTGTTACCCCTAGAATATATGGTGGATAGTAGATTTGCATAACAGTCTATTCTTGCTATCCTCTCTTTCTTTTCTCTTTCTTCACTGGGATTTGGTTACTATTTTTTCATGGACTGGAGAAATTGTTTGGCTAAATGATAACGATTAAACTACTTCAAAACTTACTTCAGTTGCTACTGTAATTGCAGAGGTTGGTGAGTGCAATTGTCATAAGGGTATTTATTACAGTGTTACTTGTACTCAAGACACAACAAATGAGGAACAACAGAGCATAAAAAAAGAAGAAAGAAACACATAAATAAAAAAATGGGTAGACCAAAAACAAATAAAACTGCTACTCCAATGAATGAAGACAAGAGCCCAGAAGAAACTACAAATAAGCCACAAGTAACCATAGATAAGAAATGTATGCAAGCAATAATAAACTTATTAATCACAGAAATGAAAACAACATTGGAGGAGAGGAATGGCAGTATTAGGGAAACAACAGTTGAGGCCCCCAAGGAAAATACTGATTATCTTGAGGCAATTAGAGAACTGAAAGCTGAAATAGCTGTAATGAAGAAAGAAGCTGAGGCAAGGGAAAGCAGACTAATAGAAGCAGAAAACAGAATTAGTCAGACAGAGGATGAGTTAGAGAAAACGAAGAAAGAGGTGAAAGAGCTTAAAAAGAGATTGAGAGGCACTGTAAACAACAACAGAGACATATGAGATGATCTCAAGAGAAGTAACATTCATATAATTGGCCTGCCAGAGGAAGAAAGAGAGGAAGGGGAAGCAAATATTCTAGAGGAAATAATACAAGAAAATTTCCCAGACATGAATAACAGAAAGGATATCAAGGTTCAAGAGGCCCAGAGAGCACCAAACAGAATCAACCCAGACCTGAAGACACCAAGACACATCACAATGAGAAGAAGTAAGGATAAAGAAAGGATCCTAAAGGCTGCAAGAGAGAAACAAAAAGTCACATACAGGGGAAAACCCATAAGATTATCTGCAGACTTCTCCACTCAAACTCTAAAAGCCAGAAGGGAGTGGCAAGATATCTATCGAGCCCTGAATGAAAAAGGGTTTCAACCAAGGATAATATATCCTGCTAGACTTTCATTCAAACTAGATTGAGGGATCAAAACCTTCTTAGATAAACAACAGTTAAAGGAGGCAACCATCACCAAGCTGGCCCTGAAAGAGGTACTAAAAGACCTCTTATAAACAAGAACATCACTATAATACTTGCAATATATCAGAGCAAACAATTTTTTTTAGAACAATGGCACTACAATACATTAAATCCATAATGTCAATAAAAATCAATGGCTTAAACTCACCCATCAAAAGGCACAGGGTTGGGGGATGGATCAGAAAACATAACCCAACCATATGCTGCTTGCAAGAATCCCATCTGTCACAACAAGATAAACATAGACTTAAAGTGAAAGGATGGAAAACTATCATACAGGGTAACGGACCACACAAAAAAGCAGGAACAGCCATTTTCATCTCAGATACGATAGATTTTAAATTAAATAAAGTAGTAAAAGATAGGCAAGGACATTATATAATGATTAGAGGATCAATCAGCCAAGAAGACTTAACAATTATTAACATCTATGCACCCAACGAGGGACCATCTAAATACATTAAGCATCTACTGAAAGAATTTCAAAAATACATCAATAGTAATACAATAATAGTGGGAGACTTCAATACTCCACTTTCACACTTAGACAGATCAACAAAGCAGAGAACCAATAAAGATACAAGAGAATTGAATGAAGAGATCGACAGACTAGACCTCTTGGACATTTTCAGACTCCTCCACGCCAAAAAACTGGAATACACCTTTGTTTCCCACATAACAAATACTCAAGGATAGACCACATGTTAGGCCCCAAAGACATCATCAATAAATTCAAGAGCATTGAAATCATCCCAAGTATCTTCTCAGACCACAGTGGAGTAAAACTAACATTTAACAACAAACAAAAAATTATTAAAAGACACAGAATTTGAAAACTAAACAAAATGCTCCTTAAGAACCACTGGGTCAGAGACTCACTCAAACAGGAAATTCAAATGTTTCTGGAAACAAATGAAAATGAAGACACAACCTATCAAAATATTTGGGACACAGCTAAAGCAGTACTGAGAGGGAAACTTATGGCCATACAATCACATATTAAACACCAAGAAGAAGCTCAAATGAACGACCTTACTACACACCTCAAGGACTTAGAGGAAGAGGAACAAAGAAACCCTAAAGCAACCAGAAGGACAGAAATCACTAAAGTTAGAGCAGAAATCAACAACATCGAAAATAAAAGAACCATACAAAAGATCAATGAAGCCAAATGTTGGTTCTTTGAAAGATTAAACAAAATTGACAAACCCCTAGCCAGACTCACCAAACAAAAAAGAGAGAAGACTCAAATTAATAGAATTGTAAACGATGCAGGAGATATAACAACTGACACCACAAAAATCCAGAGAATCCTGAGAAACTTCTATAAAGAACTATATGCCACCAAGCAGGAGAATCTGGAAGAAATGGAACAATTCCTAGAAACCTATGCAAAATGAACCAAGAAGAACTACAAAATCTAAATGCACCAATCACAGACAAAGAAATTGAAACCATTATTAAGAATCTCCCCAACAACAAAAGTCCTGGACCAGATGGCTTCACAAACGAATTCTACAAAACTTTCTGGAAACAGCTAATACCCATACTTCTTAAGCTTTTCCATAAGATTGAAGAAACAGGAATACTCCCTTCCACCTTCTATGAAGGCAACATCACTCTGATACCAAAAGCTGATAGGGACAGAACAAAAAAGGAAAACTACAGACCAATATCTCTGATGAACATAGATGCCAAAATATTAAACAAGATCTTGGCCAACCGGATACAGCTACATATCAAAACGATTGTTCTTCATGACCAAGTGGGATTCATCCCAGGAATGCAAGGCTGGTTCAACATCTGTAAGTCAATCAATGTCATTCACCACATCAATAAAAGCAATGCCAAAAACCACATGATTATCTCAATAGATGCAGAGAAAGCCTTTGACAAAATCCAACACCCATTCATGCTCAAAACTCTACAAAAAATGGGAATAGATGGGAAATTCCTCAAGATAGTGGAGTCTATATATATCAAACCTACAGCCAACATCATACTCAATGGACAGAAGCTGAAAGCATTCCGCCTCAGATTGGGGACTAGACAGGGATGTCCACTGTCACCGTTACTCTTCAACATAGTATTGGAAGTTCTTGCCACAGCAATCAGGCAAGAGAAAGAAATCAAAGGAATACAGATTGGAAGGGAAGAAGTCAAGCTCTCACTATTTGCTGATGATATGATAGTATACATAGAAAGACCTAAAGAATCCATCAGAAAACTACTGGAAGTTATTAGGCAATATAGCAAGGTATCAGGCTACAAAATCAATGTACAAAAATCAGTGGCATTTCTTTATGCAAACACTAAATCTGAAGAAGACGACATCCAGAAATCACTCCCATTTACTGTTTCAGCAAAATCAATCAAATACCTAGGAATAAAGTTGACCAAAGAAGTGAAAGACTTGTATGCTGAAAACTATGAGTCGCTACTCAAGGAAATAGAAACTGATACCAAGAAATGGAAAGATATCCCATGCTCATGGATTGCAAGAATAAATATCATCAAAATGAATATTCTCCCCAGAGCCATATATAAATTTAATGCAATACCCATCAAAGTTCCACCAAGCTTCTTTAAGAGAATAGTACAAACACTACAATCATTTATCTGGAACCTGAAAACACCTAGAATTGCCAAAACCATCTTAATGAAAAGAAACAGAAATGGAGGCATCACACTCTTACACCTTAAACTATATTATAAATCCATCATCATCAAAACAGCATGGTACTGGAACAAAAATAGGCACACAGACCAGTGGAACAGAATTGAAAGCCCAGAAGTAAATCCCAACACCTATGGGCATCTAATCTTTGATAAGGGGGCCCAAAGGATTAAATGGAAAAAGGAGGCTCTCTTCAATAAATGGTGCTGGGAAAACTGGTTTGTAACATGCAGAAGAATGAAATTGAACCACTTTATCACACCAGAAACAAAAATCAACTCCAAATGGATCAAAGACCTAGATGTCAGACCAGAAACAATCAAATACTTAGAGGAAAACATTGGTAAAACACTTTCCCACCTACACCTCAAGGACATCTTTCATGAATCAAACCCAATTGCAAGGAAGACTAAAGCAGAAACAAACCAATGGGACTACATCAAGTTGAAAAGCTTCTGCACATCCAAAGAAACTATTAAACAAACAGAGAGACCCCTCACAGAATGGGAGAAGATCTTCACATGCCAGACATCAGACAAGAAACTAATCACCAAAATATATAAAGAGCTCAGCAAACTTAGCAACAAAAAAGCAAATGACCCCATCCAAAAATGGGCAGAGGATATGAACAAAACAGTCACCTCAGAGGAGATCCAAAAGGCTAACAAACATATGAAAAACTGCTCTAGGTCACTGATTGTCAGAGAAATGCAAATTAAGACAACACTAAGATACCACCTCACTCCTGTAAGAATGGCATACATCAAAAAGGACAGCAGCAACAAATCCTGGAGAGGATGTGGGGACAGAGGAACCCTTTTACATTGCTCGTGGGAATGTAAATTGCTACAGAATCTGTGGAGAGTAGTCTGGAAAACTCTCAGAAGGCTAGACATGGACCTTCCATATGATCCAGTAATTCCTCTCCTGGGGTTATACCCCAAGGACTCCATAACACCCAACCAAAAAGAGGTATGTACTCCTATGTTCACAGCAGCACAATTAATAATAGCTAAAACCTGGAAGCAACCCAGGTGCCCAACAACAGATGAGTGGCTGAGAAAGCTGTGGTATATATACACAATGGAATACTACGCAGCTATCAAGAACAATGAACCCACCTCCTCTGACCCATCATGGACAGAGCTAGAAGGAATTATGTTAAGTGAGCTAAGTCAGAAAGATAAAGATGAGTATGGGATGATCCCACTCACCATCAGAAGTTGATTAAGAAAATCTGAAAGAGAAACTAAAAGCAGGACCTGATCAAATTGTAAGTAGGTCACCAAAGTCAAACCCCAGTGGTGAGGGGTAGACATGCAGCTTCCTGGGCCAGTGTGGTGTGAGAGTGGGCGGGAGGTATGGGTCACAGTCTTTTGGTGGTGGGAATGGTGTTTATGTACACTCCTAGCAAAATGTAGACATATAAATCAGTGGTTAATTAATATGAGAGGGGGAAAATCAATTGTATGTCTCAAAGTTTCTCAAAACACAAACTGAATCCTTTTAATATATAGGCTGTGTATTTGATATGCGGACTCTCTCAAAAGCCTAGACCAAGTAGATTAGAAGCATCCAATAGCACAGCTATATACAAGATACTGGATACTGTACAGCAAACCATAACAAAAGGACTTTTCAAAGTTAACCCAATTACCAAATAATGTGATGATAACATTAACTATCGATTGTCTTTTTGAACCCTAAGACAGCAGGAACCTCACATCTCCACTATAGAGCCCCTACTTCCCCCAGTCCTGGAACCCTTGGATAGGGCCCACTTTCCCGTGTGCATCTCCCAATCCAAACCAAATAACATTGCATCTGCCGATCACAACCTAACCAACGCAACGATTGCCACCTCAACATGTTTCACCTCAGACTGTGTCCAGAGACTTCACGTGTGGAATGACAACCCTTCAGCTTCATTACTCGGGTGAGACCTTTCCTTTTATAGTACACTCTAATTTCATCTCAGGTAGTTCACTTTCTAACAAAGTCCCATAACCTAGATATACACCAGTTTCTGTGAGAGAGAGCTTATGTTCACACGTACCCATAAACTACTGCAAAATATATACCTGAAAGCAGTAGTACACTAGAGTTTGCAGTGAGTACCTCCCTAACACTTCTTCTCCACTATTCCAAGCTTGGGAGCCATGATTGCTCAACAAATTGTTTGGCTTCGTATGTTAACTCTCTTTTCAATCAACAGGTTCCAGATGCCACCAGGATGCTGGCAAGGCTTCCCTGGATTGAAGACCCCACCAATGTGTCCTGGAGCTCAGCTTCCCCAGAGACACACCTTACTAGGGAAAGAGAGAGGCAGACTGGGAGTATGGACCGACCAGTCAACGTCCATGTTCAGTGGGGAAGCAATTACAGAAGCCAGACCTTCTACCTTCTGCAACCCACAATGACCCTGGGTCCATGTTCCCAGAGGGATAGAGAATGGGAAAGCTATCAGGGAAGGGGGTGGGTTATGGGGATTGGGTGGTGGGAATTGTGTGGAGTTGTACCCCTCCTGCCTTATGTTTTTGTTCATTAATCTTTTCTTAAATAAAAAATTTAAATAAAAAAAGAAAAGTGCACTAATATAAACAACAACAACAAACAAAAGAATTTAAATACAGGTGCTGTCTTTGTTGATCTCACAGCAGCCTATGACACGGTCTCGCACCGTGGTCTCCTAGTCAAGATCTCAAGATGCCTGCCTCCATGGGTGGCCAACACTATATCGTTTCTTCTCCAAAACAGAAGATTCCGGGTGCATCTGGGTGACAAGTCTAGCAGATGGAGACTTGTCTCAAGTGGCCTCCCCCAGGGCTCTGTTTTGGCTTATATGCTATTTAATATTTACATCAATGACCTCCCAGAAACTTCCTCAAGGAAATTCATCTACGCCAATGACATCTGCTGTACAACTCAGGCATACAAGTTCGACATCCTCTAGGAAACACTCACGAAAGTCATGTCTCTGATATCTGATTACTGTAAAAAATGGCGACTAATCCCTAGCACTGCAAAAATGGTATCATCTGTTTTCCATCTACACCATGCCTCGGCCTCGAGTGAGCTTAATGTGCAGCTTGACGATACAAGAATCGGCATGAAGCCCAGTCAGTCTATCTTGGCGTTACTCTCGATCGCACCCTGTCATTTCACCAACATATCATAAAAACTGCAACATAGGTGGGCACGAGGAATAACATCACTGCAAGACTGGCCAGCTCTTCATGGGGCGCGAGCGCTTCCACACTACGATCATCATCTCTGGCATTATGCTATTCCACTGCAGAATACTGTGCCCCAGTATGGTTCCGTAGCCCCCATATCCACTCGGTCAATTCCAAATTACACTCCTCCATGAGGATAATTTCTGGAACCATCCATTCCACCCCGGTTCCATGGCTGCCAGTTCTTAGCAACATCGCCCTGCCAGATATTCATCGGGATGCGGCATCATCTAAGTTCATTTCTCACGTCTACGCTCGACCGGACCTGCCAATATACGCGGATATCTTCGCCCACCCTGTCCAACGCTTGACGTTTCGTCATCCAATCTGGTCCCCTACACCTACACTGAACTTCTCTGTTCCAGACTCTTGGAAACAGAGTTGGCAGTCAGCTGAGGTAAAGAACAAACACCTCATCACAGACCCCTGCAAGCATCAATCCGGCTTTGACCTAGCACGTTATGACTGGGCTCTCCTCAATCGCTATCGAACAGGCCATGGCGGGTGTGCCGCTATGTTCCACCGCTGGGGAACATAGACATTTTTCCCTAGTGGGATAGGGCTGTAGAGTTGAATGAAATATTTTCTGAGAAGATGGTGTCAGAGTAGAGAAAGGGACTAGAAATGTTGTATTAGAGCCAATAGTAGCCTCCATTCTTGAAAAAGAATATCATGAATAAAATAAACTGCTTACCTCTCTCACCTGACGCTGGGCCCATATATAAAAAAAATATTTTTAGCACATCTCTGAGTCTCTATTGGTCTCAGCTCACAGTTCATGGCCACAGCTGGTAATATTGCAGGCACTCATTTCAGGACCAGACTTCTTTAAGTGACAGGTCAGGGTAGCCCAGCCTCACTTGCTGCTTTATAGTGAGAGCAAGGTTCTTGAAGGCCCTCAAGAGGGCTTATGATGACATTTCTGTTGGAAGTACTGACTGATAATGGAGAGAGGTATCTAGGCCCATCAGATAGTTATTGGGATGCATTGGATCAACCTTCTCGTGGTGCATCCCGTGAGTACCCATTTATTGGGGAAACTGACGATCCTTCCTAGCCGACTGAATCCACATGGATCCCAGTCACTTTCAAAGCCAGTAACAAGCAGACATCAGGCTCAACCTGACGCTGTTGACTGGCTACGGAAGAAGGGCAAACGCTAGAAGAAGAAGATAGTTATTATAAAATAGCGTTGATAGTTTTTAGGAAAAATAGATTATGGAAATCCAATAACCTTCATAACAGCATACAGGGTTTTTTTTTTAATATCTTAAAAGGCTTTAAAAATTTATTTATAAACAGGAAACACTGACAAAAAAAAATAGGATAAGAGGGGTACAACTCCACACAATTCCCACCACCAGAACTCCATATTCCATCCCCTCCCCTGATAGCTTTCCTATTCTTTAACCCTCTGAGAGTATGGACCCAGGGTCATTATGGGCGTGCAGAAGGTGGAAGGTCTGGCTTCTGTAATTGCTTCCCTGCTGAACATGAGCATTGGCAGGTCGATCCATACTCAGCCTGTCTCTCTCTCTCTTTCCCTAGTGGGGTGGGGTTCTGGGAACTGGATGGGATTCTGGGCTCCAGGACATGTTGGTGAGGGTCATCTTCCCAGGGAAGTCTGGTTGCCAAACAAATTGTTGACTAACCATAAAACTAAAGGCTAGAATAGTTCATATGAAGAATTGGAGGGGTACTCCATTTTGTAGATAGTTAGTAGTTCTATTTAAGTTATATTCCAAAGAGCTCACGACTATACTAGTTTTTTGTTGTTTTTTTTTCTTTCCCCTGAGCCTGACATCTGATATGCAGATGGATCTACGTTATTGTCTGGGGAGATGATGTCATGGCTGGAAAAAAGACCAGAAAGCTGGATCAGGGAAGAGATTTTTTAACTCTAGCTTTAGGAGAAATTGAGAAGGAAGAGGTATAGAGAGATAGACAGCTGTAGTACTGTTTCACCACTTATAAAGCTTTTCCTTTTCAGGGACTTGAACCCAATACATAATGATGGTAACATGTGAACTTACCTAGAATGCCACTACCTGACCCTATATAATAGTTTTTTGTTTGTTTTTTTTTTGTCTGAAAAAGAATTGTTTGTATAATCACTTCTTTCAATATTTCCTTATACTTATTTTATTCTTCCTCCTTTTGTCTCACATTCATATATTCCTAATTCTACAACTAAGATATAAGATGTTAGAGATATTAGATTTTTTATGTTTAATTAAATTGATCCTTGATGTCCTCAAGTGTTTCACAAGGATTATATCTGCATTAGCCATTTAAATTTTAATGAACATATTCCATAGAATGGAAGTCATTTCTTTACATTAGTGAATAGTAAAGTATGTTTATCTATTTCCAAGAACTCACACTAAATTCATGAATGCCTACTTTTATGTCTTTCTTATGACCTTATGTGGGCTTAATGAATTTAGGTTATATGGTCTTTTCTTTAATAATAGATTGCCAATATATTTCTGTCAGGGATAGTTGAGAAAAGAGAAGGCCATTTATGAAGTGTTATCCAGGGACCAAGATACAGTGGTTAATGTGAAAGATAATTATAATTACATTCTATTATAACATTGATTAGAGTGCTTCTGTGAATTAAAAGTATCATCATTCATTGAGGCTTATAATTATAGAAATGTATTAGCTGGCTAGCATGATATCTAACTCTAGTGATTTTATACAAAAGGTCAAATTTGTTGGTGGTTAAAATTACATATAAGTAATGGAAATTATTTAGATTTTTATATACATATCTAAATCTATACAGTTATTTTTTGCTTGTCAATCTATATATCAAAACATTTTGTAAGACATAATTAGCCATATATAAACTAACTTTATTTTGAAAATCCTCAACTTTCTAGGTAGAATTTTGTATAATATTGCACAATTTACTCAGAAATTTCACTTATAGACTTATTGCTTTTTTTGTAATTGAAGTAACACTGTTTTAAAAGACTGTGTGTGTTTTAAGGATCTGACATTATAATTATTCAGAATATATGCATTTGCATCATAGCCAAGATCCACATACTCCTTTTAACTCCTCATGATTTCAGTTTTGCACAGACATCAATATTGTTTTTATTTCAAATCAATGCACTCTTGAGGTCATCTTTATGATAGCTCACTTTCTGAAGATGTTTTCTTTACATGTACTAGTATCATTTTCTCTTTAAAGAGAGAAATTACCATTTCTAACTTGGAAAACAAATAGAAATAAAGAATGATAATCTTTCTTTATTCTGATGCCTTAAGAAAAAAAAAAGACAGATCTAGAGAGATAGAAAAATGGTTATGTAAAGACTTTCATGCCTGTGTCTCTGAGGTCTGAGGCTCAATTCCCAGCATCACCACAAGCCATAGCTGAACAATCTGTTCTCTCTCTGTCTCCCGCCCCCTCTCTCATTAAGTAAAAAAAAGAAAAATAACTAATAAATTTATTTAAAGTTTCATTAATATTAAATAATGGATATTTTCATATATATATCATATTAGCTATTCAATTGTTATTTTAGGTATATATAGTTCATTAATGATATTTATCACTACAAAAAACACAACAACATTCTCAGTTAGGAGGCTTTAAGTATGGATGCTGAAAGCCCAAATCAGTGAAGCATAAAATGTTACTTCAGATCTCAGCACTGCACAAATTGGCATGAATTGCTCTAGCATTGCTCATTCTGTCAAATTTATCTAATATACTTTTATACTGTTGCAACTATTAAAATCAATTTTTCTGTATCATTTTAGTTTATCACTTGAATAACCCCCACTTTTTCTCTGGCTTGTATCTTTAAATACTGTATCAGTGTGTTGGGAATATTATTTATCCCATACACAGTAATTTTTTATTTTGTTTACTTTGAAGATTATGAGTTTCTCTTTTTCTTTACAAAGATTTAATGGCCCATCATAGTTATATCTGATGCCAAATTTATGTGGTGAGTTAGAATATGATTGAACTAAAGAAATAACTTCTAAGCAGTACAATTAATTCTGTTTGTTTATAACTATAAATAGGATCTCATGAGAACTGAGTTTGTGTAGCAAGAAACCTATCATTATAGGTCTGGGACTGACCTAACAGTTAATTTTATTCCATGTTTGTAATACAACCAATATGCCATCAGTATCAATTTGTAAGTAAGCATATACTGACTATAGGAAAGAATGAAAGTAGAGGGGGTGGGCTGTGGCACACACAGTTAAGCACACACACATAGTGCACACACTATGCAGAAGGACCCGAAGAAGAATCCAGGATTGGCCCCCCACTTCACACTTGCAGTGGGAGGCACTTCACAAGCAGTGAAGCAGGTCTACAGGTGTCTTTCTATATCTGTCTACCACTTCTCTCTCAATTATTCTCTGTCCTATCTAATAAAATGGGGAAAAAAGCAATGAAGATAGCTATATCACTTTTTTGTGTTTTTCATCACAACAGGTTTATGCATCACATAATTCTGTGAAAATATAAAGAACTTGGAGGTCTTAAACATTCTCAAGTAAGGAAGATACTTAAAAAAATTAATTGTTTCCAGCCAAGGGAGATAGCATGGTTGTTATTTAGAGGGACTTCTCTCATATCTGAACCCCGACTTGCTGAAGTTCAGTCCCTGGCACTTCTATAAGCAGTGCACAGGGTGTAGAGGACTTAACGTTGGTGGTGAGAGTGGTGTGCAGAGATCTATCCTGGGAAGAGCATATCGCCATCTTTATGCCTTGGCATCAATGATCAGAACACTGAGAAAAGCTCCATTACCTCTCTGTTGTCCTCTTTTTCGATGTCTCTTTACCTGAATGAGAAAAGTCAGCCTGGGAGCAATAAAAGTGTGTATGTATGAGATACCAGCTTTGCCAACATAAAAATCCTAAATCAAAATTTGAATGAAAATAGTTGAGGCACCACTCTACAATAATGAGATTAGCAGAGGGACAAGCTATGGATCAACTTTAGAGTTAGAGAGTATGTTTATAATCTGTTTCATAAATATTAGTAGGGAATATATTCTCCTAATACAACCTCATTTAGTAACATGATGGGACCAAATATCCTACACACACACACACACACACACACACACACACACAGACACACATTCTCTTCTTTGCTTTTACTTCTATTACTAACCATATTTTACAAAATTACAAGCTTTCAGGTGTATAATTTTCAAATCTATGTGTAATGTGTATATGACACAACAACCTCCATTAGTTCTGTGCCCCAAACATCCATTGATAACCAACATAACTCTCACATAGCCCAAAAGATAAATTTTTACTGTTTTTTACAAGTTCAATGTTGTTAGAAGAGAAAAACGATTATAGATTTTAGTAGTCTGTTTTCTATATATATTTTTTTCTGATTGAGAGGGTTAGTAATTTAAAGTGTATTCATTGATACATGGATGCAATTTCATTATGCACTAGACCCAAAGTTCTCTTCCATTCCTCCCTCCCCTGCTTCCCCAGAGTTCTTTGCTTTGATGCAATATACCTTGTCCAATCTATGTTTCACTTTGTGTTCTCCCTCTCTGTCCACTCTGTAAGATCGTTCAATATTTCTCCTTATTCCTTTGATTAATCTCGTTTAACTTTATATCTTCAAGTTCTATCCATGATGATGCAAAGAAGATGATTTCATCATTTTAACAGCTAAGTAGTATTCCATTGTGTTTATATATACCATGTATTTTTTTAAGCCACTAACCTGTTGGAGTGAAACCTTTCCAATTTTAACATCCTTCTGCCTCTCAGTTATAACTAATTCAGTACATTTCATAAGCTCAAATATATAAAATGAACAATATTTCCAAGTGTGAATATGTTTTTCAATTGAACCAGGAATATTGTAGTATTTATTAAAATCATGTATTCTAGATACTTACATCAGACATATTTAAATAATTATAGTTTTTAAAATGATTACCAGAAACTGCTATTGTTTTAAAGCATCCCAGATGACTCTAGTAAACATAGAAAGTTGAACAAATGTTTGCATTTGACAGAATTAGCAAGATCGAGGACGAATTAGAGACAACTAAAAAAGAAGTAAGAGATCTCAAAAAGAGACTAAGAGATACTGAAAACAACAACAGAGACCTATGAGATGACTTCAAAAGTAATAATATATGCATTATTGGTTTACCACAGGAAGAAAGAGAGGGAAGGGAAGAAAGCATTCTTTAGGACATAATAGCTGAGAACTTCTCTAGTCTAGACAACATCAAAGACATAACGGATCAAGAAGCCCAGAGGGTCTCAAACAGAATTAACCCAAACTTAAAGACACCAAAACATTTATTTAGAATGGAAATGAATAAGGATAAAGAAAGGATCCTGAAGGTTGCAAGAGGAAAACAAAGTGTCACCTACAGAGGAATACCCATAAAACTAGCAGCAGATGTAGCAGACTTCTCCACACAAACACTACAGGTGAGAAAAGAATGGCAAGATATATATTGAGTGCTCAATGAGAAAGGCTTTCAACCAAGAGTAATGTATCCTGCTAGACTGTCATTCAGACTAGATGGAGGCATAAAAACTTTCTCAGACAAGCAACAGTTGAAGGAATCAACTATCACCAAGCCTGCCCTTAAAGAAGTTCTGAAAGGTCTTCTATAAACAGTCAGACCAACATAAATAGGCCATATATCAGAACACTCTAAAACTTTACAAGAGTGGCATTAAAGTATCTTCAATCTTTGATATCAATAAATGTCAATGGCCTGAATTCACCTATTAAAAGACACAGAGTAGGAAGATGGATCAGAAAACACAACCCAACAATATGCTGTGTACAGGAAACCCACCTAACTCAACAAGACAAACACAGACTCAAACTGAAAGGATGGAAAACTATCATACAAGCCAATGGCCCACAAAAAAGGGCAGGAACAGCTATTCTTATATCTGACATGATAGACTTTAAAATATATAAAATTAAAAAAGATAGGGGTGGACAATACTTAATGCTCAGTGGATTAGTCAATCAAGATGACAATAATTATTAACATCTATGCACCCAATGAGAAGCAATCTCAATACATCAAACATCTGCTGAAAGAGCTACAGCAATATATTAACAGCAACACAGTCATAGTAGGAGGACTTCAACACCCCACTCTCTCAACTTGACAGATCATCCAGGAAGAAAATCAATAAAGACATAAGGGAGCTAAATGAAGAGATAGATAAACTAGAACTATTGGACATTTTCAGAGTCATTCATCCCAAGAAACTGGAATACACATTTTTCTCAAGTCCACATGTGTCATTATCAAGGATAAACCATATGTTAGACCAGAAGGACAGCATCAACTGTGGGACTATGTGAAAGCTTGGTAGAGCTTAGGGGAGTGCTCCCATCCTTGGATGGAGGTCTGGAAAGACACCCCACTTATTAGCCTCTCTCCTTATAGAGATGAGCCAAGAGGAAAAGTCTCCCAGATGCAGTTTCTCCTTGTTAGTCTCTCAAGCTCACAGAATGCCTACTGCCTCTCATAGTTAGTTCATTCCCTTGCTAGCAGACCAAGTGGCTTCTTGCTTCAAAATTCATTCAAAGTTCACACATTCACCATAACTTCACCATTTGATCATATAGGAGAACACACTCTATCATACACCCCTGCCAGTACCTGGCAGTGAGACCCCATATTCTATTTCCTTGTGTTCCTTGATATCTGTAATTTACATCAAGTTTTGTTTTTCTCCTTCTCTACCACACCTTACTGGTTTAACCCCTATGCTTTTCTCAAATACCTTTGAGTAATTAACTTGGCTGCATCATGTAAACTAATTGTCTTAACCTTTATGTATCTCATCAATTTTTATCATACCAACCCCCTACCATGGGGGCAACCTGACCTTTAAGAAACCTGTAATTTCTGACATATGTGAAAAATGTTCTTTGTTTAACTCAGTATAAAATCCTGTACCTATCTCCAAATAAATGGATGTTTGTACCAGAATATCTCTGGATACCTTTTTCTAATTCATGCAGTCACTAGAGCTGGTAAGGGAGGGTTGGAGGCTTACCCTGCCCCCCGGTTGGAGCCACTCCACGTGAGCGCCGGCAATCAGCAAATTCAAGAGCATTGAAATCATCCCAAGCATCTTCTCAGACCACAGTGTAATTAAACTAACACTTAACAATCAACAAAAGATTAATAATAGTCCCAAAATATGGAATCTCAGCAGTACACTCCTTAACAACTACTGGGTCATAGAGGAAATAAAGGAAGAAATCAACATTTTTTGAGATTGCAATGAAAATGAAGACACAAGGTATCAAAATATTTGGGACACAGCTAAGGCAGTACTGAGAGGGAAGTTCATAGTCATACAAGCATGCACTAGGAAATAAGAAAAACCACAAATAAACAGCCCAATTGCAAAAAAATGGGAATACATGGAGAATTCCTGAACATAGTGGAGTATATATGTAGCAAGCATATAGCCAACATCATACTCATAGATACTAGACAGGGCTGCCCACTATCACCATTGCTATTCAACATAGTGTTGGAAGTTCTTGCCATAGCACTCAGGCAGGAGCAAGGAATTAAAGGCATACAGACTGGAAGAGAAGAAGTCAAACTCTCCCTATTTGCAGATGACATGATAGTATACACAGAAAAACCTAAGGAATCCAGCAATAAGCTTTTGGAAATCATTAGGCAATATAGTAAGGTGTCAGGCTACAAAATTAGCATTCAATAGTCAGTAGCATTCCTCTATGCAAACACTAAGTTAGAAGAAGTTGAAATCCAGAAATCTATTCCTTTTACTAGAGAAAATGAATATACTACCCAGAGCCATCTACAAATTTAATGCTATCCCCATAAAAACCCCAACCACATTTTTTAGTAGAATAGAACAAATGCTACAAATACTTATATGGAATAAGAAAAGAACTAGAAATGCCAAAACAATCTTGAGAAGAAAGAATAGAACTGGAGGAATCACACTCCCAGACCTCAAATTGTGTTACAGGGCCATTGTCATCAAAACTACTTGGTACTAGAATATGAATAGACACACTGACCAGTGGAATAGAATTGGGAATCTGGAAGTAAGCCCCCACACCTATGGACATCTAATCTTTGACAAATGTGCCCAGATTATTAAATAGGAAAAGCAGAGTCTCTTCAACAAATGGTGTTGGATTAAATGGGTTGAAAGATGCAGAAGAATGAAACTGAACCACTATATTTCACCGAATACAAAAGTAAATTCCAAGTGCGTCAAGGACTTGGATGTTAGACCAGAAACTATCAGATACTTAGAGGAAAATATTGGCAGAACTCTTTTCTGCATAAATTTTAAAGACATCATCAATGAAATGAATCAAATTACAAAGAAGACTAAAGCACGCATAAGCCTATGGGACAACATCAAATCGTAGCTTCTGCACAGCAAAAGAAACCACTACCCAAACCAAGAGACCCATCACAGAATAGGAGATGATCTTTTCATGACATACATTAGACAAGAGGCTAATAACCAAAATACATAAAGAGCTTGCCAAACTCAACAACAAGACAACAAATCACCCCATTTAAAAATGGGGTGAGGACATGGACAGAATATTCACCATAGAAGAGATCCAAAAGGCCAAGAAATGCATGAAAAAATGCTTCAAGTCTTTGATTGTCAGAGAAATGCAAATAGAAAAATGAGATACCACTTGACTCCTATGAGAATGTCATACATCAGAAAAGGTAACAGCATCAAATGCTGAAGAGGTTGTGGGGTCAAGGGAATCTCCTGCACTGTTGGTGGGAATGTAAGTGTGCCCAACCTCTGTGGAGAACTCTCAGTCTGGAGAACTCTCAGAAGGCTAGAAATGGACCTACCCTATGATCCTGCAATTCCTCTCCTGGGGCTATATCCTAAGGAACCCAACACACCCATCCAAAATGATCTGTGTACACATATGTTCTTAGCAGCACAATTTGTAATAGCCAAAACCTGGAAGCAACCCAGGTGTCTAACAACAGATGAGTCGCTGAGCAAGTTGTGATATAGATACACAATGGAATACTGCTCAGCCCTAAAAAATGGTGACTTCACCGTTTTCAGCTGATCTTGGATGGACCTTGAAAAATTCATGTTAAGTGAAATAAGTCAGAAACAGAAGGATGAATATGGGATGATCTCACTCTCAGAAAGAAGTTGAAAAACAAGATCAGAAGAGAAAACACAAGTAGAACCTGAACTGGAATTTGGCATGTTGCACCAAAGTAAAAGACTCTGGGGTGTGTAGGTGGGGGGGGGGGAGAGAATACAGGTCCAAGAAGGATGACAGATGGGTGGTGGGGGAGAATACAGGTCCAAGAAGGATGACAGAGGACCTAGTGGGAGTTGTTTAGTTATATGGAAATCTGGCAAATGTTATGCATATACAAAGTATTGTATTTATTGTTGAATGTAAAGCATTAATTCCCCAATAAAGAAATTTTTAAAAAGAGGACAATACAGTGGCAATTTTACTAAATGAAGTTGAAATAGCCTTAGGGAAATTTTTCCCCCTGAATTTAGGTAAATTAGCATTTTATGTAAAATCTAGAGTAATGAATAATTGCCAATTATTTTTTCATCTGGTTTTTAAATTCATTTCCTGACACATACAAACACATATAGGCAAACATGCACTGTTTGAGAGAAGAGCTCAATATCAAGGAGCACTTTTTGTCCCTAGATAATGTGTACAAGTGTTTACATTTATTTAGTGTATCTAAAGTTTTGTTGATGGAGAAAATTCTTGTCAATAAATAGAAAATTGCTTAACAGATAGAATAATGCTTTTGAGTAAAAACTATCTGAGAAAGGGTTGTTTGAATAAGTGAGTTAAAAGTGAGCTATACATTTTCAACGATAGATGATCCTGCACTTATATTTATTTTGATATCAAATTTGATAAGTAAATAACTGCAATGAAAATAAAAAGAACTTTTCAAGAGAAAATGAAACATAACTTTTTAAGAGACGATGAAAGAAGAGGCATAACTTTAGATAGTTTGAGATGAGTATATTTCAATAAGTATATTTTCTTGCCTATGTAGTTCAAAATATCAGTTAATCACCATAACTAAAGTATTTAAATATTAAGTTAATATATGGTTTCATATATAACTTTAAAATAATTTTTATCTAAAATTATAGAGAAGCCACAAAAAAGGCAGTTGATTCATTCTACAGGTATATTGTTGAGTATTTATTAGATTTGATTCACTGTATGTAACAAAATTAATAAAGAGGAAGAGTTAAGAAAGCTTTCTATCAATGGTCTTACAGACTAATATGGAAGATTCACTGGTACACTGTATGATAATGACTGTTTTAAGTTAATAATGATGAGAACAAGTAATTATACAGTGTTCAATGTGTTATTACAAATGTGTAATGGAGACTGTATATATATATATGTATATATATATATATATATATATATATATATATGGGTGTTAGGAGAAATTTTATTTTATTTTATTTTATTTTATTTTATTTTATTTTATTTTATTTTATTTTATTTTATTTATACTTATAAGACCATAGGATAAGAGGGGTACAATTCCCACCACCAAGGCTCTGTATCCCATCCCTTCCCCTGATGGGTTTCCTATTCTTTTTTTTTTTAAATTTTTATTTAAGAAAGGATTAATGAACAAAAACATAAGGTAGGAGGGGTCAACTCCACACAATTCCCACCACCCAATCTCCATAACCCACCCCCTCCCATGATAGCTTTCCCATTCTCTAGCCCTCTGGGAGCATGGACCCAGGGTGGTTGAGGGATGCAGAAGGTAGAAGGTCTGGCTTCTGTAATTGCTTCCCCACTGAACATGGACGTTGACTGGTCGGTCCATACTCCCAGTCTGCCTCTCTCTTTCCCTAGTAAGGTGTGTCTCTGGGGAAGCTGAGGTCTAGGACACATTGGTGGGGTCTTCAATCCAGGGAAGCCTGGCCAGCATCCTGGTGGCATCTGGAACCTGTTGATTGAAAAGAGAGTTAACATACGAAGCCGAACAATTTGTTGAGCAATCATGGATCCCAAGCTTGGAATAGTGGAGAGGAAGTGTTAGGGAGGTACTCACTGCAAACTCTAGTGTACTTCTGCTTTCAGGTATATATTTTGCAGTAGTTTATGGATACGTGTGCACATAAGCTCTCTCTCACAGAAACTGGTGTATATCTAGGTTATGGGACTTTGTTAGAAAGTGAACTACCTGAGATGAAATTAGAGTGTACTATAAAAGGAAAGGTCTCACCCGAGTAATGAAGCTGAAGGGTTGTCATTCCACACGTGAAGTCTCTGGACACAGTCTGAGGTGAAGCATGTTGAGGTGGCAATCGTTGCGTTGGTTAGGTTGTGATCGGCGGATGCAAAATTATTTGGTTTGGATTGGGAGAGGCATACGGGAAAGTGGGCCCTATCCAAGGGTTCCAGGACTGGGGGAAGTAGGGGCTCTATAGTGGAGATGTGAGGTTCCTGCTGTAATTTGATCAGGTCCTGCTTTTAGTTTCCCTTTCAGATCTTCTTACTCGACTTCTGTTGATGAGTGGGATCATCCCATACTCATCTTTATCTTTCTGACTTAGTTCACTTAACATAATTCCTTCTAGCTCTGTCCAAGATGGGTCAGAGAAGGTGGGTTCATTGTTCTTGATAGCTGCATAGTATTCCATTGTGTATATATACCACAGCTTTCTCAGCCACTCATCTGTTGTTGGGCACCTGGGTTGCTTCCAGGTTTTAGCTATTATGAATTGTGCTGCTGTGAACATAGGAGTACACACCTCTTTTTGGTTGGGTGTTATGGAGTCCTTGCGGTATAACCCCAGGAGAGGAATTACTGGATCATGTGGAAGGTCCATGTCTAGCCTTCTGAAAGTTTTCCAGACTGCTCTCCACAGAGGCTGTAGCAATTTACATTCCCACCAGCAATGTAAAAGGGTTCTTCTGTCCCCTCATCCTCTCCAGCATTAGTTGCTGCTGTCCTTTTTGATGTATGCCATTCTTACAGGAGTGAGGTGGTATCTTAGTGTTGTCTTAATTTGCATTTCTCTGATAATCAATGACCTAGAGCAGTTTTTCATATGTTTGTTAGCCTTTGGGATCTCCTCTGAGGTGACTGTTTTGTTCATATCCTCTGCCCATTTTTGGATGGGGTCATTTGCTTTTTTGATGCTAAGTTTGCTGAGCTCTTTATATATTTTGGTGATTAGTTTCTTATCTGATGTCTGGCCCTCTGGGAGTATGGACCCAGGGTCATTATAGGATGCAGAAGGTGGAAGGTCTGGCTTCTGTAATTGCTTACCCCGCTAAATATGGGAGTAGACAGGTCGATCCATACTCCTAGTCTGTCTCTGTCTTTCCCTAGTGGGGTGGGGCTCTGAGGGATTGGAGCTCCAGGACTCATTGGTAGGGTTTTCTGTCCAGGGATGTGTGGTTGACATCATAATAACATCTGGAACCTGGTGGCTGAAAAAGAGTTAACATATAGAGCCAAACAAATTGTTGACTAATCATTATCCTAAAGGCTGGAATATTGCAGGTGAAGGTTTGCTGTCTCCATTTTGAAAATAGGAGGGGACGGGGTATGGAGATTGGGTGGCAGGAATTGTATGGAGTTGTACCCCTCCTGTCCTATGATTTTGTTAATGTCTCCTTTCTTAAATAAAAAGAAAAGAAAATAGCTAGTAGATCTATTTTAAGTATATTCCAAAGGGCCTATGACTTTATTAGTTTTTGCCTGAGCCTGACATCTGGTATATAGGAGGACCCTGGTTATTGTCTGGGGAAATGATGTCATGGCTAGAAAAAGGGCTAGAAAGCTGGATCAGGGAAGAGAGTAGCTCCCAAATATGGGAAAAGTATATAAATATTGTTGACTGTAAGACTGCATATATATTAAATGGCATTTGATTGGTGAATGTGAAGACTGTGTATGTGAATAGAGAAGGATTTTCTTCTCCCCAATTTAACTATCACTTTAAAAAGGAAACAATTTACAGGATTATTGTTGTAATAAGGATTCACTTCCACACCTCCCTCTATTAATACATTTTACCCTCTTGGTGGCAAACTGTGGCCCTGTTTCATCATTGAGACTTGGATCTGCAACCTTCCTTTATTCTCCTTCTTTCCCCGCTTAGCTCCTACCTCTTCTGTGATAGACCAACTCCATAGAGGTTTTACCTGGAATTGTTCTTTGCTTTGTGTCTTAGACCGTGTCCATCAGTGAGATTATTCAATATTCATCCTTCTTTTACAGAAGGATTTTTAGTCATGCTAATATTTTGTAGATGTTACAAAAACTCAGTAGAGTTTTACCACCAGACCGAAGTAATGAGCACACTACAGGTAAGGATATAACCTACGGAAACAAAAAGAAGTGAAACATGGTATCATCATGAAAAGTCAGTACCAAGGTCACTCCATGAATCATGAAGTGATGCTAGGTGTCTCTCCTTTCTCTCTAATAAAGACATACAGATGTAAATCTAAATAGAGATATAGATACATAGCTGTAAAATTGTAGCAACAGGGTTTAAGTAACTGCATAAGTGACTGGTCCTGGGTCATTCAGTCCCAATGACTGCATTAAAACCTGAGAAACCAGGCAGAAGTTGAAAAACAAGATCAGAAGAGAAAACACAAGTAGAACCTGAACTGGAGTTGGCACACTGCACCAAATAAAAGACTCTGGGAGACTCTGGGGGGGGGGGCGGAGAATACAGCTCCAAAAAGGATGACAGATGACCTAGTGGGGGTTGTATTGTTATATGGAAAACTGGGAAATGTTATGCATGTACAAACTATTGTATTTACTGTCGAATGTAAAACATTAACTCCACAATAAAGAAATAAAAAAAAAAAACCCTTGAGAAACACTATAGGAAATGTGAGGAACTACTGATATTTTTCTCTTTTACTACAGATACAGGTTTTCATGCCTGTGATTCATGCACTGTTATCTGCACCAATGAATAGTGTTGTGAAAATCTGTAATTGGTAATGGGAACATATTTATATTACTGAAAAATTAGAGATGACCTAAAAGTCTGTGAGGTAGAAAATTTATAAATTTTGACATATAAATAGACATATTATGATATGTCTATATTATGTAATGGTGGACATTTTTGAACAAATAATGGAAAGGGTTACATCTAAGTCAAAAAAAAAAAAAAGTATAACGCAATATTTAAGGGTAAGTTCTCCAGAACCAACTATGTGTCATAAATTCTCAAGTAATGATTATGTTGTAGTTATTTAGTTCTCAGTGCTTTAATTTTCTCATCTATAAAAGTAGAAGTGACATAACTGCTTCAGAAGGTTGTTGTGAGCATTATATGAGCTTATCAAATTTTAGCACAGTACCGAGAATATAGTAAGTGCTACACTGTAATCCCCATTATTAATGGTACCAATACAGAGCATGTTTGCAGGGAAATGAAGGTGTTGAAAAATTGTATTGTTTGACTGTCCTGCTGTTTTACAAAATGAAGTATGTTTATACCTATATGTAGAGAATAAGTATAAATACAAGATTAGGTAAGAGTAGGAGTGGAAAATTAAACATAAATAAAATATACATATAGATATAGAATTACAGTTAGAAAAGTAGATACTAAGGACCTGAAACTACAAGTCACTGAAGCTCTCATAACAGCATTTCTTTTAAGTTTCTTCACATTAGACTCCCCTATATGCTTTCAAACTAGACTGGCACTGGTTTCAATAGTGACTGTTCATTTACATTTCTCAGAAGAAAGATAAATATGAAATAATTTTATGGCATTAAGCAAAAAGGTAAATATGAGGAAATAAAATATTTTATATGAATAACAGGGAATTGTATAGTAGAAAGTCGTATTTTTATACAAAGTTTCATTTATAGGGGACCTGGCAGTAGCGCAGTGGGGTAAGTGCACAAACTGCAAAGCACAAGGACTGGCATAAGGATCCGGATTCGAACCCTTGGCTTCCCACTGGGGGGTGTCCCTCTCTTCCCCTCCTGCTCCCTTCACAAGCAGTAAAGCAGGTCTGCAGGTGTCTATCTTCTCCCCCCTCTCTGTCTTTCCCTCCTCTCTTGATTTCTCTCTGTCCATCTAACAGCAATATTGACAACAATAATAATAACAACAATGATAAACAAGGGCAATAAAAGGGAAAAAATAGTATCCAGGAGCAGTGGCTGTGTAGTGCAGGCAATAACCCTGGAGTTATAACCCTGTAATAACCCTGGAGACAAAAGGGGAAAAAAAGTATTATTTAAGTAATTTGTGGAGAACACATTATGTTACAGCATTTGGAATGATATTGTTCATAAGCAAAATTTTATTTTTAGTGATATCTTTGTAGGAAAACTCATTTCCCCTTTATTTATCTATTAGCAGCTATTTCTTGAATTAAATAATTTTAACAAATCATATCAGTTGTCACATAGAACAGTTGACATTTCCTATTTTATGTTATTTTATTTTACTTTATACTGAAAGGAATTATACTTACTGTGTTCTGGTTCTTTCTGCTACTATGTTCATTTGTGTAGGTTTATCTTCAGACTTAACAGGAAGGTGAATATGTCAAATGCTGAAGAAAAACAGTTAAATGATCTTTACAGGTCACTTAGAGGATAATTAGCATTAATGCCACTCATAGATTAGAGACCTCTGGCAGCTACCTATGCTTGATCAAAATCTATTTTGTCTCTTTGACAGTAGAGTAATAAAAAATCTGCTGAAAGTTTGGCCCACAGAGAGGAAACACATTTATCCTTGGTCAATATATATTACTGGACTCAGTGGGGCTTGAGAAATGGCAGTGACACCCTCTATAATCAGCTATTTGTGTACTTACCCAGATGCCTATTGTGCAGCTGATGGCATGCCTTTTGGCTTTTCGGTTAGCAGAACTATTTGTTCTGCTATATAAATCAGATGAGTCAAAAACAATATGGAAAGAGGTGAATTGTGGCCCATGTTTTCCCACCACAGGATTTACTGAAAAAAAAAAAAAAAACAAGCTCCCCACCCCCTGTAAAATGTAAATATGTCTGCAATATAACTTCAGAGTAATCTATTATACTACAGCACAAAATAAGCAACAGGGGAGGGCAACAGTGGAAGAATGATCATGCTATTGAGAGGAGTTTGATACAGAAACTCAGATTGAAATATGAAATGTGTAAACTTAGGTATAACTGTCAGGGTTCCACCTTGTAAGTACATCATTTCCAGGACATATATGCTGAGCTTGTAAAAATATAAATGCTGGTGTCATCAAGCTAACTCATCTGGGAGGTTCCTGATCTGCCATGTACATAACCCAGGTTTGAGTTTCCAGTAGCACCACACAGGAGAACTTCAGTGCTGTGGTATCTTCGTCTGAAACTCTCTCTCACAGAGAAGTGAGGCCCTGATAATGATAAAAGTAAAACTGTGAATTCCACTTTTTGGTTTTATATAACCATGTAAGAAATTAACAATGTGTAACAGTTAAGTGCTTCAAGTTTTTAAATGCTCTACACAAAAATAGCATGCTTTATTTTTTCTTCCACTTAGATAGAGACAGAGAGAAAAAGGTAGACATAATACAGCAAGACCCCACTGCCATGTGTGAACTTCTCTCAGGTACTAATATACTCTGTGGGGGCCTCAAAACCAAGGCTTCCTGCATGAGAAGGTACACACTATATCAGGTCAGTCATCACTTGGTTTTGATGCTTCATCCTTGAAAATACTAATTATAGAAGCTGGGCAGTAGTGCACTGAGTTAAGCACACATAGTGTGAAGCTCAAGGACCGGCAGAAGGATCCTGGTTTGAGCCTCCGGCTCCCCACCTGCAGGGGAGTCACTTCACAGGCGATGAAGCAGGTCTGCCGCTATCTATATTTCTCTCTCGCTCTCTGTCTTCCCCTCCTCTCTCAATTTCTTTCTGTTCTATCCAAGAACAACAGCAGCAACAATAATAACAGCAATAATGCCAAAAACAATGGAAAAAAGATGGCCGGTAGAAGCAAAGGGTTCATAGGGCAGGCAACCCTGGAGGCAAAAAGAAAAAAAATTACTAATAATAGGACACTGGTTAAGTAATTTAACATTCTGAAACTTTGAAGACATTTAATTAACTGGCAGATTGAACTGCATTCATTGTGGAAGAGCACTAGTATTTGGCATAACTTGCCAAAGGGATACATGAGTATTTAGTATAGATTCACCTTTTTTCAAACTGACAATAAATAGTAATTTTCATATAGCATTCCAGTATTTTCAGTGAATCTTTCCCTGTGCAAGAGACATCTCTAAAATTTCTAGTATACATGCTTAAAAATAAATTTTCTGTGAATGTTTCGGTGTAAATATAAGTCATTGCAAGTAACATATTTAGAGTAAAACATTCTAATTCTTACTCCTTTTCTTAAATATATGCATAAAATATCTGATAACTTAAGAACTCTAACAAAAGTTGTCACTCTCACAAGGCTTAATATTTCTGAAACAAGTAAGAAAATTTGTTAATACTTTCCTTTTTTGACCAGAAGGGCAAATATAAATTATAAAATCTGCATTACCAGAATTTTCAGGGGGGATTCCATATATTTATTGCCTTTTGGACCTGTAAACTTAGAAAAATTTTTATTTTTATTTCACTTACATGCTTCTCACAATCTATTATAATTTCAGATATATCAAAGAAAAATATCACTTATTTGAAGTGCTTTATGAAAAATACCCAGGCTCACACAGAACTAGCCATTTCATTTTTCTTTCTGTTAGAGAGACAGAGGGACAAAAGAAAAGTTAGCACGTCACTGAAACTTTCTCCACTGCAGTGGGCTTGGTCTGAACCTGGGTCATAACACATGACCAAGAAAGCACACTATTCAGGTGAAGTATCTTGTCTGCCTCCATTTGTTGTTTATTAAAGAAAGAAATCACTTGCTTCTGGTTTTATCACATATTCACTATTAACTAGATAATATTGAATAGTTTTGAGTCTTTGCTCTGACTCTCTATAGCAACTGGATGTCTAGACCCAAACTCCTACAATCATAAAGGACTTGCAACCTACATACAGTTTCAATCAATCATATAGTCAAACATGCTTTATCCTTTCTTTTCTATTCTTCCTTCCTTCCTTCCTTCCTTCCTTCCTTCCTTCCTTCCTTCCTTCCTTCCTTCCTTCCTTCCTTCCTTTCTTTTTTTCTTTTTCTTTTGCCACCAGAATTTTGGTGTCTGGTAACCACTCCTGGTGACCAGTCTTACTTTTATTTGCTTTATTTATTTGTTTTTTGAAAGAGGGTGTATGACAGAGAACAAGAGAGTCAGAGAGGAAGAGGCAGAGAGAAGGAAAGACACCTGAAGCTCTGCTTCACCACTCTTTAAAGTTCCGTTTGTAGGTAAGAGGAACCAGGAACTTGAATCCTGATCTTGTTGTATGGGAATGTATGCACTCTACTGAGTGAGCCACCATCTACCCCCTAAACATATTTTTCTTACTATTTTAATATTTGAAAAGAAAAAATAATAATTTTATGTGTTACTTGTTATTTGTCAGGACCTGGGCTTATCATTTCACAAACATTAAAATGATTTAATGTTGCAAGTATGTAAGGAAGATACATTTTCCTAACAATGAATGAAATAAATGAACTTCAAAAATTTAAGTAATGTACCCAGGTTTACACAGGAAATACACAAGAAAAGCTATATATTGTTTATTTAAGAAATTTTATTAGGAAATAGTATCAATATAATTATTTAGATCTAGCAATAAGAAAATTGAACCCTAATTTCTAATCTACTTCATAGAGTACTAATATGCTCATGGTCATGAAATTTAAAGAAACACACACATTCTCTTTATGTAATTTATGTTAGTATTCATAAGGCAGTGGTCATACTGCACTGAAAATATGTGCTCACCTTTCCCCTACCTCCAGACCCACTGTTGCTTCTTCCCTTTAAATACACATAAATATTCACTTCCACTTAAAATTCACAGAAAGCTTTGAGATCAAGTCTCAACTACAGGAAAAATTTAGATTGTAAACTTGTAGTACGGAGAATGGGAACAGAATAATAGAGAAAAACATCTGGATTCTGTAACATAAGTCAAAACACATGAAATTCATCAGTTTCCTGGGCACTAAATGAATATTATCCTGATCCTCTTAGTTTAAAGTTTTTTGGAAAGTTTTGTGACAAGTAAAAACATAATCTTTGATTATTAGCATTTGCTGTGAGCCATTTAACTATGCTCTATTACATTAACTTCCTTTATGTTTTTTTTCTAATAACAAGGATTTTTGTCTTATATAAGTGAATTTTTATTTATTGCAGGTGAGAAAAGAAAGTGAGCAGCCAACTGACAATCTATCACCATTAAAGTGAAATTATTTGAACCTTTAATAGAGACCAGTATATCTATCCGCTGTGTATAAAAAGATATTGGGGCTTTTTTGTGTTACTTTGCTTTCCTTATTGCATTAAAGATGATTGATGTCGTAGATGGGTCTCAAGTGATTTCTGTACTGTCATTTGTTACTTTAACGTTCTACAGTGTAGCAAATTCATAAGATGAAGGATAATAATAACTGATGGTTAAAAATGTAAATTTATAAGATGTGTTGTAAAAAGTAAGATTTAATCATTTACGAGTTTCAAAAGAAGAATGCCTTGCTGTGAAATTTACCTCAACTAACTTCTTTATGCTCAACCACTTTTAGGGTGCAGTAGAATTAGTGTAATTTTTTTTTATTCCTTGAAGAGTGAGTTTATCGAGTTTACTTCTCATCTCACCTTTACTGAGGAGTCCTAATAGCAGCATCATTCATTCTAAATTTGTGTAGACTGTCATGTGTTTCTATCACTCCTTCACTTACTTTCTCTCCCCTACTCTGAAATGTATGGTTTTCCAATTTCCTGTTCCTGTGCAATCATTTGCCTCTCTTCAATCCACACTAAAACAAATGGGAAGCAATGTCTAGGAAATTATTCTTCAGTGACTTCAACATCCTTGCTTTAAAATTTAAGAGAGGACTATAATGAGGTTCCCACTGTCATGCAAGATAGGTGAATCTGTAATTTCATGACACATTCAAGAATTATTTTCCATTTCAGTGGACTAAAGAAGTGTTTCTCGTTGCTTGAAACCAAGGGACTATTTGCTAGCTTCTTACAAAATGTATTATGAGTAAATTTAACTCAATGAGCTGAAGGAAAAAGGTGGAAGTAAGTCATGCTGATAGACAAAATGGAATAAAGTGCATTAGGAAGTTCTCTTTTCTTTTAACTCATTACCTGTATGTTCAGAAAAGCCAAAGTAATGAATGTGCTAGAGGCTTTTAGTAAAGAACTGAATTTTGCAATGTAAAAAGAGTTTAAAAGACCTCCCCCTCCTTCTTGTAATCCTCCTAATTTATTTCTCTGTCATACTAGTTTGGGGAATGGGGGAATTTCTACTAATCTGCTAATTAACCAGATTAATAAAACTTCCTACTTTGTGGGAACTTAAACTAATAGTCTGTGAACATTCTATCACAGACTAAATACCTTAGAAACAACAGTTTTATCATGGTTCTCTTTTATTTGGGGTGTGTGTGTGTGTATGTGTGTGTGTGTGTGTGTGTGTGTGTGTGTGTGTGTGTGCACATGTGTACACACACCAGGGTTATTGCCAAGGCTTGGAGCCTGCACAACTCCAAGTTCCTGCCGACAATTTTGTTGTTTTTGTTGTTAAGGTTGAGAGATAGAGGGACAGAGAAATGCCTATAGTGTTGTTTTATTGCTCATTAAGTTTCTCCCCTGCAGGTGGGAATTGGGAGTTTGATCCTAAATCCCACATGTGTGGTAATGTGGGATACCATATAGTCCTCTTTATTTATTTTTTCTACTAAAACATTTTTAGGAATTTAGTGGTGGAACAAGCCCTAAAGTACATAAGTTGTTATGTATAAGAGCCCTGATCTCTCTCTCTCTTTCTCTCTCTCTCTTTCACTCTTTCTCTACCATAATTTAAAACAAAGAACAAAAAAAGTGACTACCAGGAACAGGGGATTTATTGTGCAGACATGAGTCCAGAAATAACCCTGGTGATTAAATAAATAAATACACTTTAGTTTAAAAGATGCAAAACAGAAAATGTTACTTATCTTGTTAAAATGACTTTCTTTCAAGATGTGAGAATTACAGTTTTAACTTCTTTTCTATCCATAGGTGCTCTTAGATTTGAACCTTTCTCTTTCTTTCTTTCTTTCTTTCTTTCTTTCTTTCTTTCTTTCTTTCTTTCTTTCTTTATTTTTTCTATTTGGGAGAGGGGCTAGTGTTCATAGTTTAGTCACTGAACCAGGAGTATAATTTCAATATGCACCAGGACCACAAAATTATCTTCTACTCCCCCCCGCCCAACTCCTCCCCACAGTCCTTTGTTTTGATGCAATGCACTTTGCCCAGTCCATGTTTCCCTCCTGGTTCCTATTTAAGTCCTGCTTATAAGTGAAATCATTAGTAAACTGTCCTTCTGTTTTTGGCTTATATCACTTAACATGCTCTTTTCAAGTTCCATCCGAGATGATGAAAAGGAGATGGCTTCATCATGTTTTTTAACAGCTGAGTAGTATCCCATCATGTAAATATACCACAATTTTCTTTTAGTCACTTATCTGTCTTTAGACATCTGTGTTACTTCCAAGGCTTGACAATTAAAAACTGTGATATTAAGAATTTGTTTCCTTTGCTTGAATCACCAGGAGAGAAATAGCTAGGGTAGGTATATTTCTCATGTTCTAAGAAATATCCAGACTGTTTTCCACAGGGGCTGGGGCCAGTTTACACTCCCACCAGCAGTACAGAACCGCCTCCCACCACCCACCCATATACAATCTTCTCCGACATTTGTTGTTACTGTCCTTTCTGATGTATGACAGTCTTACAAATGAAAAGTGATCTCTCTCTCTCTCTCTTTCTGGTAATCAGTGATTTTGGACACTTCATACATCTGTTGGCTGTCGGGATCTCTACCTAAGTGAAGTGCCTTTTTATCTCTTTGTTTAGATACTTCTGTATCTTATTAAAACCTATGATTTATCTATTTATTTATTTCTGGCAAGTCCTAGGTATATATTAGGGAAGATTAAACCATTTTCAATAACTGCCCTGTTAATTTTAAGCTTTTTCATAACTTAATTGATACATTAACTCCTAGTTGAACACAATGCCAAAACTAGAAATAACTGAAGTCCAGAGTAGTAATAAACGGATTTTTTATGTGAAATAAGGTATTATACCACATACTGCTTTCTTTCTGATTACATTCTAGAAGTAGAAAAAGAGATAAGAAAAGCTAAGTCATACTCAGTTTTGCTCCTGGCTTGTGAAACGTTATCTATGTTGTTAAATATATCTTTGCAAAATTGTATTTCAAAAGATAACTCTAGTGATTGAGGGAGTAGCTCTGTGTGAGCAGATTACAGGATATATATTGCATTGTGGGTTTGTTCCCAACACCTTATTGGAGAGGATCTCTGCTGTGTTTTTCTTTTTTTTTTTCTTTTTTCTTTAAAAAAAATTAATTAACAAAACCATAGGATAGGAGGGGTACAACTCCACACAATTCCTACCACCCAATCTCCATAACCCACCCCCTCCCATGATAGCTTTCCCGTTCTCTATCCCTCGGGGAGTATGGACCCAGGGTCATTGTGGGTTGCAGAAGGTAGAAGGTCTGGCTTCTGTAATTGCTTCCCCACTGAACATGGGCGTTGACTGGTTAGTCCATACTCCCAGTCTGCCTCTCTAGTAGGGTGGGTCTCTGGGGAAGAAGAGCTCCAGGACACATTGGTGGGGTCTTCAATACAGGGAAGCCTGGCCGGCATCCTGATGACATCTGGAACCCGGTGACTAAAAAGAGAGTTAACATACGAACCCAAACAAATTGTTGAGCAATCATGGACCCAAAGCTTGGAATAGTGGAGAGGAAGTGTTAGGGGGGTACTCACTTCAAACTCTAGTGTACTACTGCTTTCAGGTATATATTTTGCAGTAGTTTATGGATACGTGTGAACATATGCTCTCTCTCACAGAAACTGGTGTATATCTAGGTTTGGGACTTTGTTAGAAAGTGAAACAATGAGATGAAATTAGAGTATAGTATGAAAGGAAAGGTCTCACCCGAATAATGAAGCTGAAGGGTTGTCATTCCACATGTGAAGTCTCTGGACACAGTCTGAAGTGAAGCATGTTGAGGTGGCAATCATTGTGTTGATTAGGTTGTGATCGGTAGATGCAATATTATTTGATATGGATTGGGAGAGGCATATGGGAAAGTGGGCCCTATCCAAAGGTTCCAGGACTGGGGAAATAGAGGCTCTATAGTGGAGATGTGAGGTTCCTGCTGTCTTAGGGTTCAAAAAGACAATCGATAGTTAATGTTATCATCACATTATTTGGTAATTTGGTTAACTTTGAAAAATTCCTTTTGTTAGGGTTTGCTGTACAGTACCCAGTATCTTGTATATAGCTGTGCTATTGGCTGCTTCTGATCTACTTGGTCTATGCTTTTGAGAGAGTCCGCATTTCAATTACACAGCCTATATATTAAAAAGATTCACTTTGTGTTTTGAAAAATTCGAGACATACAATTAATTTTCCCCCTCTCATATTAATTAACTAGGGATTTATATGACTACATTTTACTAGGAGTGTACATAAACACCATGCCCACCACCAAAGGACAGTGACCCATCCCTCCCACGCACTCCCACCCCCCACTGGCCCAGGAAGCTGCATGTCTACCCCTCACAACAGGGTTTTGACTTTGGTGCCCTACTTACAATTTGGTCAGGTCCTGCTTTTAGTTTCCCTTTCAGATCTTCTTACTCGACTTCTGATGATGAGTGGGATCATCCCATACTCATCTTCATCTTTCTGACTTAGCTCACTTAACATAATTCCTTCTAGCTCTGTCCAAGATGGGTCAGAGAAGGTGGGTTCATTATTGTTGATAGCTGCATAGTATTCCATTGTGTATATATACCAGCCACTCATCTGTTGTTGGGCACCTGGGTTGCTTCCAGGTTTTAGCTATTATGAATTGTGCGGCTATGAACATAGGAGTACACACCTCTTTTTGGTTGGGTGTTATGGAGTCCTTGGGGTATAACCCCAGGAGTGGAATTACTTGATCATATGTAGAGTCCATGTCTAGCCTTCTGAGAGTTTTCCAGACTGCTCTCCACAGAGGCTGTACCAATGTACGTTCCCACCAGCAATGTAAAAGGGTTGCTCTGTCCCCAAAACCTCTCCAGCATTTGTTGCTGCTATCCTTTTTGATTTATGCCATTCTTACAGGAGTGAGGTGGTATATTAGTGTTGTCTTAATTTGCATTTCTTTGACAATCAGTGACCTAGAGCAGTTTTTCATTATTATCTTTTATTACTTTATTTAATTTAAAATCTATTGTGTCTGAGATGAGAATGGCTTTTCCTGCCCTTTTTTGTGGTCCATTAGCCTGTATGATAGTTTTCCATCCTTTTACTTTAAGTCTGTGTTTATCTTGTTGTGACAGATGGGATTCTTGCAAGCAGCTTATGGTTGGATTATGTTTTCTGATCTGTCCCCCCACCCTGTGCCTTTTGATGGGTGAGTTTAAGCCATTGACATTTATTGATATTATGGATTTAATGTATTGTAGTGCCATTGTTCAAAAAAATTTTTTTTGTTTGCTCTGATATATTGCCAGTATTATAGTGATGTTCTTGTTTATTAGAGGTCTTTTAGAACCTCATTCAGGGACGGTTTGGTGATGGTTGCCTCCTTTAACTGTTGTTTGTCTAAGAAGGTTTTGATCTCCATCTAGTTTGAATGAAAGTCTAGCAGGATATATTATCCTTGGTTGAAAACCTTTTTCATTCAGGGCTCAATAGATAGCTTGCCATTCTCTTCTGGCTTTTAGAGTTTGAGTGGAGAGGTCTGCAGATAATCTTTTGGGTTTTCCCTTGTGTGTGACTTTTTGTTTCTCTCTTGTAGCCTTTAGGATCCTTTTCTTTATCCTTACTTCTTCTCATTGTGACTATGATGTGTCTTAGTGTCTTCAGGTCTGGGTTGATTCTGTTTGGTACTCTCTGGGATTCTTGAATCTTGATGTCCTTTCTGTTATTCAGCTCTGGGAAGTTTTCTTCTATTATTTCCTCTAGAATGTTTGCTTCCCCTTCCTCTCTTTCTTCCTCTGGCAGGCCAATTATGCGAATGTTACTTCTTTTGAGATCATCCCATATTTCTCTGTTGTTATTTTCGGTGTCTCTCAATCTCTTTTTAAGCTCTTTCACCTCTTCGTTTTCTCTACCTCATCCTCTGTCTGACTAATTCTGCTTTCTGCTTCTGTTAGTCTGCTTTCCCTTGCCTCAGCTTCTTTCTTCCTTACAGCTATTTCAGCTTTCAGTTCTCTAATTGCCTGAAGATAATCAGTATTTTCCTTGGGGGTCTCAACTGTTGTTTCCCTAAAACTGCCATTCCTTTCCTCGGATGTTGTTTTCATTTCTGTGATTAATAAGTTTATTATTGCTTGCATACTTTTCTTATCTATGGTTACTTCTGGCTGATTTATAGTTTCTTCTGGGCTCTTGTCTTCATTCATTGGAGTAGCAGTTTTATATGTTTTTGATCTACCTATTTTTTTTATTTATGTGTTTCTTTTGTTATGCTCTGTTGTTCCTCAGTTGTTGTGTCTTGAGTACAATCAACACTCTACTAAATGGCAGTACTTTTTGACAATTGCACTCACCAATCTCGGGAATTAAAGTAGCAAGTGAAGCAAATATTGAAGCAGTTTATTCACTACCAGTTAGACAAACAATGTCTCCAGTCTGTGAAAAAATAGTAACCAAATCCCAGTGAAGAGAAAGAGAAACGAAGAAGGGATAGCAAGAATAGACAGTTATGCAAATCTACTATCCACTGTATATTCTAGGGGTAACAAAGGGGAAAGGGAAGTAGAGCAGAGATACACACATAGAGAGTCCACTCTGATCAGATATCTTCCCCAAAATAATTCACAAATTCTGAAAGGCAAAGAAGAAGGGAGGAAGAAGTTTATGACAAGATAAAAAAAGAAGAAAAAAAAGAAAAAGAGACAATAGAGAGAAAAGAGAAATGATAAGAAAAAGACTTGAAATTAAAGAGCTGTGAAAGGAAAGTTTGTCTTGATTACTATATTTTTAAATTAGTTTAATTTAATTTTTTTAATTAGCTAGGAGGAAGAGGAAGGGGAGAATCTGTAGAGGTGGTAGGAGTAACGAGACAAGTTCCTTCCACAATAGATAAGATGCCCACTACCCTAGCAATGAAAGATACCCTAAGAGTTAATTCTGATTAACCTAAAGGGGGGGAGATATATGCCTTTATATAATATTAATACTAAAATAGAGCAGTGTAACAAAAAAAAAAAACCCTGTCCCAGATTACCTCAAACCTTGTGATCAGAGGCAGCTGATTGTTGAGAAAGAGAAAAAAAAAAAACCTCAGGACTAGACTAGGTTAGCTTAAATAGACAGTTAGGCAAATCTAGTATCCACTGTATATTCTAGGGGTAGCTAATGGAGGAAGGGAAGTTGAACAGAGATACTCACAGTGAGAGTCCAACTCTGAGTCAGAATTCTTCCCCAAAAAATAATTCCCAAATGTGTATCAGTGAATTCAAAAAAGCACACTTTTGGTGGTGTGGGGGATGGGGCCTGTGGCTTTGGAAGCTGTAGGATTAAGGAAGAAAGGATAAGAAGAATGAGAAAAAGAAAAAAAAAGAAAGAGAGAGAGAAAAAAGAAAAAGATAAGAAAAAGAACAGTCATAAAAGAGCGGTGAAAGGAAACAGTTTTTATTTATTTATTTATTTTTAATTATTTAATTAGCTATGTGGGGTTAGATGGGGGGGGGGGTTGGCTACTTAGAAAGAAAAACGGCCAGAGGTTTCAGAAGGGTATAGCCTTAGAATGAATGACACTCCCTGGTGGGACAGGAATCTTGGTAAAGAAAGAGGATCAGCAGGGGAGCCTGCTAGGATCTATTCCCCAGGGACTGGTTATGGGGGGGGGGGAGAATGAGGAGGTGTGCTTAATAATTTAAAAGAAAGAAAAAAAATTCTCCTTTTTTTCTACTCTATTTTTTAACACAAATTAAGTTATAGTCACCTCCTTGGTGTTACCACTAGGACCCCTTATTGACTGGCCTACTACAGGCAGAAAATCCTACCATTACCAGAAGATGTGGTCAGAGCTCAAGCCACTAGCAGTCTCCGTCCACCATCTTCTGGGAACCCCTCTGCTGTGTTTTTCTTTCTTTCTTTCTTTCTTTCTTTCTTTCTTTCTTTCTTTCTTTCTTTCTTTCTTTCTATTTATTTATTTATTTATTTATTTTACTTAAAAAAGGATTAATTAACAAAACCATAGGGTAGGAGGGGTACAACTCCACACAATTCCCACCACCCAATCTCCATATCCCACCCCCCCCGATAGCCTTCCCACTCTCTATCCCTCTGGGAACATGGACCCAGGGTCATTGTGGTTTGTAGAAGCTAGAAGGTCTGTCTTCTGTAATTGCTTCCCTGCTGAACATGGGCGTTGACTGGTCGTTCCATATTCCCAGTCTGCCTCTCTCTTTCCCTAGCAGGGTGGATCTCTGCAGAAGCAGAACTCAAGGACACATTGTTGGGGTCTTCAGTCCAGGGAAGCCTGGCCGGCATCCTGATGACATCTGGAACCTGGTGACTAAAAAGAGAGTTAACATACGAACCCAAACAAATTGTTGAGCAATCATGGATCCCAAGCTTGGAATAGTGGAGAGGAAGTGTTAGGGGGATACTGACTGCAAACTCTAGTGTACTACTGCTTTCAGGTATATATTTTGCAGTAGTTTACGGATACGTGTGAACATATGCTCTCTCTCACAGAAACTGGTGTATATCTAGGTTATGGCACTTTGTTAGAAAGTGAACTACCTGAGATGAAATTAGATGAAATTAGAGTATACTATGAAAGGAAAGGTCTCACCCGAGTAATGTAGCTGAAGGGTTGTCATTCCACACGTGAAGTCTCTGGACACAGTCTGAAGTGAAGCATGTTGAGGTGGCCATCGTTGCTCACTTAACATAATTCCTTCTAGCTCTGTCCAAGATGGGTCAGAGAAGGTGGGTTCATTATTCTTGGTAGCTGCATAGTATTCCATTGTGTATATATACCACAGCTTTCTCAGCCACTCATCTGTTGTTGAGCACCTGGGTTGCTTCCAGGTTTTAGCTATTATGAATTGTGCTGCTATGAACATAGGAGTACACACCTCTTTTTGGTTGGGTGTTATGGAGTCCTTGCGGTATAACCCCAGGAGAGGAATTACTGGATCATATGGAAGGTCCAAGATACCCTTCTGAGAGTTTTCCAGACTGCTCTCCACAGAGGCTGTACCAATCTACATTCCCACCAGCAATGTAAAATGCTTCCTCTGTCCCCACAACCTCTCCAGCATTTGTTGCTGCTGTCCTTTTTGATGTATGCCATCCTTACAGGAGTGAGGTGGTATCTTAGTGTTGTCTTAATTTGCATTTCTCTGGCAATCAGTGACCTAGAGCAGTTTTTCATGTGTTTGTTAACCTTTTGGATCTCCTCTGGAGTGAATATTTTGTTCATATCCTCTGCCCATTTTTGGATGGGGTCATTTGCTTTTTTGGTGCTAAGTTTGCTGAGCTCTTTATATACTTTGATGATTAGTTTCTTGTCTGATGTATGGCATGTGAAGATCTTCTCCCATTCTGTGAGGGGTCTCTTTGTTTGTTTAATAGTTTCTTTGGATGTACAGAAGATTTTCAATTTGATGTAGTCCCATTGGTTTGTGTCTGCTTTAGTCTTCCTTGCAATTGGGTTTGATTCATCAAAGATGTCCTTGAGGTGTAGGTGGGAAAGTGTTTTACTAGTGTTTTCCTCTAAGTATTTGATTGTTTCTGGTCTGACATCTAGGTCTTTGATCCATTTGGAGTTGTTTTTTGTTTCTGGTGAGATAAAGTGGTTCAATTTCATTCTTCTGCATGTTACAACCCAGTTTTCCCAGCACAATTTATTGAAGAGAGCCTTCTTCTTCCATTTAGTCCTTTGGGCCCCCTTATCAAAGATTAGATGTCCATAGGTGTGGGCATTCATTTATGGGCTTTCAATTCTGTTCCACTGATCTGTGTGCCTATTTTTGTTCCAGTACCATGCTGTTTTGATGATGATGGATTTATAATATAGTTTAAGGTCTGGGAGTGTGATGACTCCATTTCTGTTTCTTTTCATTAAGATGGTTTTGGCAATTCTAGGTGTTTTCAGGTTCCAGATAAATGATTGTAGTGTTCTATTCTCTTAAAGAAGCTTGGTGGAACTTTGATGGGTACTGCATTAAATTTGTACATGGCTCTGGGGAGAATATTCATTTTGATGATATTTATTCTTCCAATCCATGAGCATGGGATATCTTTCCATTTCTTGGTATCAGTTTCTATTTCCTTGAGTAGCGACTCATAGTTTTCAGTATACACGTCTTTCACTTCTTGGGTCAACTTTATTCCTAGGTATTTGATTTTGCTGAAACTGTAAATGGGAGTGATTTGGATGTCTTCTTCTTCCGATTTAGTGTTTGCATAAAGAAATGCCACTGATATTTGTACATTGATTTTGTAGCCTGATACCTTGCTATATTGCCTAATAACTTCCAGTAGTTTTCTACTGGATTCTTTAGGTCTTTCTATGTATACTATCATATCATCTGCAAATAGTGAGAGCTTGACTTCTTCCCTTCCAATCTGTATTCCTTTGATTTCTTTCTCTTGCCTGATTGCTATGGCAAGAACTTCCAATACTATGTTGAAGAGTAACGGTGACAGAGGACAGCCCTGTCTAGTCCCCAATCTGAGGGGGAATGCTTTCAGCTTCTGTCCATTGAGTATGATGTTGGCTGTAGGTCTGCTATATATAAACTCCACTATCTTGAGGAATTTCCCATATATTCCCATTTTTTGTAGAGTTTTGAGCATGAATGGGTGTTGGATTTTGTCAAAGGCTTTCTCTGCATCTATTGAGATAATCATGTGGTTTTTGGCTTTGCTTTTATTGATGTGGTGAATGACATTGATTGACTTTCAGATGTTGAACAAACCTTGCATTCCTGGGATGAATCCCACTTGGTTTTTCTTTCTCTTTATCCCTCAGAAAAAAACTTAAAATTCTTAAAAGCTAGATATGTAAATTTAATCCATTCATGCAAATTAAGTCACATTTAAACTGTCTGATATTTAACATCATTACTTGATATAAGTTATGAAGATAATTTATATTGAATAATATCTATGTCACAAATAAGAAAACATAAAATATATAAACTTAACATTAGTATTATGCTTGAAATTTTCCAGTACCTTAAATTTGATAAAGACTTATTTTTTATAATTTGGCTGTAGTATTTTTAAAATGCAAATGTTAAATAACCTTTTTCATTTTTTATTATTGATTTAATGATGATCAACAAGACCATAGGATAAGGGGTACATTTGTTAGTCACAGTGGTTAAACCACACATGTCACAAATCACAAGGACCAGCTTCATAATCCTGGTTTGAGAATCCAGCTCCCCACCTGCAGGGGAGTCGCTTCACAGGCGGTGAAGCAGGTCTGCAGGTGTCTATCTTTCTCTCCCCCTCTCTATCTTCCCCTCCTCTCTCCATTTCTTTCTGTCTTATCCAACAACAATAATAACTACAACAATAAAACAAGGGCAATGAAAGAGAATAAATAAATAAATAAATAAATAAATAAATATATTTTTAAAGAGGGTTACATTTCCACAAAAGGCTACAATTCAACACAATTCCCACCACCAGAGTTCTATATCCCATCCCCTCCATTGGATGTTTTCCTATTCTTTATCTCTCTGGGAGTATGGGCCCTGGATCATTATAGGGTGCAGATAGTGGAAGATCTAGCTTCTTTAATTGCTTCTTTGCTGGACATGGGTGTGGCAGGTTGATCCATACTCTCAGCTCATTCCTATCTTTCCCTTGGGGCAGGGTTCTGGAAAGGTGGGGTTCCAGAGTATATTGCTGAGGTCATTTGCCCAGAAGTCAGGTTGGCATCATGATGTTATCTGCAACTTGGTGTCTGAAAAAGCATTAAGCTGTAAAGGAGAACAATTTGCTGAATAATCTGGAACCTAAAGCAGAGAATACAGCAGATGATGTTTTGGATCTCTATTTTGGAAAAAAGATAGTAGGTCTATTTTAGGTACATTCCAATGGGCCCATGACTATCAATTTGTGCCTGAGCTTGACAGCTAACATGCAGGTGGGCTAAAGGCATTACCTGGGGAGCTGGTGTCAAGAGTTGAAAATAGGACTAAAAAACTGTATCTGGGCAGAGAGTAGCTCTCAATGCGCTATTTCTACAAATATGTGAAGACTGTACATTTTCCCCAACATTTTAATATACCAAAAATTCTCAATATGCCATATATTAGAAAAATGAAAAAGATAACTCAAGTGGTTTTTCATATGTCCACATTCTTTATTGAATTATCCTTAGGTATTCTTAAATTTTCTACGTTGTACCAAACAGTAGGTCTCATGGGAGCATTTGTGAGCTTTGATTAGGAGCCAGCCAGTATATGGCTGTTTTCATCTATTGCATCCTTCTAGTACAAAACCCAAAACTGAATGCACACTATTATCTGTTCTGAATGCAACATACCATAATAACCAGAGGTCATATTCCAGACAAATCTATCAGCAGGAATGTTGAGGTCCAATGAGAATCCAACAGAGAAATAGTCATAGCATGAAGCTGCAAACTGAGAACTTCTTCAGTTAAGTGTACTACACTTGATTTGACCTTGCCTCTGGGTACCAAAAAATTCAAACTTTACATGAGCTCTTTTATGTTAACCACACACTCAGTGGTTCTCACTGCTTGGTTTTTGGTCTTAATGCTTTTTTTATGCACATTTCTTTTTAAAAAGACATGATTATATAGTCGTCAAAATCATTTAGAGTATATACAAAAATGGACACCTGAGAAGCACTTTTCTTTTCACAGTCATAGTTCCCCATAACTCTCAACTTTCATGTGAATTTAAGTTCATTTCTTGCTCTACTGTTGTGTGATTGTAAAGAAATGATGAATTTTTCATAAGTCACTCTTTTAGCATAGCATAGTTGATGGGTCTCTAAAGTAGAAATCAAAATAAATAATTACTAATTTTGCTTTTTGTGAACTGCTGCCACATGACCTTGGGAAATATCTCTGATCTACAGTTTCTGATTTTATAAAGAGAGATAGGATATTCTTCTGGCATAGAATAATATAGTAAGGTATTTCTAATTGTAAAGTGGCTAGCATTTATCTTCACTATAGTAGTTCTTGACTGAGTAGTAAAATATGACATTTTCTTTTAAATAAAAAATGTAAGACTGGGAAAATACAAATAATTTATACTGTAACACTCCAGAATTTAGGTGAATCCATATGATATCAGTGATAGATCATTGGCAATGTTTTGAGAGGTAATACCTTTATTTGACACAGAATAGAATCTGTCAGCTATAGAAATGGATTAGTTTTCTCCTAGAAATACCTCTCCAGACAAAATGCATTGATTTCAGTTTAAGATATATATGCATATATATCTTTAATTTAATATATTAAATTTTTATTAGTGATTTAATAATTATTAACAAGATTGTAAGATAACAGGGGTATAATTCCATACAGTTCCCACTACTAGAGTTCTGTGTTTCATCCCCTTCTTTGGAAACGTCCCTATTCTTTATTCCTCTTGGGAGTATGGACTAAAATTCTTTATGGATTACAGAAGATAGAAGGTCTGGCTTCTGCATTGCTGATACACTGAACATGTATGTTGGCAGGTGTATCCAACAACCCCAGGCTGTTTCTATTAAATATTAATATATTTATTTTATGAACAAAAACTGCTTCACAAAACAGAGCTATGGATTAAATCTTAGGACCTTACACATACAATTATTGAACTCTATCCTCAGTAACCTTTCTGGCTGCATATGCTTCCCCCCCAAATATACAGAAAAAATGTTATATCTAAATATAACTTTAAATAATTTCATATTTTATAATTCTTCATAATAGCTCCTTCTTCCATGCCTGTCAGCCTGCCACCAGTCTTATTACTGGGACTTGTTTCTGGCACTAAGAATCCACTGCTCCCAGCAGCCTTTCTTTTCTTTCTTTTTTTTTTTTTGTCCCTTTCTAATTTATTTTATAGGACAGAGATAAATTAAGAGGTACAGGGGAGATAGAGAGGGAGAAAGATAAATAATTGCAGGTGTGTCCTCCCTTGCAGGCAGGGAACAGAGGTTTGGATCTAGCACATGTTAATGTGTGCACTAAGTGTGCCACCACTCAGCCCTCTTTTACAAATTTTCAATCTCTCCTCCTTAGTGGACTAAATACAATTAAATAATGGTGAACAAGGTCCTGGGGAAATACTGGGTTGCCAGAAAGCCAGGATGTATTTTTCTGTTTTTCAATGCAAAAAAAAAATGTATAATGACTTAAAAAACTCAGTATTAACCAATATCTAATTGATACCAATATATATACCTGAAAATATAAGTATTTCTATATTTAAATAGCTATTACTGTAACTATCTAAAACTTTCACAGAGAATTGTATGTGTAAAGATATTTGTGAGTGCATATTTTATATCTAAATTATTAAATTTTATGTCTAAATTATGTTATATAGAGAAATATTTATAAATAGGTATATAAGAATATATATGCATATATAAATACAATACTTTTTTTATTTTTCTGGAAACATCTGCTTTCTCTGAGATCATAATTATGATGCATACCACATGTCACCTTCAGAGATTGTGTCCCAATGGCATTAAAAATTAAGAGAACTGAAATATATCCATATGTTAGTCTATAGAGAGGAAGAGACATTTAAGCAGTAATAAATAAGTTGTCTGAGTCTATTCAGCTATGAGGACAGCTGGTTCAGAAGCTAAGCTGATTGCTGAATTAGTTTTAGTATACTTAGATAAATTATCTTAAAAACAGTAGATAAATTATCTAAAAAACATACATCAAATAAATTACACTTAAGTTCCTTTTAAGCACATATGTTCTTGTCTATTATTTATTCCACTCTATACATATTGATACCTATATATGAAAATAAATGTGTGTTATCTTGTCTTTTACTATTGACCTAGTTCTCTGTATGTTCATTTAATGACTTTTTTCTTTTATTGGGAATTATTTCATTTGCTCTCAACAGTAAAGATATGAGTACCCCTTTATTGGGGAAACTGACGATCCTTCCTAGCAGACTGAATCCACATGGATCCCAGTCACTTTCAAAGCCAGCAACAAGCAGACATCAGGCTCAACCTGACGCTGTTGACTGGCTATGGAAGAAGGGCAAACGCTAGAAGAAGAAGTAAAGATATCAATGAAGCAATTTTTCCAAAGATTTTTAAAAGATGGCACACTTGTTCAAAAAGAAAAAAGATATATGATGATTATTTATTGACAGAAATTACCTCCATTTAATTCATTTAAAAAATTTTAAAGCAGTATGCTGGCTATAAGGAGAAAATACTCAGTCTGGAGACATGATCCATTGCTGTAATCTTTCCATATCATTACAATTAAATTCTTTGTCATTTTTGCCTGGTCATTTATATTCATTTTTGTCACACATGCCTCACAGACATACTAAAGATTTTCTAAACATTTGTTTTCTTCCCTCAACATGGAGATTGCCAAACTGCTAGAGAAATCATGTACCAAAACAAGAGCATGTGACTATGAATTAATGGTCTGCAGACTGGTGAGCATTCTCAACAAGCAGCATATTGCCGGTCTCTCTCCTTCTTCACAACTAGCACTTAAGTAATCCCTCTCCTTAAAATTCCTGGAACTTTGCCTCCATTATATTCAGAAGTTCCTTTTTTTTTCTCTACTCTCTTTAAAAAAATTATTTATAAAATGAAAATCTTGACAAGACTATAGGAGAAGAGGGGTACATTTCCACACATTGCCTACACCTAGAGCTCCATATCCAATCCCCTCCCTTGATAGATTCCCTGTTGTATTTTATTTATTTTTTTATTTATTTAAAAAAGGAGACATTAACAAAACTGTAGGATAAGAGGGGTACAACTTCACACAATCCCCCCCCCACCAGATCTCTGTATCCCAGAAGTTCCTTTTGAAATCACTTAAGCTATTGAGCCCAGAGAGCTTTACTAACTTCTGGCCATATGACCTGTACTTGTAGGCAGCTTCCCCCGATCTTCCAGGAAAAATGGAGAGTGTAAATTTCTGTAGTGCCACTATAGATTTCCTTTAACTTTTCCTTCTTAATGATTTCATAGGATTTTTATTTATTTATTATCTCATTTGGTAATTAAAACCAACCTGATTTTTATGTAGTCTTTATTTCATTAGTATTTAAGTAATGTCAAGGATTTTTTCTTTCTTCTTTCTTTTTTTATTTTATTTATTCCCTTTTGTTGCCCTTATTGTTTTATTGTTGTAGTTATTATTGTTTTCGTTCTTGTTGGATAGGACAGAAATGGTGAAAGGAGGGGAAGACAGAGAGGGGGAGAGAGAGACACCTGCAGACCTGTTTCACCACTTGTGAAGGGACTCCCCTGCAGGTGGCGAGCCAGGGCTCTAACCAGGATCCTTACAATGGTCCTTGCACTTTGCGCCACCTGCACTTAACACACTGGGCTACAACCTGACTCCTTTCTTCTTTCTTTCTTTTAATTTGCTACCAGGGTTATTGTTGGAGCTAGGTGTAAGCACAGCTAATGCACTGCTCCAGGGAACCTTTTTTTTTTTTTTAATTTACTATTTTTATTAGATAGGAATGGGGAAAGAGAGATACCTGCAGACCTGTTTCACCATTCATGGGGAGTAGGGTGTGGGTTTAAACTTGGGTTGTGCATGGTAATTTGTAAGCTTAACTAGGTGTGCCACCATCCGATCTGCAAGAAATTTTTTAATGATTAAAATGGAAAAACCCCACCTTTTTGCAATTCTACCTAAATAACATACAATATTTTTCTTTTCTTGGTAGTTATACTTACTTAATAAACTGCATTATGCCCTTCCTTTACTCCCTTATTCTCCAGTCATCTACCAACACATTTGAAATATGTCATTTGCACCATCAGTATAGTAAACAGTTTTGTATAAGATAAGCTTCACCTATAGCTTAAATTAACATGCATTTGTTTGTGAGATGTATGTCTACTTTACATGTTTACTTTTTTCATAATTCTACATTTTTATGTGGAGTTTCCTTTTGTTGGTTTAAAAAGCTGTAATTCTCTAACATGGAATACATGTATAATATGAGTTCTATGGAACTCAAGCATTAAGTACATAAAGTCATCTTCCCTGTTTCTCCAAATTGCAGATGGCCCATGACTGGCCTTCTCAGCATATATGATTTTGTGAACCAAATTCTCTAAAATATATATATTAAATAAAATATGAATTATATATATATTAAATATATATAGAGAGAGACCTCACAGATAGTTTTTTTAAGTTAAATCCTAAACAACCCCTAAAATACCAAAGTATAACCATTGCTAAGAATTTAAGATGAACTTTTTTATTACACTAAATGTAACTATACATTTCTCACATCATCACACTTTAATCATAGAAATATAAATAGTAATTCTGCTAAAACAGGGAAAATGAATGCATATATAAAGTGCACATATTTATGAGGTATATAGGTAATATATAACCAAAACTTTAAAGCATTATAATAATTTAGTTATTATAATACTTTAAAAATACTTAGTCACTATATACAAGAAATATTACAGTTTGTAATTAAATATTTCATGGAAAAGATAGTTTTTATCTTCTGGATACTCAACGTCTGCAAATTATCAAATGTTCCATATGTAGATGACTACTTTTTCTACTGAAACTTGTAATTTTCAACAATTTTTTAAAAATTATATTAACAGATGCGTACTGGTGGAAAACGAGACACTTCTTTTTATATGATGTAGCTCAAAAATTAATATGACAGAGGGCATTAAAACTATTAAATATTGATAATATTTTAATATAGAATTTAATTATTTAATTTTTTCATTCCAATAATTGCATGCATTTATTTTTTCTTACTATTGAAAAGAAGTATTTTAATGTAGTCAATAAAATAATTTCAAACTCTTATTTATCAACTTTACCCTTCAACTAACATGGAATAGTTATAATGTAAAATATACACTGTAATATATATTGTAAAGTATAATTATTATTCATGGAGTAACTACGTATCAAGGTTCAGATTCAATTATCTTAAGTTTTCAAGGATTTGTTTATGAGTTCTGATGTGATTAACATAGTTCGAAGTTTTGATGATCTTGATAAGATGATAAAACAACTTGATATTTAATTGAAGCAACTATGTTAAAAGTGAATGGAAGTAATTATGTAGAAAATGTTTATTTTTTTATTATTTATTTAAGAAAGGAGACATTTAAAAAATCATAGGATGTGGGGGTTACAACTCCACACAATTCCTGCCACCCAATCTCCATATCCCATCTCCTCCACTGATAGCTTTCCCATTCTCTATCCCTCTGGGAGCATGATCCCAGGGTCATTGTGGGTTGCAGAAGGTGGGAGGTCTGGCTTCTGTAATTGTTTTCCCACTGAGCATGGACGTTGACTGGTCGATCCATACTCCCAGTCTGCCTCTCTCTTTCCCTAGTAGTGTGGGGCTCTGGGGAAGCAGAGCTCCAGGACGCATTGGTGGGGTCTTCAGTCCAGGGAAGCCTGGCCGGCATCCTGATGGCAAATGGAACCTGGGGACTGAAAAGAGAGTTAACATATAAAACCAAACAAATTGTTGAAGAATCATGGACCCAAAGGTTGGAATAGTGGAGATGAAGTGTTGGGCGGGGGGGTACTCACTGCAAACTGTAGTGTACTACTGCTTTCAGGTATATACTCGCCCTGGTTTATGGATACCTGTGAACATATGCTCTATCTCCTGGAACCTTGTCTATATCTAGGCTTTGGGACTTTGTTAGTATTTTTATGGGAAGAAAAATCAGTAACACTATATGGATATTTTTATTTTTAATTAAATTTAATCAAACTTAATCTTATACTAACATTTGTTTTACCTAACAGACACATAACTACACACAGAGACATTCATACCACAAAAGAGATTTTTGCTAACTCCTTTGGCAACAGCTATAAATAAGTTTCTATTATATATATATATATATATATATATATATATATATGCATATATATAAATTATCATAAATATTGATAAAGTACTACAATTACAAAATGTTTTCATAATGAAATATGCCTTTAGATGAAACTATACCTTTGCACAAATTGGAGAGATTTTTGTTGCATAATGTTTCTAGAACATTTTTGCATGATTTATCTAGAATTCAATTTATTGTGAAATTGAATGTTATTTTTTTTAATCCTTGGCTTTTAACTGCTCCAAGTAATTTTTGCAGAAAGAGACAGAGGTAGAGAAATAAAAAGACAGAAAATATAGGCTCCTCTTTAGAGGCTATATTTTCCCCAATCTTGGAACCTCTAGGGTGGGGCTCACTTTCCTGCATGCTTCTCTCAGTTCATACTGAATGATATTGCATCCACTGATCCCAACCTAATCAATGCAAGGAGTACCACCTCAGCATGCTTCACTTCAGACTGTGTCCAGAGACCTCAGGCATGGAATATCAACCCTTCACCCTCGTTACTCTGGTGAGACCTTTCCTTTCATAGTATTCTCAAATTCCATTCCAGGTGATTCACTTCCTAACAAAGTCCCAAAACCTAGATATAGGCCAGGTCCTGTAAGAGAGAATCTGTTCACATGTATCCATAAATTAGGGCAAATTGTATACCTGAAAGCAAAAATACATAATAGTCTGTAGTGAGTCAGTATCAAGTTCATAGTGAAATAGTGTCTACTTAGACTCAGATCCCCTCCTCACTTCCTTACTATTACAGTTCTCTCACTCACATTCAAAACTAAGAATAAATTTTCTAAAAATAAAAAAAGAAAAAAGAAAGGAAAAGTTACCAAATTACCAAAGCTTACCCCAGTAGACTCATACCAGGGTGGTGTGTATGTCAAAGCAATCAGACAGTTCCGGCAAGCTATCTTGTTGGTCCTTCATTTTGCCTTTTAATTTATCGTGTAAGAACCAGATAGCAATACTCCTTCGTATAGCTTCTCTAGAAACATATTTAGTTTTTAGTAATTTCAGCACCTACCTCAAGTTGTGAGACCCTGTTTTGCACAAGATTTATTCAAGAAAGTTTAACTTTTAAAATAATATAAAAATCCCTACTTAAAAAAGGCTTTGTTGTCATAGTAAGACAAATTTTAATAAACTACAGATAAATGTTTTATTAGTTTTCTTTCTGCAACTTATCCCTTAAATTTCATGGGCTGATTTTTGGTGAGGTCTCAATAAACCCTCTCTTAATGGTAAAAATTTATTAGGATTTGGTATATACTTCTGAAACACCAGCTCCAGTTGGTTTCAACATGTAAGCAATCTATCTTAGTAGACATTCTTATGGATATCATTATTCATGGCATACTGGAGAAATAATTACCAGCAGTTTTAATGACTCCCAGAGAAAATAGCTTAAAATATTACCTCTGATTTAATTACATATATTTTTTTCTGAATTTCATATATCTTAATATAAAAATGAAAATAATGCTTCTAAAAGACATTTTATCAGGAGGTATCTAAAACATCTCATACACTATTGTGCATATTTTCCTTTTCAAATAAAAATATATTGCTCTAACTTATATTTAAGCACATATGTTTATCTTCTCCCATGCAAGTAGTAACCAGGCTCAACCCTGCTTAGCTTCCAAGATCAGACGAGATTGGGCATGTTCAGGGTGGTATGGCCGTAGAGTGGTTATTTTCTTAGTACATATGTGAAGATTATTAAATTGTCTAGTAAGAGTATATAGCACTAACTTTTAAGAGGACCAGGCAAAGTGTGCTTCTGGTCTGTAATATTCACAATAGACATACCTGAAACAGCTAGAAGAAAAGTTAAAAAGAGGGCACACCTTCAGATGAGTAAGTCTGAATTCAGCAAGATGACACCTCTTTTTGATAACTTTGGTTAAAAGATGAGAGGAAAATAAACATAATAAGGAACAATTAATCTGGGAGTTGGGAAAATAAAAAGATAACTAAGCTACTAATAACTTTGTTATAAAATGACTCAAACATAGTCAATTAAGGACGTATACTCCATAAACATTTCATATTCCTTAGCACTTGCCTCAGTGTAGTATCTTTTGTTGATTTATTAAGAGAATGGGAATTCTTATATCGCGACAATAAATTGCTTTCTGATGTAGGTAAGGAGAGTTAAGCATGAGAACACAGTCAACAGCCATAAATTCTGGAGAGAGAGAAAGTTTGGAGTGAGTTGTTCCGTAACAACATAATAGAAAAAACTTGCATAACAGTGGTGTGAGGAGATGTGCAGATTCTTTTTGTAAGTAGACAAGCTTACCTGGCAAAAATTATTAAAATCTTATTTATAGGTGATACTTAAGAAGCAAGGCAAGAAAAGGGGAATATAAAGTGAAACTTGGACTCTGAAGTATATTTCAGCAATGCTATGTCTCTGAACTAGCATGAAGAGAGTTTTGCTTTGGTAATAGGAATGATGTACAGATAACTGTTGTTTGGAGATTAGAAACTCTACAACTGTCCTGTAAAGTATTATTTCCCCCAGTAAAATTATTTTGAAAAAATACACAAACTGAGAGTCTAATATGGAAAATATGAAGCATCTATTAAAAAAATGTGTAGAATCTTACTAGGAACAGCAAACATCTATAAAATTTTATTTACAGACAACTATATAACCCCATCATCTCATTGTAATGAAGGGTATAATCCTGGTAGAAACAGTCATGAGCACAATGCCCACTATCTCCCTTCATACCAAATAAAAACTATTCTATCTCTGAAGGGGGTTGGGGGGCAGAAGGTCTTCTAGTCCCCACAGTTTCACATTTTGGAAGTTCTATCCAGTCAAAATAGTCTGAGCTGTTTGGAATGTCTGAATTCACTCAGTACCCACTCCTACAGCAGAAATCCTAAAATGAGAAGACCAAGACCCATGGCAGCCTTGCATTGAGACTAACTCTGCACAAGGTAAATCTGAGTTGATATTAGATGTATTGGTACTGTAATGACTTTAACTGATTGAGAGACAGGAACGGTTGAGATGTAGCAACTTAAGCGAGTAATAAGGAAGCAACCATTTGTTTGGAAAGGGGCACTGGTAAGTAGACTTGTAAATGTTAAACACTGATAACAATCTAAGATTTTTTAAATATGGTATAAATATAAGCACTACATTGAAAAATTTGAGATTTGTTTTTGGACTTATATTCATAGTCCTAATTTTTTTTCCCCAGGCTCCATCAGATAGTGCAGGAACGTTCATTCTGAGAAGTGACATTCCCCTCCTGAAATGAGTGCTGATATGAATTCTCCAGCTTTGGCTAGCACCTGGCCTTCTGCTGGTCTTCTGTTGCTTATCAATTGGATCATACTATTTTGCTCTTTCACTACAAATTGAATTGTGTATTTCTATTTTTGTAATGTAAATTCCCTCAAATAAGTAGTATTGTGAAGATAAGTGATTGGGTTGAGTCTTAAGGGAATCTTCTAACTTTAGTGGAAGTCAATATATTTGAGATCTAAACTTGATTTTGGAGAAGAATGAAAGCTGATTCCCTGGTGAAGCAAAGATAAGGGCAAACACCCTCACGCTTAGTTTCAGAGCAGTGGCACAGAACCTTTAACCAGTGGAAAGAGGAAGTTGTAAGAACTGAGAGTTTGGATGTTCCTTTCAATACAAATGACTTTATTAGGAAAAGGTGTAGGAAAGTCAATATAAGAGGTCAGTCATTCTGTAAAAGCATGAGGCTAAGTGTATTACACCTGGTTTAGCACAGAGACACCATGAAATAAACAAGTAAATCACTGAAGTGGGAATTGTAATACCCTCCCCACAATCCTGCAAAATAGCTTTTAAAACTACCTTTGCAATCAGACTAAATCAAACTGGATAAATATCTAGAGTGATTTGTACCCCTGAGCAATTATCATCAATTAGAGGAGTCTAATGATGGAGTTTGATACCATGAGATATAGAAAAGTTAATAGTATTATCATGAAAAGCAATGGTGAAAGATAGCATTGTTACCTTAAATTTTCTTTCTTTCTTTCTTTCTTTCTTTCTTTCTTTCTTTCTTTCTTTCTTTCTTTCTTTCTTTATTATTTTTGTTGCCAAGGTTATTACTGGGGCTTGTTGCTGGCACTACAAATCCACTACTCCTGGCAGCCATTTCCCCCCATTTTATTGCATAGGGCAGAGAGAAATAGAGACAGGAGAGGAGTCAGAGAGGGAGAGAGAGAGAGAGTAGAGCGAGAGAGAGAGAATTGTGAAGTGTCCCACCTGCAGGTGGCTCAAGTCCAGAGCCTTGTGGGGGTCCTTGCATTTAGCTTATGTACTCTTAACTAGGTGTGCCATTGCCAGATCCCCACCTAAACTCATTATCTCAGGTTAGCTAGATGAAAATTTGGACTGATCCATCTAAAGAAGAACTTATGAAGCTGCTCGTAATATATAAGAGAAATGACGTTACACCATAATAGTATATCCAATTACTAAAGAACCCAGAAAGCAGAGATAAGGGGGAAAATCATGATAAATGGTGTACAGTTATGTACTTATTAAACCATATTTAGATATTAGTGTCCAGTTTAAACAAAAAGATGACAGGGTGTCTTCAGGACCCCACATTTATAATTTTGTTTATATACTGAAAAGCAAGATTACTGCACCATATAGTGATTCTATTTTTTTTAAGTTTAATAAAACTGAGTTTAGTAAAAACATATGTGAGCTCTAAGAAGAATACAATAGGAAGTGAAGCACATTGGAAGAACATAGTTCTTACAGGATTCAGCTGTGGATTTCTATTTTTTAATAAGATACCCAGGCTTGCCTCTGATGTCAGTTATTGTTAATAAATGTGGAGAATGTTTGGAAAAGAATAATATGTCCTTCCACCTTTTGATAGCTATGATAGGTTAAGTAAATATAGAAAGTAAATCTATTTGAAGAAGTTTTCAGGTGAACTAGAGTTTTCACTTTTGATATGGGCAGTTAATATTTTGTTTTGCTACAGATAGTGTTTGCATGAAATTTTACTGCAGTTTCATGACGACTTCACACCTTTCCCACTACCAGACTTTATTTTTCTTTCTTTATTGGGAAATTAATGTTTTAAATTCAACAGTAAATACAATAGTTTGTGCACGCATAAAATTCCCCAGTTTTCCATATAACAATACAACTCCCACTAGGTCCTCTGTAATCCTTCTTGGATCTGTATTCTGCCCCCCACCCACCCACCCCAGAGTTTTTTACTTTGGTGCAATATGCCAGTTCCAATTCAGGTTCTACTTGAGTTTTCTTTTCTGATCTTGTTTTTCAACTTCTGTCTGAGAGTGAGATCATCCCATATTCATCCTTCTGTTTCTGACTTATTAACATGAATTTTTCAAGGTCCATCCAAGATGGGCTGAAAATGGTGACATCACCATTTTTTATAGCTGAGTAGTATTCCATTGTGTATCTATACCATAACTTGCTCAGCCACTCATCTGTTGTTAGACACCTGGGTTGCTTCCAGGTTTTGGCTATTACAAATTGTGCTGTTAAGAACATATGTGTACACAGATCATTTTGGATGGCTAGAAAGTTGGGTTAGAGTAGTAAACAGTGTGTAGCTCCCATTCTTGAAAAAGTTCTATGCCTAAAATTTCCCATTTACCTTCATCCACCTGACTCAGGGCATATATATATATATATAGCACTAGAGCCTGTATAACATCTAAATCTCTATTGGTCTGAGCTCATAGCTCATAGTCACAGCTGGGAACATTGTAAGCTGCACTGATTTCAGGACCAGTCTTACTTGAGGGGCAGGGCAGGATACTTCATGATGAACACCTTTTTTTTTTTGTTTGTTTTTCCTTTTATTTTTCTTTTACTTTTTCTTTTTATTTTTCTTTTTCTTTTTATTTTTCACCACCTGGGTTATTGCTGGGGCTCAGTTCCAGCACTACCAATCCGCTGCTTCTGGTGAAGTCATACGTTTCTTCCTTTTTTTTTTTTTCTTCTTTCTATTTTTCACTTGATAAGAAAGAAAGAAATTGAGAGGGGAGGGGGAGCTAGAGAAGGAGAGAGAGAAAAAAAAGACATCTATAATCCTGCTTCATCACTTATGAAGCATCTTCCCCCCTGCATGTGGGCAGCTGGTCTCAAATATGAGTCTTTGCACATGGTTTTGTGTGCACTCAATGAAGTTTGCCACCCTTAAACATCTTTTCTTTGCTGTTCATTTGCATATATCCTTTGGAGAACTGGATATTTAACTCTTTCACCCTTTTTTTAAATTGGGTAATTCCTTTTTATGATTATTTTAAAGTATTTATCCATCTAACCATGGATGTCCCTTTTTTTAGGTCAGCCTCTGAAGATTTACTTTGTTCTTTTGCTTAGATCATGCATCTTTTATTGTTTATAGTCCTTGATAACTTGATTTTTTTTCTTTGAGGTGTAAGGGGTTTAATCATTGAAAAAATAGTAGTCACTGCTTTATTCTTTGACTTCATATCGGAAGAACCTTTACTAATGAGCCCAGATACAGTCTAGATTCTGGAAGCCTCTCTTGGAGAGGTAATAACTTTTGAGGACTTGTATGAGTGATAAATCTGTTTGTTAAAGACTGCACATGTTTGGTAAGCAATTTTCTTGCCTGTGAACACTTTCTTTGGTGCTGTTCAAGCCATCTCCGTTAATATAGTTTTCAATAATGTTCAGCCTGGTGCTAGTTTTGTCAGAAAACAGAATGCAATCCCCCATGAAGCCACTTTTAAATTCACAACAGTGCAAATATGACCCACTTTTTTTTTCTTCAGGGAGAAGCTGTGAGTGGGAGTTATCACCCAAGTAGAAGATACTGGAGTAGAGGCTATACCAAGTAAGTGTCGTGAATTTTCTACCAACTCTATGTAGCTTTTCTTGACTCATCTGGAGCACAGGGCATTTTTTTTTAAGTGTGGATTTTTTTTTTTTACAAAGTCTATTGTTTTACATACTGGTAAATTATTGTATCCAGTGGGTAAAGCCTATGTTGATTCTTTGCTATTTTACTACCTTGGTGATGCCAGTCTTCCTTGAGGTTATTTATTTAAATCCACTAAAGTCAATGTATATTTGTTTGTACTGGTATAAATCAAATAACAATTCCCTGCTGTCCATTAGTAAAGCTATATTAATGAAGAAAATGCTATTTTTGCTAATAAAAGATGAAAGAATATGTGTAATATATTGGAGATGGTATCGTGTGGTGTAAAGTTTGTGCTACAATTTCAACCTTCTATTTTAGATTGTAGTCATTACTTATTAAACCTTTCTTTATTAAAAGTCTATTTATTTCAGGACATTATAATAAGAAAAAAAAAACATTGATTTTATAATAGCTAATGAAAATCTATTTGATTTGAACAAATGATAGTTGTTAGTGACATGAAGGAATGGGAATTACTGGTATAATAATGTAACATTTTCCCGGAAGATGGCAGACTGAGAAGCTGCTAGTGGCTTGAGCTCTGACCACATCCTCTGGAAACAGTAGGATTTTCTGCCTTTAGTAGGCCAGTCAATAAAGGGTCCTATCAGTGAAACCAAGGAGGTGACTATAACTTAATTTAGGCTAAAAAATAGAGTAGAAAAAAAGAGAAAAAAATTTCTTTCTTTTAAATTATTATCTCCAAAGTGTACCTCCTCCCACTCCCCCCCCATAACCAGTCCCTGGGGACCAGCTCCTAGCAGGCTCTCCTGCTGAGCTTCATTCTTTTCCAGGATTCCCCTCCCACCAGGGAGTATCATTCATTCTAAGTCTAGTCCCTTCTGAAACAACTGGCCTTTTTTTTTCTAAGTAGCCAACCCCCCCATAGCTAATTAAATATATTTTTTTAATTTTAGCTACCCCTAGAATATACAGTGGATAGTAGATTTGCATAACTATCTATTTCAGCTATCTTTATCTAGTACTGAGGTTTTTGTTTGTTTGTTTGTCTTTCTAACAATCAGCGGCCACTGCTCATGAGGTTTGAGGTAATCTGGGACAGGGTTTTTTTTTGTATCCTGCTCTATTTTATTATTAATATTATATAAAGGCATATATCTCCCCCCCCCTTTAGGTTGATCAGAATTAACTCTTAGGGTATCTTTCATTGCTAGGGTAGTGGGCATATTATCTATTGTGGGAGGAACTTGTATTGTTACTCCCACTCCTCTACAGAATCTCCCCATCCTCCTCCTAATTAATTAAAAAAAATACAGTTAAATTAAATTAAATTAAAATAATAAAAAAAAACTTTCCTTTCACTGCTCTTTAATTACAGCTCTTGTTCTTATTTTTTCTCTTTTCTCTCTCTTGTTTCTTTTTTTTTATGTTGTAATACACTTCATCCTTCCTTCTTTGTCTTTCTGAATTTAGGAATTATTTTGGGGAAGAAATCTGACTCAGAGTGGACTCTCTATGTGTGTACCTCTGTTCTACTTCCCTTCCCCTTCACGTTGCCCTTAGAATATACAGTGGATAGTAGATTTGCATGACTGTCTATTCTTGCTATCCCTTCTTTCTTTTCTCTTTCTTCTTCACTGGGATTTGGTTAATATTTTCTCACAGACTGGAGACATTATTTGGCTAACGGGTAGTGATTAAACTGCTTCAATACTTGCTTCAGTGGCTATTGTAATTCCTGAGGTTGGTGAGTGCAATTGTCAAAGATATTTAGTACAGTGTTGCTGGTACTCAAGACACAACAACTGAGGAACAACAGAGCATAAAAAAAGAAACACATAAATGAAAAAAATGGTTAGATCAAAAACAAATAAAACTGCTACTCCAATGAATGAAGACAAGAGCCCAGAAGAAACTACAAATCAGCCAGAAGTAACCATAGATAAGAAAAGTATGCAAGCAATAACAAACTTATTAATCACAGAAATGAAAATAACATTGGAGGAAAGGAATGGCAGTATTAGGGAAACAACAGTTGAGACCCCCAAGGAAAATACTGATTATCTTGAGGCAATTAGACAACTGAAAGCTGAAATAGCTGTAATGAAGAAAGAAGCTGAGGCAAGGGAAAGCAGACTAACAGAAGCAGAAAACAGAATTAGCCAGACAGAGGATGAATTAGAGAAAAGAAAGAAAGAGGTGAAAGAGCTCAAAAAGAGGTTGAGAGACACTAAAAACAACAACATAGACATATGGATGATCTCAAAAGAAGTAACATTCACATAATTGGCATGCCAGAGGAAGAGAAGAAGGGGAAGCAAACATTCTAGAGGAAATAATAGAAGAAAACTTCCCAGACCTGAATAACAGAAAAGACATCAATATTCAAGAATCCCAGAGAGTTCCAAACAGAATCAACCCAGACCTGAAGACACCAAGAAACATCATAGTCACAATGAGAAGGAGTAAGGATAAAGAAAAGGATCCTAAAGGATGCAAGAGAGAAACTAAAAGTCACATACAGGGGAAAACCCATAAGATTATCTGCAGACTTCTCCACTTAAACTCTAAAAGCCAGAAGAGAATGGCAAGATATCTACCAAGTACTGAATGAAAAAGGGTTTCAACAAAGGATAATATATCCTGCTAGACTTTCATTCAAACTAGATGGAGGGATCAAAACCTTCTTAGACAAAAAAACAGTTTAAGGAAGCAACCATCACCAAACCGGCCCTGAAAGAGGTTCTAAAAGACCTCTTATAAACAAGAACATCACTATAATACTTTCAATATATCAGAGCAAAAAAAACATTTATTTTGAACAATGGCACTACAATACATTAAATCCATAATATCAATAAATGTCAGTGGCTTAAACTAACCCATCAAAAGGCACAGAGTTGGGGGATGGATCAGAAAACATAACCCAACCATATCCTGCTTGCAAGAATCCCATCTGTCACAACAAGATAAACACAGACTTAAAGTGAAAGGTTGGAAAACTGTCGTACAGGATAACAGGCCACAAAAAAGGGCAGAAACAACCATTCTCATCTCAGACACAATAGATTTTAAATTAAATAAAGTAATAAAAGATGGGCAAGGACATTACATAATGATTAGAGGATTAATCAGCCAAGAACACTTAACAGTTATTAACATCTATGTACCCAATGAGGGACCATCCAAATGCGTCAAGCACTTACTGAAAGAATTTCAAAAATACATCAATAGTAATACAATAATAGTGGGAGACTTCAATACCCCACTCTCACACTTAGACAGATCAACAAAGCAGAAAACCAACAAAGATACAAGAGAATTAAATAAAGAGATTGACAGACTAGACCTCTTGGACATTTTCAGAGTCCTTCACCCCAAAAACCTGGAATACAGCTTCTTTTCAAATCTACATAACACATATTCAAGGATAGACCACATGTTAGGCCAGAAAGACAGCATCACTAAATTGAAGAACATTGAAATCATCCCAAGTATCTTCTCAGACCACAGTGGAATAAAACTAACATTTAACAACAAGCAAAAAATTATTAAAAGTCACAGAATTTGGAAACTAAACAACATGCTCCTTAAAAACCACTGGGTCAGAGATTCACTCAAGCAGGGAATTCAAATGTTCCTGCAAACAAATGAAAATGAAGACACAACCTGTCAAAATATTTGGGACACAGCTAAAGCAGTACTGAGACGGAAACTTATAGCCATACAATCACATATTAAACACCAAGAAGAAGCTCAAATGAATGACCTTACTGCACACCTCAAAGACTTAGAGGAAGAGGAACAAAGAAACCCTAAAGAAACCAGATGGACAGAAATCACTAAAGTTAGAGCAGAAATAAACAACATTGAAAATAAAATAACCATACAAAAGATCAATGTAGCCAAATGTTGGTTCTTTAAAAGATTAAACAAAATTGACAACCCCCTAGCCAGACTCACCAAACAAAAAAGAGAGAAGGCTCAAATTAATAGAATTGTAAACGATGGAGGAGACATCACAGTTAACACCACAGAAATCCAGAGAATACTGCGAAACTTCTATGAAGAACTATACACAAACAAGCTAGAGAATATGGAAGAAATGGAACAATTCCTAGAAGCATATGCCCTTCCAAAAATGAACCAAGAAGAACTACAAAATCTAAATGCACCAATCACAGACAAAGAAAGTGAAACCGTTATTAAGAATCTCCACAACAACAAAAGTCCTGGACCAGATGGCTTCACAAACGAATTCTACAAAACTTTCAGGAAACAGTTAGTACCCATACTTCTTAAGCTTTTCCATGAGACTGAAGAAACAGGAATACTCCCTTCCACCTTCTATGAAGCCAACATCACCCTGATACCAAAAGCTGATAGGGACACAACAAAAAAGGAAAACTACAGACCAATATCTCTGATGAACATAGATGCCAAAATATTAAACAAGATCTAAGCCAACCGGATACAGCAACATATCAAAAAGATTGTTCATCACGACTAAGTGAGATTCATCCCAGGAATTCAAGGCTGGTTCAACATCTGTAAGTCAATCAATGTCATTCACCACATCAATAAAAGCAAAGCCAAAAACCACATGATTATCTCAATAGATGCAGAGAAAGCCTTTGACAAAATCCAACACCCATTCATGCTCAAAACTCTACAAAAAATGGGAATAGATGGGAAATTCCTCAAGATAGTGGAGTCTATATATAGCAAACCTACAGCCAAAATCATACTAAACGGACAGAAGCTGAAAGCATTCCCCCTCAGATTGGGGACTAGACAGGGCTGTCCACTGGCACCATTATTCTTCAACATAGTATTAGAAGTACTTGCCATAGCAATCAGGCAAGAGAAAGAAATCAAAGGAATACAGATTGGAAGCGAAGAAGTCAAGCTCTCACTCTTTGTAGATGATATGATAGTATACATAGAAAAACCTAAAGAATCCAGCAGAAAACTACTGGAAGTTATTAGGCAATATACCTAGGTATCAGGTTACATAATCAATGTACAAAAATTAGTGGCATTTCATTATGCAAACACTAAATCTGAAGAAGAAGACATCTAGAAATCACTCCCCTTTACTGTTTCAGCAAAATCAATCAAATACCTAGGAATAAAGTTGACCCAAGAAGTGAAAGACTTGTATACTGAAAACTATGAGTCGCTACTCAAGGAAATAGAAACTGAAACCAAAAAATGGAAAGATATCCCATGCTCATGGATTGGAAGAATAAATATCATCAAAATGAATATTCTCCCCAGAGCCATATACAAATTTAATGCAATACCCATCAAAGTTCCACCAAGCTTCTTTAAGAGAATAGAACAAACACTACATCATTTATCTGCAACCTGAAAACACCTAGAATTGCCAAAACCATCTTGAGGAAAAGAAACAGAAATGGAGGCATCACACTCCCAGACCTTAAACTATATTATAAAGCCATCATCATCAAAACAGCATGGTACTGGAACAAAAATAGGCACACAGACCAGTGGAACAGAATTGAAAGCCTAGAAATAAATCCCCACACCTACGGGCATCTAATCTTTGATAAGGGGTCCCAAAGGACTAAATGGAAGAAGGAGGCTATCTTCAAATAATTGTGCTGGGAAAACTGGGTTGTAACATGCAGAAGAATTAAATTGAACCACTTTATCTCACCAAAAACAAAATTCAACTCCTGATGGATCAAAGATCTTGATGTCAGACCAGAAATAATCAAATACTTAGAGGAAAACATTGGTAAAACAGTGTCCCACCTACACCTCAAGGACATCTTTGATGAATCAAACCCAATTGCAATGAAGACTAAAGCAGACACAAACCAATGGAACTACATCAAATTGAAAAGCTTCTGCACATCCAGAGAAACTATTAAACAAACAAAGAGACCCCTCACGGAATGGGAGAAGATCTTCACATGCCATACATCAGACAAGAAACTAATCACCAAAATATATAAAGAACTCAGCAAACTTAGCACCAAAATAGCAAATGATCCCATCCAAAATTTGGCAGAATATATGAACAAAACAGTCACTACAGAGGAGATCCCAAAGGCTAACAAACATATGAAAAACTGCACTAGGTCACTGATTTTCAGAGAAATGCAAATTAAGACAACAGTAAGAAGCCACCTAACTCCTGTAAGAATGGCATACATCAAAAAGGACAGCAGCAACAAATGCTGGAGAGGTTGTGGGGACAAAGGAACCCTTTTACATTGCTCGTGGGAATGTAAATTGGTACAGCCTCTGTGGAGAGCAGTCTGGAAAACTCTCAGAAGGCTATCATGGACCTTCCATATGATCCAGTAATTCCTCTCCTGGGGTTATACCCCAAGAACTCCATAACACCGAACCAAAAAGAGGTGTGTACTCCTATGTTCATAGCAGCACAATTCATAATAGCTAAAACCTAGAAGCAACCCAGGTGCCCAACAACAGATGAGTGGCTGGTATATATACACAATGGAATACTATGCAGCTATCAAGAACAATGAACCCACCTTCTCTGACCCATCTTGGACAGAGCTAGAAGGAATTATGTTAAGTGAGCTAAGTCAGAAATATAAAGATGAGTATGGGATTAGACCACTCATCAACAGAAGTTGACTAAGAAGATTTGAAAGGGAAACTAAAAGCAGGACCTGACCAAATTATAAGTAGGGCATCAAAGTGAAAACCCTGTGGAGAGGGGTAGACATGCCGCTTCCTGGGCCAGTGGGGGGTGGGAGTGGGTGGGAGGGATGGGTCACAGTCTTTTGGTGGTGGGAATGGTTTTTTTGTACACTCCTAGTAAAATGTAGTCATATACATCACTAGTTAATTAATACGAGAGGGGGGAAATTAATTGTATGTCTCGAAGTTTTTCAGAACAGAAACTGAATCTTTTCAGTATATAGGCTGTGTAATCGATATGCAGACTCTCAAAAGCCTAGACCAAGTAGATCAGAAGCAACCAATAGCACAGCTATATACAAGATACTGGGTACTGTACAGCAAATCCTAACAAAAGGATTTTTTCAAAGTTAACCCAATTACCAAATAATGTTATGATAACATTAACTATTGATTGTCTTTTTGAACCCTAAGACAGCAGGAACCTCACATCTCCACTATAGAGCCTCTACTTCCCCCAGTCCTGGAACCCTTGGATAGGGCCCACTTTCCCATATGCCTCTCCCAATCCATATCAAATAATATTGCGTCTGTCGATCACAGCCTAACCAACACAACGATTGCCACCTCAACATGCTTCACTTCAGACTGTGTCCAGAGACTTCACGTGTAGAATGACAACCCTTCAGCTTCATTACTTGGGTGAGACCTTTCCTTTCATAGTGTACTCTAATTCCATCTCAGGTGGTTCACTTTCTAACAAAGTCCCAAAACCTAGATATACACCAGTTTCTGTGAGAGAGAGTATATGTTCACACGTATCCGTAAACTACTGCAAAATATATTCCTGAAAGCAGAGTACACTAGAGTTTTCAATGCATACCCCCCCTAACACTTCCTCTCCACTATTCCAAGCCTTGGGTCCATGATTGCTCAACAATTTGTTTGGCTTCGTATGTTAACTCTCTTTTCAGTCTCCAGGTTCTAGATGTCATCAGGATGCTGGCCAGGCTTCCCTGGACTGAACACCCCACCGATGTGGCCTGGAGCTTCGCTTCCCCAGAGACCCACCCTACTAGGGAAAGAGAGAGGCAGACTGGGAGTATAGACCGACCAATCAACCCCATGTTCAGTGGGGAAGCAATTACAGAAGCCAGACCTTCCACCTTCTACAACCCACAATGACCTGGGTCCATTCTCCCAGAGGAATAGAGAGTGGCAAAGCTATCAGGGGAGGGGGTGGGATATGGAGATTGGGTGGTGGAAATTGTGTGGAATTGTACCCCTCCTACCCTATGGTTTTGTTAATTTATCCTGTCTTAAATAAAAAATAATAATAATGTGACATTTGTAATTTGAATATGTTTTTCACTGATACTGTTGTGCCTGATTAAAAGCAGCATTAAGATAGCAGTAAAGGTATACGGTTTAATATATCTTTATAATTAGAGTCTTCTTAACCAGTTAAATTATAAGAATTATAAGTGAAAATATTGTTTCTTCCACGCTGGATGAGCTTGTAGAAGTTATTGAGTCCATCTAACTCCTTGTTTTTTCATATTAAAACAGTGTCAGAATAACATGTATTGCATATGTTTTTTTAGAATAATGAATACTAAATAGCATTATTAAAATTGTCTGTAGTAGTAGCTAGGATAGACTGCTTACAAGGTGTATGGCCCAGTGTTAAGAAATTTATATGTTGGTGGGGGTATAGCATAATGGTTATGCAAAAAGACTTTCATGCCTGATGCTTTCAAGTCCCAGGTTCAAGCCCCCACACCACAATAAGCTAATGCTGAGCAGTGCTCTGGTTAAAAAAAAAAAAGAAAGAAAAAAAAAATTTATATGTATTAACTCATTGCACAATTTCTGGAATATAGTATTAGCTCTCTGTAAATGATAACTCCTTGTCATGACTCCTTCTACTACTTACAAGAAGCATTAAATTAAATTTTACTACAAAGCATAAGACTAGTCCAGAGAAAGCTATGTTGATGAAAGTGAGGAATTTAATTATTCAGGACAAATACTGGTGTGTGTGTGTGTGTGTGTGTGTGTGTGTGTGTGTGTGTGTGTGCAGATGAAAACAAACCTGTTTACCCCATACATGCACATTAAAATTGGTTGTAAACAAATTCAGGTGGTAAATGTTTTGTGTATTTTGCTATGAATATATAGATATCATGAAATAACACTTTAATCTACAAAATAAATTAATCCTTGTGGAATAAATCTTAAAGGAAGGGAAAAAACAAAGTGAAACATGGACTGGACAAAGCATATTGTATCAAAGCAAAAGATTCTGGGGATGGAGGGGAAGGGATGTATTCACTAAGATCTAAAAAAAAAATTGATATCTTATACTAAGGTAACACTATATTGCTTAAGCAAGTCACTGTCATGTGCTGTGTCCTATAGTAAATACTGTAATTAAATTTAGAATCTAGTGTTGAGTTGAAGACCTGATTTTTGTAGATGACAAAATTGGGTGGAACTGTAGTTTGTGGTGATGTACTACTGAGGCTTGATACTAGTGTCTGATGCACAGCAGAAATTCTAAATTAATGAGTTTAAATTAATTAGTGATATATGTTTACTTTTATGTGCTGTAAGTTTGTTTACCATAAAGTAACGAGTAATATTTATTGATAAATTAAGTGTGATGAGCATAATGTATTAGAATCATTACTAAACTAAATTTGTAGGTTAAACTTTCTTACATTCATTTGTTATTAAGGGAATCATGTTATTAAATTGAAACCTTGGTATCAGTTATTTTATTGGGGGATTAATGATTTACAGTCAACAATAAAATCCAATAACAAAAAAATGCTGCATTAAAAAATCTTAAACTGAATATTTTTGATGCCAGTGATTTAAAACAAATGAAACTGTTAGATTTTTAGTTATCCTTAGAATTCACCAGTCCTTTGTTCATACTGTCTATACTATCCGTTAGGTCATTCTTATCCAATGTAAATCAAGGTATGTAGTATATTAGCAAATATGTTCTACGTTTTCTGGTCTTAAAGTTAGACTTGAATCTAGCCATGCCTAAAAATACTTATAAGTACTTCTTCTTCTAGCGTTTGCCCTTCTTCCGTAGCCAGTCAACAGGTCAGGTTGAAAGCTGTCAGGAGCTGCTTGTTGCTGGCTTTGAAAGTGACTGGGATCCATGTGGATTCAGTCGGCTAGGAAGGATCGTCAGTTTCCCCAATGAATGGGTACTCACGGGATGCACCACGAGAAGGTCGATCCAATGCATCCCCTTATAAGTACTGATAGTAGCTCACAAAAATGTGCAGTTGCTGGAGTTAAGTATGAGGTTCTGAGTTTTATGTCCAACACCATATGTGCCAGAATGCTGCTCTCGTTCTCTTTCACTAGTTTCTTTTTTATTTTCTCTTATAAGTAAATTAATAAATAAATAAAGGAAAATTCTACCATATGTATTTACTTCAAGACTATATTAACTATTTGTTATGTGTAAGGGCCTGCCTATTTTTTCTTTGTAAAATCAGAGTCAGAGTTGATTATGATAGAAACAAAACAAATAAATAAACAAAAACAGCAACAACAACAAAAACCAGAAACTGAAATTTAGAGAATACTTTTTCTTAATCTCATTCAGATTCTCAGAATAACATTACAATTCAAATAAATGTCATGTCTTCAGGGTATCAAAGTACAAGCAAGACGAGTATTAGACTCTTTTTTTTTCTTCTCTTAAATGTCACTACATCAGCACTTCTCAGATTTTCATGTTCCTATGAATTGTCTGGAAATAATGTAAAAATGCAGATTCTGATCCATTAGGTCAGATGAAATGTGATACTACATTTTCCCTAGCTCCCAGGGGAGCTGTTCTCAGACAGTAGACCATGTCCTCATTATTTTAAGGTGAAATCATTTAAACACAAATGTTATACTTTAAATGTGTTTAGCAAAAATAAACAGAACTTAAAGTCCACAATTTAACAATAGAAGATATTTTTCATCTAGCTAATTGACTTAAGTTCAACAACTAAATATTTGCTAGTATATATGCACTTTAAATTTCAGAAAAATATATATATTTTCAGATGTGTGTGCAAAAAGTCAGGCAGACCATATGTAGCAAATGTCTTCCACTTTTTGAGTTTAAATGTCATTTGCATAATAAATTTTGTATTATGCTGACATGGTAATAATATTGAATTAATCATTTTCCAGGCTATAACCAAATATTTACAGTGACTGTATTATCAATGTGAATTTTCAGTCAGAACATCATATTGCTTTATTTTATGATTTTTGTAGTATTTTCAAGCAGTGTGATCAGCATCATGTGTATAATTTAACTTGACACTTAATTATTTCCATTTTTGTTTATATACTGATATGTAGATGATATTTGGATTATCTCTGTAATGCTAAAGAATGGAAAAAGGTAAAATTTATTATTAAAAAATATCCATTTAAAGACGATACCTGAGGTGAAAATAATGCCTTAGGTACATGAGATATTTTCTGTCTGATAATTTTTATATTTCTCTATTATCTACATTTTAAATCATTGACAAGAACAGTAAGATGATCTTTTAAATCACTCATTATACACGATATTCCATTATCTTACATCCATTATAACTTGTTAGAAACTTTTAATAATGCATGACTCCAGAAGGCAATTCTCCATAATAGACACAGATACTTAAATATTACTCCATCTATATTTTATTGGTTTATGATGCATACTGCCAGCTGAGCCAGTAATTTTGTCAAAAAGGAAGGGTTACTAAGCAGTTTCAACATTATCCAAAATATGAAATATGACAGTATAATACAGCAAATTAATTTCATTTTCAGCTTTTCTCACTAAAATAAAAGAAGTATTATTTAAAGCTCTCTAATTAGTTTCAGAACTCAATAAAAGGTAAAATAATAGATTTGATAAATGGCATGTATCATATTATCTCAATCAGAATACTAAAATATTACAAACAGATTTTCTTGGTGAAATTTCTTAGCATTATCTTTCATTATCACCAGAGAATAAAAATTTACAAAACCTTTGTAAATTATAACATACATTGTATAAATAAAAAGTCAACCATTTCAATTTATTTTTAGTTAGAAAAAAATTCTGACTTGCTATCATAGCTGGTATAAAATCATTGTATTTTTAAAATATTTTATAATCATCTTCAAAACACACAATATGAAACATACAGAACAGAAAATGATTCCAAGATATGACTAAATAACTTTTGTAAGAAACATTAATTTCAACACAAGTTCTGAATGTTCACTATAATTATTTTTAACGCAGATAGTTGAAGAGTTTAAGTGCTACCTATAAAATATGACTATATTATTATTCCTGTCAGAAGTTAGAATGGACACAAGAAGTTGCCTGTGACAATGTTCAAAGCTTGTGAAATAAGCAAGATAGTAAATAGATAAATAAGCTTTCTAACATTTTGCTTACAACATATTAGGAATATGATTTTATATGATAAGGGAAATAGGTACTATACAGTCCTTGATAATTTATTTGTGCTTTTAATCTTACACTCAATACTTCTTCTGTACGTTTACAAATACGTTTTGATGACTTTGAGTTATTTTCGTTAATATATGGTAAGCTAAGTAATCCTTCACATAATTATCATTGACACTATTATATGAAATAAGCATGAAGACAACTTCTACCAACTAAAAATCATATGTTATTTTTGGAAACTTATGGATGACTTTATGGAGAACTTTTACATTTGGGGATTTATGGAGGATTTTACATTTCTAACTCAAATTTGAAATTACTTTTATCAAGTAGAATGTAATTTTCTTATGATAAGTTAATGGCCTGAGTCATTATCTTATAAAATCAGTCTCCTTCCAAGTATTTTCAATGAAAATAAATACAAAGTATATTTAGTGTTTATGGTATCCGTACTCTTTTGATGCTATTGCTACAAAAAAAATGTTGTTTATTTCATGATGTTATTTTAAAATTTTTATTTATCCAGCTGCACTACTGCCCAACTCCCGTAGTGCGAAGCGCAAGGACCAGTGTAAGGATCCCAGCTGGAGCCCCCAGCTCCCCACCTGCAGGGGAGTCCCTTTACAGGCTGGCTAAGCAGGTCTGCCGGTGTCAATCCGCCCCCCCCCCCCCCCCGTCTTCCCCTTCCCCTCTGTCTCTATCCTATCCAATGACAGCAACAATAACAACAATAATAATAACAACAACAATGATGGAACAACAAGGGCAACAAAAGGGGGAAAAATGGTCTCCAGGAGCAGTGGATTCGTGGTGCAGGCACCAAGCCCTGGCAATAACACTGGGGGAAAAATTATTTATTTAATATGAGAGAGGGAGAGAGAGAGAGAGAGAGAGAGGAGAGGAATGGAAAGAGAGAGAGAACTCAGATATACAAGTTGAATTATCTTCCTAATCCTACAAAATAATTTAAGCCATTATAAACTGTTGCTATTCCTTCCAGTCTACTAGTTTACATGAACAATTTGAATATTTTAACACCTATTGTCTTTTATCTTCTTCTATTTATTTATTTACTTAAGAAAGAAGATATTAACAAAACCGTAGGATAGGAGGGGTACAACTGCACACAATTTCTGCCACCCAATCTCCATATCCCAATCCCTCCCCAATAGCTTTCCCATTCTCTATGCCTCTGGGAGCATGGACCCAGGGTCATTGTGGGTTGCAGGAGGAGGAAGGTCTAGCTTCTGTAACTGCTTCCCCGCTGAACACGGGCATTGACTGGTCGATCCATACTCCCAGTCTTTTATCTTCTTAACTTCAAAGACCCACACACACACAGAGTGAAAGGGAGAGATTCCACCTCACTGCTCCACTATCTGTGACACTACCTTCCCCTGTGTTACTGTGTATGGTAAGGTATATGCCCTATTGGGTAAATTACTTCCTAGACACTGAACATTTTGTCATTTTCTTATTTTTATGGATTACATAGACGAGTTTGAATCACTTTGTCACATTGCAGTGCAGTTGGAAAACTTGAAGTTTTGTTCAGTAGTAATATGAATTCTCATACCAAGAAAAATACATCCTTAACTGAAAGTGCATATAGTAACACTCATTCTGATACCACTGTCTGGTTATAATGATAATAGTTGCATTATGTAGTTTGGATGTTTAATGTAAAAATGATGCACAATTCTGATCTGAGAATTGTAGTTTAATATGTAACAAGTGAATATGATTCCTGGTGAGGCAATGTATCATAAGGTTATACTCTGTGTTTACATAAAATTCAAATTATTATTATCTAATGCCCATTTTTGGTACAGAATATAATCATTGATCCTAGATAGTGATTATTTTAGTCCACAGACATGAATTTGATTCTGTACATGTAACTGAATATTTCTATGCATTTTATCTTTCCTAAGAGTTATATTAAAATGCTGTCAGAATTTCTCCTCTGTAAAATATTTTACACACCTTCATAGAACAATGCAAAAGCCAGTAGAGCATTATCCATACTTAAATATGGCTTTTTTTCCATTTTAATTAAGTAATTAAATTGTGAAAAAAATATTGACAGAAAGCATGCAATACATTTCAGTATTTACATCCCAAGCCATTACATAGTTTGCCTAGTCTAAGAAAGATAAATTGTGAAAGACTTGGTTCAATGTAGGGTTTCAGAGCTGTTTCACTTTTTTATTAGAAAAAGAGAACTAATACAACTTATAAATAATAAAGGCATACAATAAAAGTAGAACTAAAAAAAAGTCAGTGTTTTCCTGCAATTTTTTGAAGCACATAGTCTAAATATGTGAGAACAGAATCCTTGTTTCTTTTTCCTTGCCTTGCCTTACCCTGAGATTCAATTTGCTCCCATATCTAAGAAATGTGTGTAATGTTCAGTAAAATTGTACTATATTAGTGAGTGTGAACAGCATTCAATAAGTGACTTTAATATGAGGCATGTTTAGCAAATATGCATAAAGTTATATTAAAACCAAATTAATCACAGAGGACTTGTTTTCTAAATTTGAATTCTTCTTCTAGCGTTTGCCCTTCTTCCGTAGCCAGTCAACAGCATCAGGTTGAGCCTGATGTCTGCTTGTTGCTGGCTTTGAAAGTGACTGGGATCCATGTGGATTCAGTCGGCTAGGAAGGATCGTCAGTTTCCCCAATAAATGGGTACTCATGGGATGCACCACGAGAAGGTCGATCCAATGCATCCCAAAATTTGAATAAGAAATATTAAGTCACTAATTTTAGCATATACCTTTGTTTTCTTTCCCTTGCCATAGAATAGACTAGTTCATCAGCAAACAAGGAGATTATGTACATCCGTTTATCAGTTTAGGGAATGTAAGTAATAAAAAAATCCATTAAGAATATAAGTTGAAAATAATACAAATATATGTGTATTAGTTACATATACAACCTCATGATATTAAAAATACTTATGTCTTATGATACAAATATTATTTTGATTATCAATGAGATATTATCTACCTAGAATTGATTTAATAGCACACACAACATATTTTAATAATACTAAATCTGAGTTTTACAGGTTAATATTATTATTTGCTTTGTATAGGAACCGGCAGATAAAGAGGGAGAGGGAGAGTGAAGGATAGATAGAGGGGGTTACCAATAAGTTTATAGGGAAATCCTCTTTTATTACTCTAAATTAGAAGTTTGCCAAATAAAAAACTTGTTTCTTTGTGTCAACTTAGATAGAATTTGAGGACTTTATGTTAATTGAGATAAGCAAAAAATAAGAGCAAATACTGAATTATTTCACTTATAGGCAGGACTTAATCAGTAGGAATTTTTGTCAATTTTTAGAAATAAAAATCATTGGCTAGGCACTGTACACATACTACCATGAGGAAGGACCCAGATTCAAGCTCCCAACTCCCTGGCACCATACCTATCTGCAGGTGGTCAGCCTCATTAGAAATGTCAAGGTTCTGCAGCCCTCTTTCTTTCTCTCTCCCTCTCTGTCTTCCTTACCCTCTCAGTTTCTCTCTTTCCTATAAAATAAGAGACTTTACTAGTTTTTGTCTGAGCCTGACATCTAATATGCTGGTGGACCCGGATTATTGTCTGGGGAGATGGTATCATAGTTGGAAAAAGGATTAGTAAACTGGATCCAAGTAGAGAGTAAGAGAGGAGCTCCCGAATATAGGGAAAGTATATAAAAATTGTTAATTATAAACCCTATTGATTTGTGCCCATAGTCAGCACAAGACCCTATGTAACCTTTGCCTACCATATAGGTTTGAGTTTGTATTCTGTGGTCATGGCTAGGAACATTCCAGGCTGCACTAATTTCAGGACCCATATTCCTTGGATAGAGTATGTTTTTCAACCCCCCTTCGGAGAGTGGAACATTCCCTATCATTGTTGATCCACATTGAAGGCAAGATGCTATAGGGGCCCACAATGTTGTTCCTGATGGAGATGACCAGTGACAGTGGCAAGAGCCATATGTTAGAGGTCTAGGCCCATCTTGTGTGTGCGGGAATCCCAGGACTCCCTGACGAGAGGAATTAGTCTTTGAATACTGAATAAGTAATAGAAAAGAGTCATATTCAAATTTACAAAGAAAACTGTTTTATATGTCTATCAGTGAAATCATCAACTAAATGTAAGGGAAATATATTCTTAGACATTTACTAAAACACAGCATATCCTGTGCTTATAAAACTTTAACATCATCTTCAAGCAGGGTCCCCTGTGTGAGGTAAAGTACAAGTTTGTGAAAGGAACACATGCCCCTTCCATATGCATCTGGTGCACACAGATTCTGAGTATTCAGTATTTTCAGGTACACAGCTAGTTGCACAAACTCAATGTGCTCTAATCAAATAGCAGAATTTGGTGTAGGGAACTTACCATCCTGTAGAGTTTAAACTTCTTCAAACCTCTACAGATAATATAAATCATAGACTTAAGCATCAGTGTTTTTTTTTCTCCTTCATCTATAGAAACTCGGCATTTATTTATCAAGAAAGTCTTGAAAGTTTTATTCATAGCATGTAATTGATTTGTATTCATTCTAGCTCATTATCTCTTTCCAGTGAATCAATTTTCTCCAGTAAATACTATCTAATCCCATAATCCCTATAGTTAGAGGTTTTCTTTTAACTATAGGTTTTTTTTTTAATGCCATAATAATCATATCCATTAGTGTTCTTTCCCCAGCTGGAATCCCTTGCTAATTCTCTATAGATGAAAAAATCAAGGATGAATTATTGTCAAAACTCTATGGTTATCATTTCCCCCAACTGATGCTAATACTTTGTGCTCACAATCAGGTAACCAGTAGATGATCTGCTTTAAGTCCCCATTTTATTTTTTTTATTTTAATTTTATTAAAACTTTTTAGAATATCTTATTTATTTATTTATTTGGGTAGAGACAGAGAGACATTGAGAAGGGGGTGGGAAGTTAGGGAGAGAGACAGTGAGACACTTGTAGCACTGCTTCACCACTTGTAAAGCTTTCCCCCTATCCTGGTGGGGGTCTGGGGCTTGAACCTGGGTCCTTGTGCACTGTTAGTTTGTATACTCAACCAGGAGTGCCTGCCCCTTAAGTTCTCATTGTATAGTTAATTCTTTGATCTACTTTGTTTTTAATCTCTTAAATTCTGTTCTTAAGGTAACACACATAATTAGACCTTTATACAATAAGTTTGAAGGGTGAAGTACTGTCATAATCAATGAGTTAATGAAAGCAGAGTTGTTATGCAGAAGAAGAAACTATTCTATAGCAGAGCTGAAAAAAAACTACCTCAGGAAATATCATAGACATTTTTTAAAAATCCATAAATTAAAGTAACTTTATATCCAATGGATGAAATTTTCAAAAAAAAAAAAAAAGCATTGTTGAAATAATGCAACAAATATCACATTGACCAGAAATTAAGTGAATAATAGTTCTGAACAATGTTAAATTGTAACATTATTAAAACACTTTAATTGAATAAATGAATTCCAGAAGAATTTAAAGATGGGTGCTGTCTTCGTTGATCTCACAGCAGCCTATGACACGGTCTGGCACCATGGTCTCCTAGTCAAGATCTCAAGATGCCTGCCTCCATGGGTGGCCAACACTATATCGTTTCTTCTCCAAAACAGAAGATTCCGGGTACATCTGGGTGACAAGTCTAGCAGATGGAGACTTGTCTCAAGTGGCCTCCCCCAGGGCTCTGTTCCGGCTCCTACGCTATTTAATATTTACATCAATGACCTCCCAGAAACTTCTTCAAGGAAGTTCATCTACGCCGATGACATCTGCTGTGCAACTCAGGCATCCAAGTTCGACATCCTCGAGGAAACACTCACGAAAGACATGTCTCTGATATCTGATTACTGTAAAAAAAGGCAACTAATCCCTAGCACTGCAAAAACGGTATCATCTGTTTTCCATCTACACCATGCCTCGGCCTCGCGTGAGCTTAATGTGCAGCTTGGCGATACGAGAATCCGGCATGAAGCCCAGCCAGTCTATCTTGGCAATACTCTCGATCGCACTCTGTCATTTCACAAACATCTCATAAAAACTGCAGCAAAGGTGGGCGCGAGGAATAACATCATTGCAAGACTGGCCAGCTCCTCATGGGGCACAAGCGCTTCCACACTAAGATCATCATCTCTGGCATTATGCTATTCCACTGCAGAAAGAATACTGTGCCCCAGTATGGTTCCGTAGCCCCCATGCCCACTTGGTCCATTCCAAATTATATTCCTCCATGAGGATAATTTCTGGAACCATCCGTTCCACCCCGGTTCCATGGCTGCCAGTTCTTAGCAACATCGCCCCGCCAGATATTCGTCGGGATACGGCATCATCTAAGTTCATTTCCCATGTCTACGCTCGACTGGACCTGCCAATATACGCGGATATCTTCGCCCACCCTGTCCAACGCTTGACGTCTCGTCACCCAATCTGGTCCCCTATGCCTACACTGAACTCCTCTGTTCCAGTCTCTTGGAAACAGAGTTGGCAGTCAGCTGAGGTAAAGAACAAACACCTCATCACAGACCCCTGCAAGCGTCAACCCGACTTTGACCTAGCACGTTATAATTGGGCCCTCCTCAATCGCTATCGAACAGGCCATGGCGGGTGTGCCGCTATGTTCCATCGCTGGGGAGCCAGAGACGACCCGAACTGCCCCTGCGGCTACAGACAGACTATGACCCACATAGTCAATGACTGCCACCTCTCCAGATTCAAAGGAGGTCTCAAAACTTTACATCAGGCTCAACCTGACGCTGTTGACTGGCTACGGAAGAAGGGCAAATGCTAGAAGAAAGAATTGAATAAACTATACAGTGGCAAAGTAAAATCAAAATATAAATGCTAAGTTATATTTTTATTTTTTTTATTAATCAAGGGGCTCTTAGATTTCCAACTTCTCAACCTCTGGGATGCTTTTCTTTTTCCCCTTTTGTTGCCTTTGTTGTCTACCATTGTTGTAGTTATGTCATTATTGTTGGATAGGACAGAGAGAAATAGGACAGAGAGAAATAGGACAGAGAAAAATTGAGAGAGGAGGGGAAGACATAGAAGGGGTAAGAAAGACACCTGCAGACCTGCTTCACCGCTTGTGAAGCAGCCCCCTCTTCCCCCGCAGGTGGGGAGCCCCAGGCTGGAACCGGGATCTTTAAGCTGGTCCTTGCCCTTTGTACCACCTGTGCTTAACCCACAATGCTACTGCTCAACCCCCAGGATGATTTTCTATTCGGAAAGATATATACCATAGAACTACAGTTTTCTTGTCCATGTCCAGCAGAGAAGCAATTACAGGATCCAGGACTCCCACCTTTTGCACCCCCAAAATAATTTTCATCCATACTTCCAATGGAGGGGGATTGAGAGGGAGAAGATGACCAGAGAGCTCTGAAATCCAACTCTTTCAGGACCCAGAAAGAGAAGAGGCAAAAGGAGGGACATCTGGATGTAGTAATAGTTGTATGTGTGATTTAAAGAAAGAGAAAATAGGACTGTAAATACAAATATAGACAGATAATTGTAGAAATAATAGTTAAGCCGTATCTGTAAACTTAAGAGAACTGCTACAGCTTACAATGGAAGGACTGGGGATCTGGGACTCTGGAAGTGGGGACAGTGCAGGGTTGTACCTTTGTTATCTTGTAATTTTGTGAATCAATATTAGGTCACTAATAAAATTTTAAAAATGAATGCATAAAAAAGCACTATAGTTTTCCTTGGTGCTCTATCACTTATTTCAGAGTAGTGTCAGGTCTTGAGCTTGAGCCATATACATGGCAAGACACATGCCCTATACAGTGAGTTCTCTCTCCAACTCTATATGTTGATTTTTAGAGTAAAGATAGAATAAGAAAGCTTAAATGAGGTTAGTAAAAAGGACAGAAGTTGACATTGATATTACAATACTACTATATCATTGCTTTTTATATCTTATCGTTATGACACCATTTGAATATTGTATATACATGATAAATTAATATAATATGTGCCACATTATATAATTTTATATTGTATTGATCATATATATATTATCATGTTAGTATTATATTTTTGTTAGGTCATGTGAAATTATGTGTAACTGAATTTCAGGAAAATAAGAATAATAAAATTGGTTTAAATATTTATCATACATAGTATTTACATAGTAGTAGAAAGCACTTGTGTTGAAGGTGGTCAGAAATTTGGGTATTATTTTACTTACTTATTTTTTTATTTCTTTATTGGGGAATATTTTATTTATTTTTTCTTTTCTTTTTTTCTTTTTCTTTCTTTTTTTTTTTTTTACCAGAACACTGCTAAGCTCTGGTTTATGGTGGTACAGGATAATGAACATGAGACTTTGAAGCCTCAGGCATAAAAATGAGTCTCTTTGCCTGACTCTTATGCTATCTCCCCTGCCCAATAAGTAGCACTCTACCTTTAAGCTGCCACAACTATTTTTGATGTTCAATTTTTTTATTTGAAGTTAAAAACTAAATTGCAGTATACTTGTTAGTTGAAGTTTATACTCACTAGTTTTTCCTTGTTGTCATTAGGACTTTTTTATATTTTACTTTCTATTTATTTTTATTTATTAATTTATTTTACAAGATTACATGTCAGCAGGGGCTTAAATGCATACCATTACCACCACCAGAGATCTGAATCTTGAGCCTCCTCACTGCAAGCCACCACAGATTGTAGACATGTGCCAACCATCATCTCTACAACTACCTGTCTACATTTATACATAGTTGCCCCCTTTTTCTTCCTGATCCAATCCTCTCTCCTGCTCCAAGCCACTCATGAAAACATTACTACCTCCACATGTCCCTCTCCTTTTTCCTCCTCTCTCTCTGGGTGCTGATGGAGCTGGAGTTCAGAGCCATCTTATCGTCCTATCACTTCTCCCCCGCTGGAATACAGATTAAGGTTGTTTTGGGGGTGCAGAAAGTAGAAGTTCTGGTTTATGTATTTGCTTCTCCATTGGCTATGGTTGCTGGCAGGTCAGTTCATACCTCCAGCTTGTTTTTATCTTTCCCTATTGGGCCAGAGCTCTGGAGATGTCATTATGTCGCCATTGTTATTTCAGTTACAGAGACATAGATATATAGAGAGGAAATACCACAGAACCAAAGCTTCCCTCCAGTCCAGTAGGGGTCAGGCAAGTGCCAAAAGAGTCACACTATCCACATGAACCATTTTGCCAGGCCATCACTTAGGACTTTTTATCTAGACTTTTGGTAAGATCCAAGCATTCATTGATGTCAAGGAGAGAGGTGTCACAGAAAAGTGGTGAAATGACTAGAAAACATACTATGACTTATTTCACTCAACATGATTTTTTCAAGGTCCATCCAAGATCGGCTGAAAACGGTGAAGTCACCATTTTTTACAGCTGAGTAGTATTCCATTGTGTATATATACCACAACTTGCTCAGCCACTCATCTGTTGTTGGACACCTGGGTTGCTACAGTCAGAAACAGAAGGATGAATATGGGATGATCTCACTCTCAGGCCGAAGTTGAAAAACAAGATTAGAAAAGAAAACACAAGTCGAACCTGAAATGGAATTGGAGTATTACACCAAAGTAAAAGACTCTGGGGTGGGTGGGTGGGTGGGGAGAATACAGGTCCATGAAAGATGATGAATGACATAGTGGGGGTTATATTGTTAAATGGGAATCTGGGGAATGTTATGCATGTACAAACTATTGTATTTACTGTTGAATGTAAAGCATTAATTCCCCAATAAAGAAATAAATTATTTAAAAATAAAATAAAATAAAACATACTATGATCTAACTACAGTAGATTTCTTGAAATTATAGTTCTTCCATATATTTTATCATAAACTGGATATTTAAAAAATATTTTTCTGTATATAAAAACACAAAGTCTCATTTCTTATGAAAATTGATCTACTAGCTTTTCCCTATGAAGGTGTGAATTCATATATTCTATAAATCAACCAAACTAAACTCACTTCATTGCATAGAACTCTTATAAGCTCAGTATTATATCTTTAATATTGTTTTGCAAATCATACAATTTTTACCTGTGTAATGAAAAGAAAATCTACTGAAACCTTTCAGAAAGTGGTTTACTTTTCCTGACTCCCCTTCACTAATTATGCTTTAATGATAGTTTTCAATTTTGTGGATAACTGTGTTTAAATATTCAGAGAAGAGATTATTAAAATTTTTTGCTGAATGACTCATAAAGGAGCACTAATTAGAACAAGAAAAACAAGAGTTGCAATTTTCCAAAATAGTAACTGTGCCAGGTGAACTCAAGAAATGCTTCTGCTAACTGAAACTTTTATATAGAAACTGGCAAATAATACATGTAATAATGATTAATGGGTTTGTTCTGGATATTTAAAAATGAATTGCTTACTACAAGTCCAGACTGCTGGTTTTTATTTTAGGTTCTGTCACTCACAATTTTACTCTGTGACCTTTTGTAAATATTCTGATTTATTTTTGTCTTAATTCTTCCCTCAAAGTGTCATCTGGGAATTACAATAAAAAGTAAATCACTGAATACACTTGGTAAAATGACAAAGTGAAACATCCTCTAGTTAAAAGGATCTGATTGAAATACTTTGTTTTTCACATTTAACATCAATTATATTCCAAAGTACCAACTGCTGTAAAAAATAAATAAGTAAATAAATGTCAAGCCATAAAGATACAAAATAACCGTAGGTAATTCATTTTTATTATTTTTCATTATTTTTCACATCTAACAGATGACTAATTAAACTGTCATGTTTTTCAAATTTTCAAATTAAAGTCTGAATTTTTATTAACAGAAGAACAGATGCCTTTACTTAAGAACTCACACAGTAAGAGAAATTTCCATTTTATAAATCTGAAATAGGAAATAAAGGCCTCAACACATTTTTCTGATTAGTTCAAATTTAAATTGTAAATATTTAGTAATGTTTAAAAGAACTACAACCTCTGTTCAGAGTGTTGACCTTTTTTTTTCCCTTGCATTATGGAATGCTAGTTTCTTTCTGTTATGACACGTGTCATAACAAACAACAGTTCAAATCATACCCTCAACATGAACTCATCCATTTTCTGTTAACAATTAAGCAACCACTGTTTACTACCCTGTATCCTCGTTTGTTGGATTGTATTTTTGGTGCCTTTTCCAGGGTACCGTGATACCATGTCTGATAATTGTCTGTGCTCATGACATTTCCAAGCAAACACTTTCAAAGATCATTTCTCTCAATACAAACATCTTTAGAGAGATGGGAGGTTTACTTAAGATCACACTGCCCCTTGTTCAATCTTTGCTAATGCTGCAGCATTTGGAAGTCTTCCTGAAAATAAATTGTCTGATGTTTTTCCATAGTATGCAGAAAGTACCGTACCTGAAAGATTTTACTAGTCAACTCAGCACATAAAATTTCTTTTCTGGCACCAAACTAAGCTCTAAGGAAATTAAGTGATCTGCCCTCTTTACAGTGCATTGCACATAGATATGCTTGTTAACTATTTGGAGCTGGAGAAACTTTTATTCCCTGACTATTTTGCAGTAGGAATACCCCTGACATTAACAATCTAGTTCATCTAATTTTTCACTATAGTTCCTAGAGTTATTAAAAATACCACCTGCCAACTCAGTGTATCTGTAGACTTACAATAAATCAACAGCTCTTCTTTATTTGTTAGCAGATGCAGAACTATTTCAGAATGAACTGGTACTTTGTAGTTTGTGTAACAAGTAAATGTGTTTATATCTGTAAGTACTAAAGGTCAGATTTTTTACATCTAAGCAGTTATTCACTACAGTTAAAGAGTGTTTCAAAATCAAATTTTACATAAATAAATGTAAGGAAATAAAAGAACACTAAGTAAATTAGCAACACTAATTGAATGTAACTCACTTATAACTATTTATAGTCAACCCTAAACTTAAATTTATCTTTTAAACTTCCTAGCATTTTAGATTTCACATAAAACTTATTTTAACTGGCAAAATAAGTAAGAATAAAGAAAACTGAATTACAGAGGTGAAACAAAATAACTTTTTTTTTTTATTTCAAAGCAAATTGTCATCTTCTAACTTCTAATTTTGTTTTGGTAGTAATACCTCTTCCCCCATTCTCTTTCATTTAGGATTTTGTCATAATACTAAAATTCTGGGATTTTTCAGACTCATCAATAGGAATATTATTTACCTAAGTCAGAGCCCTGATGATTTTTTCTTCCTTCAGAGAGTATGAAAATATCAAAACCTCAGACAAACTTCTCTGAAATATGCTTTGTTATCACAGCCATTCCTTCCCTCTGCTTGGGGATGCATATGATCCTTTAATATGGTTGCCTGAACTCCCATTTCTTATACTGGTCATATACCTACGATTTCTTAATGTGGGCACTTCCACCAAAGTCTTTGTATTAGAAAGATATATCCATACAAAGATAATACATTAATTTTGGGGGAAATTGTTCTTCAAGGCCCCAGGTCTTCAGTGTCATCTGTCTTTCATAATAATGTCAATGATGACAAGTATTAAATTTTAATTTTTTCACATTTTTCTTCTAAAGTATGCATAGTAGCTGGACAACATACATATTAATTAAGATGACCACATTCACTTGATAGTAGTTCAGAATCGTTTCTGTCCTTTAAGTTAACATGATGAAAACAAAACCAGCAAGATAGATCACCCAGGCAGTTGCCTGTTATGACATTCTTCAAACTCAGGCTCATGCCTGAACCCCCACTGCATTAGGGAAAATTTGGGGGCTGTGATGTTTTCCCCTCTGTTTTTATATGTCTCTTTCTCTGTCTCTCTCTTTCTGAGAAATGATGGCTCAGGGCAAAGAAGTTCTGGTAAGAAAAAACAAACACCATCATACCCCTCCATATATATATATATATATGTTGATTTTTTAAATTTTGCATAGAGAAATTGAGAGGGAAGGGGGAGACGGGGAGAATGAGGAACAAGTCACACCTGCAACACTGCTACATTGCTTATGAAGCTTCCTACCTACAGATAAGGATGGGGGCTTGAACCCAGATCCTTGTGCACTGTAATGTGTATGCCCAAACAGGTACACTATTACCTACCTCCCCTTTGTTTACACTTCGTATTTTAATATTAACAGTGTGAATATGAATTTTGAGTATGTATAAAGATAAAAGTATAAAAATACAGTCTTTTAAAAGCTCTTTAAAAACCTTTAGTTCCACCTTGCATTTACAGAGATACACAATTTAGTTCAGAAAGCCAGGTTTTCTGTTAATGTCATACATATATTTCCTTAATAGATTTGTGAAGTTTTCCACTACTGTTTCTTGATATGCTCTAAATTCCCTTTCTAGATTTGTTTTATGCTTCCTGTCTCTTTTTTTTTTTTGAGGCACAATGACTTAAAAGATACTTATTACTACATATATACAGTGTCTTATCTCCCTATGATATGTGTCTGCACACCACATCAACATCCATGTGACATTTTTCTATATTTGGAATACTATCTTCACTGTGTTCTTCTCAACCACCACCCACCTCCCTGCTTTGGGTCTGCTGCAACAGACCACAGCTACTCTTACGTTTTGCCTTGTATTTTTTTCTTCCCTTGGTTTCTTAAGTACCATCTGTGAGGAAGATCATGCTGTGTTTATCTCTCCCTTTTCTACATATTTCACTTCACATGACTCTCTATTTCATTTTCGTTTCAAAAATGAATTGCTGGTACCATGTTAATATCATGAACTAGCCTGAATAAGTGTGCAAACTTAAGCTAATTTCTAATTCAGGGCTTTTTTGTTTACACTTATTATTTATTTTTGCAATCAGGGTTATCTTGATGCTAGCCATTTTTTATTTTCTGTCTATTTCATTTGATAAGATAGAGAGAAATTGATAGGTGGGGAAGAGAGAGAGGGAGAGAGGGAGAGAGGGAGACAGAGAGAGAGAGATGCAAAACTGCTTCACTGCTCCTGAAGATTGTCCCTACAGGTAGGAAGCAGGGGCTTGAACATAAGACCTAGTGTGTGCACTCAACTGGGTGTATCATTGCCCAGCCAGATTTTGTTTTTTAAAGTTTTTTCATCTGTAAAATGAAATTTAAGCATTTTCATTTGAGTTTTTTTAATGATGACATAGCTTATGCATAGCATCAGGAGTATATATTGCAAGTTCAGAAATGTCATAAGTTATAATTTTTTCTACATTTACAATAGAGGGTAGCTCTTAAAATGTCGTTGCAATATTCAGAAAAACAAACATGCCAATTTTCAAGCAAAACTATTTATTTTTAAAAAATTTTTTAATTCCCTTTTGTTGCCCTTTTTATTGTTGTAGTTATTGTTGTTGTTGTTGTTGTTGTTGTTAGATAGGACAGAGATAAATGAAGAGAGGAGGGGAAGACAGAGAGGGGGAGAGAAAGATAGACACCTGCAGACCTGCTTCACTGCGTGTGAAGCGACTCCCCTGCAGGTGGGGAGCCTGGCATTCAAACCAGGATCCTTGTCCTTGTGCTTTGCACCATGTGCACTTAATCCGCTGTGCTACAGCCCGACTCCCGGAAAACTATTTCTATTTATAAGCATATATCTAATAAATGGACCAAGTTGATAGCTTAGCTATCTATGTGAATCTTTTTAATCCTCTTCAATATTCACATGATATTGTAAAACCATACTATTGCAAAGTAGTTCTCCTGACTGATCACAATAAATCACAGATTTTAAATAATTTTTCACCTATAAAAAGTCTATGAAGCAGGGGTTGGACAGTGAGTCACCTAGTTAAACTCACATGTTACCATGCATAAGAACCTGGATTTGAGCCCCCAACCCCCACTCGTAGGGAGAACATTTCACAAGAAGTAAAGTAGGTTTGCAGGTGTCTACCATCCTTTCCCCCCTATACCCCCCCTTCTCAATTTTTCTCTGTCCTATTAAAAAAAAGGAGAGGGGAGGAAAATGGGGTCCAGGTGGTGGCACACCTGGTTGAGCGCACATTTCAATGCACAAGGACCCAGAACAAGCCCCTAGTCCCCAGCTGCAGGGTGATAGCTTCACAAGTAGTAAAGCAGTGCTGAAGATGTGTCTATGTCTCTCTTGCTCTCTATCTCCCCCTTCCTCTCAATTTCTCTATCCAATAACTAAATTTAAAAAAAAGAAAAAATGGGGAGTCGGCGGTAGCGCAGCAGGTTAAGTGCATCTGACGTGAAGCAGCAAGGACCAGCTTAAGGATCCCAGTTTAAACCCCCAGGCTCCCCACTTGCAGGGGAGTCGCTTCACAAGCGGTGAAGCAGGGCTGCAGGTGTCTATCTTTCTCTCCCTCTCTCTGTCTTCCCCTCCTCTCTCCATTTCTCTGTCCTATCCAACAACGACGACATCAATAACAACAACAACAATAAAAACAACTAGGGCAACAAAAGGTGTAATAAATAAATAAATAAATAAATTTAAAAAAATAATAAAAATGGCTGCTAAGAGCACTGGTTTCATGTGCTGGCACCAAGTCCCAGGAATAGACCTGGTAGCAATTAAAAGAGAAAGATTCTTATAGAGTTAAAAAAATAAATAAATAAAGAGACTATGAAGCAAAACAAACTTTCTGTCAAAATAAACATGGATGAGACCCATAAGGCAATTTAAGCTTTATATTCTTTGAAACATAGTTAACATATTTCAGAGTAGACTTCTGTAATTTTAAAATAAAGGCCAATTAATACTGATTACATATTTGTTAACAGAACATTCCAATAAATTATATGATTATTTCAGACTATATATATTTAATGTATATGCCTAAACACTAATAGGATTTTGGACCCAGTAAGCTACCTGCTTTGTTTCTCAAACATGGATTGGGTTAAAAGAACAACATTGTTTGGGAAGCAAAGTTCCTGGATTAATCCTTAGCCCCTGATATGGAAAGAAAAAAAATCTAGTTTATTGAAGCACAATAGCCATAGTGATTTCGAGTTTAATGTGTAGGACTCAATTACCGTACTCTGTTCTTAAAGCCAAGCCATTTACCCAAGTATCACTGCTTGTTCTGATTGCTGCTGAGTCAATTCCTTTGTAAATTAAAATTCAGGATGTATTGTAAAACTTCCTAAAGGAAAGCTCTGGCTTTAATGGAGCAATTCATTTTTCATACACCCTCCTATAAGGGTACACATTTAAGAGAGAGACCTTTAGGCCTCCCCTCTTAGAATATATATCATATCATATGGGGCAGGGGTAGCTAGCACAATGGTTATGCAAAGTGACTTTCATGACTTAGTTCAGTCCCCCACACTACCATATACCAGAGCTTAGCAGTGCTCTGGTTAAAAAAATAAATAAATTTAATAAAATAAATAAATAAATAAGAGACATATCATATATATTTATATTGAGTAAATCTTTGGGATCCTGCATCTCCAACCCTTCAGTCAATGCAATACACATTCAAAGTATGAAAAGTAAAAAAAAAACAATATTGGTGGGGTGGGTGGGGTTGAGAATACAGGTCCAAAAAGGACGACAGAGGGGGTTGTATTGTTATATGAAAAACTGGGAAATGTTATGCATGTACGAACTATTGCATTTACTGTCGAATGTAAAACATTAATTCCCCAATAAAGAAATTAACTAAAAAAGAAAAAAAAAACAACAATATTGGTAGTTTTCTTTTTTGGGGATTCATGTAGTAGTGGAAGCTATTTCATCTTTAAAAATAAAAAGGCAAATGCTGTCTCTAATATCTGAGCAATTTCACAACCTGCTATGTCAGAAGAACAGATCTGAATACATGCAGGATATAATCTTTGTTTTTTGCCTCCAGGGTTATTGCTGGGGTTCAGTGCCTGCACCATGAATCCACTGCTCTTAGAGGCCATTCCCCCCCCCCTTTTGTTGCCCTTGTTGTTGTAGTTTGTTGTGGTTATTATTGTTGTTGTTGATGTTGTTTGTTGTTGGATAGGACAGAGAGAAATCGAGAGAGGAGAGGAAGACAGAGAGGGGGAGAGAAAGATAGACACCTAGAGATCTGCTTCACCCCTTGTGAAGCGACTCCCCTGCAGGTGGGGAGCCTGGGGCCTGAACCAGAATCCTTAAGCCAGTACTTGTGCTTTGCACCACATGCACTTAATCTGCTGTGCTACCGCCCAATCCCCAATATAATCTTTTAAAAACCAGAAACTCTTCATCCCCATGAGCTCAGACTAACAGGGACTCAGAGTTTACAGAAGCTCCTATGTTAAATATGAATAGATACCGGCCTAGGTCAGACCAATGGTATTAACAGTTAACGCTATTTATATACTTTCCTCATATTTGGGAGTGGCTCTCTGCTCTAATTCGGCTTTTAGGCCTATCTCAGCTGACATAATTTTTGCAGACAATGCTTTTAGCCCACCTGCATGTAACTATGGGACTCAGGCAAAAATTAATAAAGTTATTGGCCCCTTGGAATATACCTAAAATAGACTTCCTAGCTTCTTCCCAGGTGAAGACCCTTAGTTCTATCTGCTCTGTTCTCATCTTTAGGTTCCACATTATCAAACAATTTGTTCTGCACTGTATCTTATCACTTTTTTAGCCACCAAGTAGCAAATACTATCATGATACCATCCTGACTTCTCTGGGCAGATGACCTCACCAATGTGTTTTGGAACCCCACATTCACAGTCCTACCTCACTAAGGAAAAATAGAAACAGGCTGGGGGTGTGGATGATCTGCCAACACCCATGTTCAACAAAGAAGCAGTTTCAGAAGCAAGAAGACCTCCCACCTTCTGCACTCCATAAAGAATTTTGGTCTATACTCTCAGAGGGATAAAGAATAAGGAACTTTTGGAGAAACAGGTTGAGAGGATGGATCTACCTGCCAATGCCCATGTTCAGCAGGGAAGCAATTATAGAAGCCAGACCTTCCACCTTCTGCATCCCACAATGACCTTGGGTCCATACTCCCAGAGGGTTAAAGAATAGGAAAGCTATCAAGGGAGAGGACGGGATATGGAGTCCTGGTGGTGGGAACTGTACCCCTCTTATCTTATGGTCTTGTCAATATTTCCATTTTATAAGTTAAAAAAAATTTAAAGATAAAGATGAGTATGGGATGATCCCACTCATCAACAGAAGCTGACTAAGAAGATCTGAAAGGGAAACTAAAAGCAGGACCTGATCAAATTGTAAGTAGGGCACCAAAGTAAAAACCCAGTGGTGAGGGGTAGGCATGTAGCTTCCTGGGCCAGTGGGGGGTGGGAGTGGGCGGGAGGGATGGGTCACAGTCCTTTGGTGGTGGGAATGGTGTTTATGTACACTCCTAGCAAAATGTAGACATATAAATCAGTAGCTAATTAATATGAGAGGGGGAAATCAATTGTATGTCTCAAAGTTTCTCAAAAGACAAACTGAATCTTTTTAATATATAGGCTATGTATTTGATATGTGGACTCTCTCAAAAGCCTAGACCAAGTAGATTAGAAGCTTCCAATAGCACAGCTATATACAAGATACTGGGTACTGTACAGCAAACCATAACAAAGGGACTTTTCAAAGTTAACCCAATTAACAAATAATGTGATGATAATATTAACTATTGATTGTCTTTTTGAACCCTAAGACAGCAGGAACCTCACATCTTCACTACAAAGCCCCTACTTCCCCCAGTCCTGGAACCCTTGGATAGGGCCCACTTTCCAGTATGCATCTCCCAATCCAAACCAAATAACATTGCATCTGCCGATCACAACCTAGCCAAAGCAACGATTGCTACCTCAACATGCTTCACCTCAGAATGTATCCAGAGACTTCACGTGTGGAATGACAACCCTTCAGCTTCATTACTCGGGTGAGACCTTTCCTTTAATAGTACACTCTAATTTCATCTCAGGTAGTTCACTTTCTAACAAAGTCCCATAACCTAGATATACACCAGTTTCTGTGAGAGAGAGCTTATGTGCACACGTATCCATAAACTACTGCAAAATATAGTGTATTTTGTAGTCCTGAAAGCAGGACTACACTAGAGTTTGCAGTGAGTACCTCCCTAACACTTCCTCTCCACTATTCCAAGCTTGGGATCCATGATTGCTCAACAAATTGTTTGGCTTCATATGTTAACTCTCTTTTCAATCACCAGGTTCCAGATGCCACCAGGATGCTGGTTAGGCTTCCCTGGATTGAAGACCCCACCAATATGTCCTGGAGCTCAGCTTCCCCAGACACACCCTACTAGGGAAAGAGAGAGGCAGACTGGGGGTATGGACCGACCAGTCAACGCCCATGTTCAGCGGGGAAGCGATTACAGAAGCCAGACCTTCTACCTTCTGCAACCCTCAACGACCCTGGGTCCATGCTCCCAGAGGGCTAGAGAATGGGAAAGCTACCATGGGAGGGGGTGGGTTATGGGGATTGGGTGTTGGGAATTGTGTGGAGTTGTACCCCTCCTACCTTATGCTTTTGTTCACTAATCCTTTCTTAAATAAAAAATTTAATAATAAAATAAATAAATAAATAAATAAATAAATTTAAAAAAAAGAATAAGGAACTTTCCAATGGAGGAGATAGGATATGGAACTTTGGTGGTGGGAATTGTATAGAATTGTACCCCTCTGATCCTACTATCTCATTAATCATTATTAAATCACCAAATAAAAAAAAACTTCACCATTAATTATTTACATATTTATAAAAATTTTCTGCTGGTTCTTAATTGGCTGACAGTTTAAACATGGGATGTTATGCCAGTTTACTTTTTATCTATATGTGATTCTTATTCAAAATTTCTATTTTAAAAAATGTTTTCAATTTTAAAATCTCTTTATAGAAGATAATTTACTTCCTGATATTGTACTGAGATTAGTTACAGTTGTTTAAAAAAAATGCAAGTTCTTTTTGAATATAGCCATAGTATTTGTGATGTATTTTTGGTCAAAAGATTTTTTAAATATCATTGGCCTTACAGTGCCAATAACTTCCACACTCTCTAATTAAGGAAATACTCATTATCAGCAACATAAAAGTGACATCCTATGAGATTTACTAAGAACATATGAAAGGTCACTGTTATAAACAAAATTAGTTCTGAAACAAAAGCTGTTTTCATATGAATAAAAGATTTACCTCAATTCCATAATAAAACTTTTTTAAAAGATGTACTTTCTATTTGAAAGAGAATCCAAATAACAAATATACTTAACATTTTAATTTAGCCTTTTATATCAGATTTCCTTTCTAATTATGCATTAATTCTTTGAATATCTCATCAATGCAACTTTTGTTTTTATATTTTAAAAGAATTTATAATTTCTGACAAAATTTAATAACATATTAGACTTTGATTGGTTTAGAGAACCATCACAAAGAAAGCTACTTTTGCCAAAATATTTTAGGGCTTCATCAGTTTTCCCAAGCACATTCTTAATTCTTTGATATTCAAATCATCCTCTTTTGAAACACACATTCTATCATTATCTTTGCCAATGTTTTCTTCAATTTGTATGCAGTCTAACTCTACTAAACTCTCATTTGTCAAAGACTTTCTTTGCCTATGACTCAAATAATTTCAACTTTACTTCATTGGTTTCATGAAATCATGTAATTTTTGCACAATTACCTTTCAACTTTTTAGTGTATAACTTTGTCAGGTGAATACAACATTCTAAAAATCAAAAGGAAAATAATTGCAAACAGGGGTTGGAATATGTATATTTGGAAAAAAAGAGGGAAGTTTGAAGCGTGAACAGAGTAAATCAGTGGTATCCGTAAATATATTGTGTGACTTTTTTTTTTTATCAATTTTTTAACTTTTTTATTATCTTTATTTATTGGATAGAGACAGCCAGAAATCGAGAGGGAATGGAAAGACACAGAGGGAGAGAGACAGAGAGACACCAGCAGCCCTACTTTACCACTCATGAAGCTTTACCCCTACAGGTGAGGGAAAGGGGCTTGAACCTGGGTCCTTGTGCATTATAACATGTGTGCCCAACCAGGTGCGCCACCACCTGGTCCTGTGACTTGTTTTTAACAAAATGATGAATAATAGCTCTTTTGTACCTAAAGAATTTCTATTCATCTTGATATCAGAATATATGATTTTTTCATTTGAATTTAACTAGTCACTGTTTCTCCTTTTAATATCACCATTGTATTAAAAAGATTTTCACTTGTACTTTATAATGGCTAGTGAGAAACGCATCTATCTTTTTTTTTTCTTAAGAACATTAGTTCTAGTTTTGTTGTTAAAAGTTTCTATGTCATTGAGTTTTATGAGTAGCACTGAAATGAGTATGGGAATGTACATATATCAATGAGAAAATAGAGATTTCCTTTATTTTTTATATATAGCCAGAAGTAGGTTTGCAAGTTCACGTCATAGTCCTTTTTACTTTTTTTAAAGTGAAGGGATTTTTTAAAAAATAAATCTTTATTTATTTATTGGATAGAGACAGCCAGAAATCAAGAGGGAAGGGGGACACAGAGAGGGATAGAGACAGAGAGTGAGACACCTACAGCCCTGTTTCACCACTTGCAAAGCTTTCCTCCAGTAGGTGGGGACCAGGGGCTTGAAGCCGGGTCCTTACTCCTTGTAACATGGAAATGCACCTATCCTTATCATGGAAACATTTAAGATATTTCTGAAACTTAGTAATTAAAACACTGAAGAAGGACATATTTACTCATATATAAATAGCACTTCTGGAAAATTATCAGGCATTCTTTATTTGAGTAATCAAATGCTGTTTGTTATCCTAATAAATATCATTGCTCCCACTGAGTCAGTCCATTTTTTCCCACTATCTTACTGTCATAAAACACATCCTTACACTTTCCCCCTGTGTTTGAAAGCATTTTCTCTAAATATACAATTTGATGGTATCACTTAAGGATTCCGTACCCACATTCTGTGGTCGTGAGTAGGAACATTCCAAACTGCCCCAATATCAGGAACCATCTTCCTCAGGTATAGCATGTAGTAGCCTCCCTTTGGAGGATGGAACATTCTCTACCATTGATAATCCAAGTTGAGGGTAATGGAGTCCCACAAAGAGGTCTATTATGTTGTTCCTGATAGAGATGACCAGTAACAATGGAGAGAGGGATTTATCCAAGGTGTAGGTCCATCACATCAGTTTAGGAGTCTCAGGACTCCCCAAATAGGACCCAGCTGATGGGGTGGCCTGATAGTAACTAAAGAGTCATCCTTAAAGTATGCCAGTCTCTTGCCCTTATTCAGCTTTTGCAGTCCTTGCTTTGATAGGGTTAGTTTTGGAGTGAATGAGGGAAATATAATAGAAAGTAGGTGAGGAGCGTATCTAAGTAGACACTATTTCTTTATGAACTTTATACTGACTCACTGTAGACTATTGCGTACTTTTGCTTTCAGGTATATATTTTGCCCTAATTTATGGATACATGTGAACCTATGCTCTATCTAATGGAACCTGGTCTATGTCTAGGTTTTGGGACTTTGTTAGGAAGTGAACCACCTAAAATGGAATTAGAGAAACCTATGAAAGGAAAGGTCTTACCCGAGTAATGAGACTGAAGGGTTGACATTCCATGCCTGACATCTCTGGACACAGTCTGAAGTGAAGCATGCTGAGGTGGTACTCATTGTGTTGATTAGGTTGGGATCGGCAGATGCAATAGCATTTGGTATGAATTGAGAGAAGCATGCAGGAAAGTGAGCCCCACCCTAGAGGTTCTATAGAAGAAGCAGGAGGTTCTTGCTGCCTTAAGGTTTAAGAAGACAATAGATAGTTATTGCTATAATCATATTATTTGGCAATTGGGTTAATTTTGAAAAATCCCTTTGTTAGTATTTGCTGTATCATACACAGCATCACCATAATTTATGTCCTTAGACATTATTTGTTTATAGCTGTGCCACCCGTTGCTTCTGTTCTCCCTGGTCTAATCTTTTAAGAGGGTCAACCTATCAAAAGACTCAGCCTATGGTCTGTGCATTAAAAAGTTTGAGACATTCAATCAATTTTTCCCCTCTAATATTAACTAAATAGTGATTTATATGACTACAAAAGAATAGGAATGTACATAAACACTATCCCCACAACCAAAATACTGTGTCCCATCCCATTCTCTCCCCCCCTCCACCCTCTTGAAGCCAAAAATCCACCCTCACGCTCAACCCAGGGTTTGGGGCAGCTTGGAAAATTCCTATTCATGACCACAGAATGTGAGCTCAGACCCACAGGAAGGCAGAGGTCACATAGGCTCCTAAGCTGAATATGGACCCCAGATCACATCAAATCGATGGGTTTTACAGTCAACAATATTTATACACCTTTCCCATATTTGAGAGCTACTCTCTTCCCTGATCCAGCTTTCTGGTCCTTTTACCAACCATGACATCACCTCGCCAGACAATAACTTAGATCCACCTGCATATCAGATTTCAGGCTTGGAGGAAAAAGGAAAAAAAAAAAAAACCTAGTATAGCCACAGGTCCTTTGGAATATAACTAAAATATATCTACTAGCTATCTACAAAATGGAGCCCCCCCCAAAAAAAATCTCTTCATCTGCACTATTCCAGCCTTTAGGCTCATGATTGGTCAACAATTTGTTTGGCTTTATATGTTAACTCTGTTTTCAGTCACCAGGTTCCAAGATGCTAGCATGATGCCAAGCAGACTTCCCTGGACAGACAACCCCAACAATGTGTCCTGTAGCTCTGATTCCCCAGAACCCCACATCATTAGAGAAAGAGAGAGGCAGGCTGGGAATATGGATTGACCTGTCAATGCCCATGCTCAGCAGGGAAGCAATTACAAAAGCCAGACCTTCCATCTTTTGCATCCCACAATGACCTTAGGTCCATACTCCCAAAGGGTTAAAGGGTATCAAGGGAGTGTATGGGATATAGATTTCTGGTGGTGGGAATTGTGTAGAGTTTTACCACTCTTATCCTATGTTTTTTTTTCAGTGTTTCCTTTTTAAAATTTTTTTTTTATATTTATTTTTTTTTCCTTTTGTTGCCCTTGTTGTTTAACATTGTTGTGGTTATTGTTGTTGTTATTGTCATCATTGTTGTTAGGTAAGACAGAGTAAATAGAGGGGAGACAGCAAGGGGGTGAGAAAGATAGACACCTGCAGACCTGCTTCACTGCTTGTGAAGTGACTCCCCTTGCAGGTGGGGAGCCAGGGGCTCAAATGAGATTGGTAAACCGGTCCTGGCGCTTTGTGCCACACGCGCTTAACCGGCTGCACCACCACAGGACTCCCCGTGTTTCCTTTTTTTAAAAAAATATTTATTTGTTACCTTTTGTTGCCCTTGTTGTTTTATTGTTATAGTAATTATTGTTGTTACTGATGTCGTTGTTGTTGGATAGAACAGAGAGAAATGGAGGAGGGGAAGACAGAGGGGGAGAGAAAGACAGACACCTGCAGACCTGCTTCACTGCCTGTGAAGTGACTCCCCTGTAGGTGGGGAGCTGGCAGCTTGAACTGGGATCCTTATGCTGGTCCTTGTGCTTTTCGCCACCTGCACTTAACCTACTACACTACCGCCGGACTCCCTCAGTGTTTCCTTTTTATTAAAAAAAAATTATTCTGTACCCATGAACACTAAGTCAAATTTTTATTTAAGAATAATATATATATCCTATAGGTTAATATTAAGTGTTGTCTTTGTCTAACTAAATTTCTTTGATTTATTCTCTTCCTCCTCATTTTTAAAGCTTTAATTTATTTTAAAGATTACAATGTGTAGTTCTACACTGCACTTCCCAATACATTTCTGTGTTCTTTAACCTCCCACCTACCCAATAATAGCCAACTTAATTCTCACAAAGTCTTAGAGACAGTTTGACTATACATTTTTTTTAAAGATCATGCATTTGTTTTTATATTGTACATATGAATGATAACTTCTGGTAATTGTCTTTAACATGCTTACTTCCATCACTACACATGATTACTTCAAGTTCATTCCATTCTGTTCTGAAGGACATTATTTATTTATTTATTTATTTTGTTGGATTAATGCTCAGCTTTGGCTGATGGTAGTGTTTGGGATTGAATTTGGAGCCTTTTGTCCCTCAGACATACAATTCTGTTTGTATAACCAGTCGGCTATCTTCTCAACTCAACCCCCTCCTTGTTGAAATGTGCAATAGAAGTATTATTCCATTGGATTTATGCCCACAGCTTCTTTATCCAGTCAGCCATTGATGGACGTTTAGTCTGTCTCTACTGCTTGACTATAATGTAAATAACACAGCTATACAACTGGACTGTATAATTTCCTTCTGATTTGATGACTTGATCTTCTTTGGGTATATATACTCCTAAGGGTGGTACTGCTTTATCATAAGGTGTTTCCTTTTAAAAAAAAATATATTATCTTTATTTATTGGATAGAGACAGTCAGAAGTTGAGAGAGAAGGAGAGGTAGAGAGGAAGAGAGACAGACTCCTGCAGCCCTGTTTCACCACTAGCAAAGCTTTCACCCTCCAGGTGGAGACTGGGGGGCTCAAACCCGAGTCCTTGTGCACTGTAGCCTGTGCTCTCAACCAGGTGCTCCACCATGGCCCCGGTATTTCCATTTTTATTTACTTAAGGATTTTCCTTACTGCTTTCCATAAGGGCTGCTGCAGTTTGTATTCCCACCAACTGTGTGGAAAGCAGAGTTGCTTTTTCTTCACATCCTCTCCAATAATTGACATCTCTTGATTTATGTGAGCCACCCTTACAAGTGTGAGATGATAGCTCTTTGTAGTTTTAATTTTCACTTCTCTAACAATAAGCTAAACAGAGCATTTATTTTTGTGTTTGTAGTCAAATGTATACCTTCTTTAGCAAACCAATTATTCAGTTCTCCTGTCCACTTTTTTCTATTAGATTATGATCATGTTGTTGAACTGTGTGAGTTCTTTATAGATATCAATCCTTTATCAGAAGTATAATGTTATCTGATGTGTAGAAACTTCAACTTTATGTAGTTCATCTATTTAATTTTGTTTTAATTTCACTTGCTCATGTGATAGGTTCCAAGAACATCTCAAACATTGAGAACTTGTTTCACTAATGTTTATTTCTATGTATCTCAGGTCTAAAATCCAGGTCTTTAGTTCACCTTGAGTTAATTTTGACGTATAATGAAATGTGGTTCTTAGTATCATTCCTCATGGCATCTGTATACCCCAGTACTGCAGTGTCTGAATTCAATTTACCTATAGATGTTCATCTGAAAATGAAGTATCCAGAACTAATCAAGTCAGTTAAGAGACATCCTTTAAGGGCACAAAAGACTTGGACTGTTTTTTTCCAACTCAGAGAATACAACATTCTTATTTTCTAAAGTTCCTTTTTGTGCTGAAACTGACAAGTGGTGATCCATTACAACTCTCTCTTAAGGTGACTTATGCTTCATGTCATTTCTCTTACTTCAAGTCCTACTTGGGAAAGGAGCAGTATCTTTCTTGAATGACTACATCTTATCTCTACTGCTATGCTGTGTCTCTTTTTAATCAGTTTGAGTCAGTAAATACTGAGGCGCAACATATATATATACATATTATGATACATGGGAAAAATCACTCCACAAACTAGCCATAAAATAGTAATTGTAATACCTCTACATTTAACATATAATTATTTAAAAAAAAAAAACTTTTGTGTTCCTTATACCATAAACTGTTTAATTTTCAAGAATTTATCATAACTTTCTCATATTTCATACTTATTAATAATATAATAATTCAAATCTGATTTAAGTTTATATCTGGAAAAAAACATGATAACATACTTTTTTTTTTTTTTTTACCAGAGCACTGATCAGCTCTGGCTTTTGGTGGTGTGGGGGATTGAACCTGAGATTTTGGAATCTCAGGCATTAGAATATCTTTGCATAACCATTATGCTCTCTAACCTCCCCCCTATATCATACTTTCTTTGGACATTATTTGAATTTCTGACTTCTTTTTTAAAGTTTATGGGAATCACATGCCCCTCCCCCACAAATAAAAAGATTAGTTACATAAGACAATAAGATTTTTTTTTTTAAATCTGGTACCTTCTGTAAGCTCCGGAAGTTTAATATCAATAAGAAAATGACTCTTGGGCTCAGATTTTATATGATGGAGGAAGAGAAAGAAACTAGGTGAATAAAATTATTTTTAAAAGGTCAATGATGTTTCTCAGTGAAAACAGTGAGGTTTGTACATATGACATCCCAAAGTTAATTCCTAGCACTGCAAGTGTCAGAGTGATACTTTTGTTCTTAATCAATTAATTAATTTTAATTATTTTCAAATTTATTGAGTTATAAAAGAATAAAACACCTATAGAAAAAAAAAAGAACAATTAAAAGAGGGGCTTGAATAGCCAGGTATTTTCTGACTAGTCAATAAAGCAGCTGAAGCTGATATAGTCAAATCCATATAAGCATGTAGTTCAAGAAAGAGTCAGAGTGTATGTTCCAAAAAAAAAAAAAGATAATGGGACAGGGGTAGATAGAATAATGGTTATCCAAAGTGATTCTCTTACCTGAGGCTCTGAAGTCCCAGGTTCAATCCCCCACAACACCATAACCCAGAACTGATCAGTGCTATGGTAATAATAATAATAATAATAATAATAATATTAAATTAAATATATATGTATAATGTACTGTAGCAACACCTATTCTTTTCTCATGAGAAGCCTACCATTTAGAAGAACTGAAATGAGTCAGATATCTGTGGGGGAAAATTTGATACAATGAAATGTCAGTCTCAGTAAAATTAAGACTGAGAGGAATCTAAAAGTATATCTAGGGGCTAGGAGATGATTCTGTGGTAGAGACATGTCTTCACAATGAAAACCCTGTTTGTTTTTCCCCTGAACCACATACAATAGGAAAGAGAAAAGCAAGTAGGGTATCACTAGTCCCAGAGCAATATTTGTCCCATTTTTTTCTCTTTCTAATAGTATATAAAATATGTTTAAATGCACTAAATGAGCATATTGAACAAAAGCTTGTGAGATATAATTATACCATTCTATATATATATATATATATATATATATATATATATATATATATATATATATGAGAAATTGAATGTAGGTTTCAATTGTACTTGGCCATGAGCAATAAATAGCCAAACCACATATGAAAATGGAAAGTCTGATACATAAACTTTTCAAAGTCTGATACACAAACTTTTCAGCAATCTTTTCACCAGACCAAGTGGGAATTTCTTTTTCTTTTTCACTTCCAGGGTTATTGCTGGGGCTCGGTGCTCCTGGAGCCCCCCCCCCCCTTTCTGTTGCCTTTATTGTTTTATCATTGCTGTGTTTTTTATTATTGTTGTTATAGATGCCATTGTTGTTGGATAGGACAGAGAGAAATGGAGAGAGGAGGGGAAGACAGAGAGGGAGAGAGAAAGATAGACACCTGCAGACCTGCTTCACTGCTCATGAAGTGACCTCCCTGCAGGTGGGGAGCCCCGGGCTCAAACCGGGGATCCTTACATCGGTCCTTGTGCTTTGTGCCACGTGCGCTTAATATGCTGCTCTACCACCTGACCCCAAAGTGGGAATTTCTATAACAATATTACCAGAAAAAGACCTGTCAACTACTCTATATTTTGCATCTATACTAACACAGTATGAAACAGATGAAGTGAAGACTACTTTCCAAACTACTACATAAAATATTGTACTTTCATTTTGACTTGTCACTTCCCCATTGCAAAACCCTCCTACCAGAACACACTCAAAATCTAAATTGTACTATAAAGTTTGCCCATTTCCTTTTTTTTTTTTTGTTTCTGCCAAAACTAATGATGGTGTTACGAACTTACTTGCTGTAGGAATTTCTGAATAAATAATAACTTTTCCTCAATTAAATTATTTTAGTTTATTTTCGGAAAGGAGATAAAAAATTTAACATATAATGATGTAGATGAGTCAAAGGAGATATATGTACAGAGACTAGTTATGATATCCTTAAGTTTAAGCCTACAAAATGTCAGTAGTTCATGTGTATAGTTTGTTGCATTATAATATTCATGGCTTAGGTTAAAGACTGGCTCCTACCAACTGAATCAAGCTTTGTGCTGTGGTGTCTCTCTCTGTGTATCTCTGTCTCTATCTGATAAATAAGTCCAGAGTACTAAAGACTCAGATATGACCATTTCTCCCCACTCCCCCTCAAAAAATAAAAAGCATATAGACAAATCAAAACGGTATCGCTAGTAGAACAATTCAAAATAATTATATCAAATATTGAAATTTGGAAGAAAGGAATTGATAAAATACATGATTATAACATTAATAGAAATATTGAAGTTGCCATCAATGGGTGAAGTCCATTGATGATTTGGTGTTCTTTTATTATTCTGGAATAAGGATCATATTTACATTGTTAAATTAACTGTTTACTTGAATAATATAAGAATTGATATGCACAACTCATGAGACTCTTGAAGAAAAAGAAAGAAAACAAAGCTTTTGCAACCCAGTAGAGCTCATGAAATGATATCAGAAGTAACATAATCCTAGAAAATGTTATAATATATCAAAAGCTTAGATTATTATGTATCTTCTTTTCTTATGTCTATAATTATAATTATTAAGTGCTGTAAAAAAGGGATGCTTGTCTTTTCAAATGGTCATGTAAATATCATTTCAGAATGAATCTTTTATTCTTAAGGGGATTTTATTTGAAATTGATATGTATGTACCAGAGATATTGCATGTTAGAAAAAAATGGCTAACATATAAAATTATAAAATTTAGGTAAATCATATATGAAATTTAAGTATCTCAAACGAGAAACTAGCTACTAGTACTTGGGTAGAATTTAGTATGCTGTCTTGTATTTTTCTCAGGATTCTAGTTGTATCCAGATTGTCAATAAATCGTATTAATTGCTTTCCAAATAAGGAGGAGAGAATGAAATACTAAGTTTCCTGGACACTTAAAAAAACAGTTTCTGAGTCAGAGAGAAAGTATCATTTTAACCCTATTCTATTAGAAAAACAACTTTTGGAATCATGAAAGTTATTCAAGACAGTGTTGCCAGCATGTTGATCAGATATGATCTGAGTTTTCCAAACACTTCTTGCTCCTGTTGAACTTGACCTTGTGCCCAGGCAAAACTGAACAAAAAAAAAAAAAAAAAAAGATACTGAACACTGCAATCCTTTTAAAGTTCAAAGTGGATAATTTAATCTTAAAACAAATTCTCAAAGTATAGCTTCTATTTTAAAAGCCAGGTGATGAAAATATTTCTTAAGTGGTAAGTTTGTTTTAAAATAGACATGCTGGCAACTTTTTATTAGAAATAATGCAATGTTATTTAAAAAAACATTTTATTTATTTTATTTGCTTGGGTAGAGAGAAATTGTGAACAAAGGGGAAGACAGAGAGGGAGAGAGAGTCAAAGAGACACCTACAGCACTGCTTCAAGATTTGTGAAGCCTCCCCTCTGCAGATGAGGACTAGGGGTTTGAACTCATTCCTTGAGCATGTTAATGTGTAGACTACCAACCAGCCCCAACAGAAGTGCTCTTATCACCAATGTGATTTGCTGTTTTAACAACATAAAATCATATATGCACATGTATATATTTGGTGTATAATATGTCAACTTATACAACTTTTATTAAGGGACTATAATAGTTAAAATACTGTTTTCTAGACATAATAAATGAACTTACCATATGACCCATCAGTTTCTCTCCTGGGGACTTGTCCAGAGGAAACAAAACAGATATCCAAACAGATCTGTGTACATCTATGTTTATGTAGCACAGTTTGTAATAGCCAAACTTGGAAGAACCCAGATATCCAATGACAAAGGAGTGGTCAAGAAAGTTGTTGTATATATACACAATGGAATACTACTCAGCTGTTAAAAGTGATGAAGCTGTATCCTTTAACTCAAATTGGATGGTACTTGAAGGAATCATGTTAAGTGAGATGAGCAAAAAAGAGAAGGAAACATTCTGGATGACCTCACTTATAGCTGGAACATAAGAAACAAAGACATAAAAAATGAGAAAAAATTGTAAAACTTGGGCTGAGTGTGGTGTATTATACCACAGTGGACTTTGGGGGAATGTGGAAGGTGGAAAAGGTTGGGGAGGGTATTAAGGTCCTGATACAAGATAATAATAATAATAATAAAAAGACCCTACTTGGTGTGTGTGTGGGGGGGGGGGGTGGATGGTGGTGCGTCTGGCTGTGCATCTGGTTGAGTGCACATGTTACAATGAGCAAGGACCCAGTTGGAACCTCTGGTCCCCACCTGCAGGGTGAAAGCTTTACAAGTGGTGAAGCAGTGTTGTAGGTGTTTCCCTGTCTCTCTCCTTTTCTATCACCCCCTTCCCTCTTGATTTCTGGTGTTTTTTTTTTCTATATCCAATATATAAAGATAACAATAAAAAAGATCCTGGGGGGAGTCGGGCAGTAGCACAGCAGGTTAAGCGCACATGGCACAAAGCACAAGGACTGACTTAAAGATCCTTGTTCCAGCCAACAGCTCCCCACCTGCAGGGGAGTCTCTTCACAAGCAGTAAAGCGGGTCTGCGGGTGTCTATCTTTCTCTCCCCCTCTCTGTCTTCCCCTTCTCTCTCCGTTTCTCTCTGTCCTATCCAACAACAAACGACATCAACAACAACAATAATAACCACAACAAGGATACAACAAGGGCAACAAAAGGAGAAAAATGGCCTTCAGGAGCAGTGGATTCATGGTGCAGGTACTGAGCCCCAGCAATAACCCTGGAGGCAAAAAAAAAAAAAAAGATCCTAAGTTGCATAACAATAATCAGCAGACTCCTATCATGGCCATATGAGGAATTACACCCATGAATCAACTGTTTTGTAAGCCATTATCCTCCACTAGAATAATAAATAAATCAGCCAATAAATACATTAAATAATGAGTCTGGAATAAGTTAATTCTAAATTGAATGTTTTAAAATTAGCTCAGAATCTCAAAATATGACCAATAAGGTAGAAAAGGATCCCCCCTAAAATCTTAACAGTTTCAATACATAATTCTGTTTAACAATGAGTGATTGTCAAGTAAGACCTTTTTGCTGTTCTTGCTTGTAGTTGAAAAATATCAGTATGTATACTAACATAAATTTGGCTATAATACATTTAAATCTCTAAGATATTAGAAGATAATTTATATTTGTAATTCCTTTAAACTAATTTCAAAAAACAATTTAGAATTAATTTATTCCAGACACCTGAATTATTTCACATGACATATAGAAGTGAAGGCTGAAAAGAACACAGGAACAGCACAAACTAACTGCTAATAGTTCTAGCAAAATATGATGCATGTTACCAAGAATGACTGTGAAGACTGAAAGTGGGGTGTAAGTAAATAGAATTAAAGAAGTCACTTTTATTGTGGAAGATGGAATCCAATTTTTAGTGGTGAACAAAAAGTAGATGTATAGATGCTGGTTTGGCACGATATATCTGAAACATATATAATATTGTATCAGTGTTAACTTCAGTATTAAGAAGTTAAGAGTAAGAATGACATGCTCAGTCACCTTGACTCGGTATTCAAGATGTAGGATATATACTACCTAGGGTCTGATTAGTCAAAATATTGTCTGTGACCTGTGACCGTATCATAGAAATGTTTCCCGAAACTTTTCTAGAATTTCTGGCTCAATTTTATCTAATATTTATTAGGTAGGATAGAGACAAATTGAGAGAGGACAGAGAGAAAGAGAGGGAGAGTGAGATAGACCCCTGAGGACCTACTTCACTGCTCATGAAAGGAACCCTGCTGGTGGGAAGTGGGAGCTCAAATCTGGGTACTTGTGCTTGCTTGCTATGATATGTGATTAACTGGGTGTGAGGACACCACTGTCAAACCACCCCTCCCCCACTCCCCCCCCCCCCCACTGATCAGTTCTATAACAAGATCTGTTTGGAATCCATATACAAATTTAATTTCTTCTTTCCTTCCTTCTTTTCTTTCTTTCTTTCTTTCTTTCTTTCTTTCTTTCTTTCTTTCTTTCTTTCTTTCTTCCTTCCTTCTTCTTCCCTCTTGTTGCCCTTGTTTTGTTGTTGTAGTTATTCTTGTTGTCATCTTTGTTGGATAGGACAGAGAGAAATGGAAATAGATGGGGAAGACAGACAGGGAAGAGAAAGATAGACACCTACAGACTTGCTTCACCGCTTGTTAAGCGACTCCCCTGCAGATGAGGAGCTGGGGGCTAGAACAGGGATCCTTACACCAGTCCTTGCACTTTGAGCCATGTGCACTTAACCCTTGCACTACTGCCCAACAACCACACACACACACACACAAATTCAATTTTAAGAAACACTTATTTACTCATTTAAGAGAGAGATTTACAAAAATTTAAATTTCTACACTGATGTACTTTTTTTTAAACTGAAATGTATTTTTCTATATCTGTAAGAGGAGGTTTCAAACTTTTTCTCTGAGTCAGTCGAAATCTGTAACTCCATGTATAACCATCTTGCATCCAAGTTTTAAGATTTAGGTTAGAAAAATATTAAGCCTAACATACAATATTATTCAGCCAGTATTTACAATAAGATATTTCTATGAAAGGTAATAAATAGAGGGAAAAAAAGATGTGGGATTTTCCTTGATTTACTATATTAGGAAAGTGGGATTGTGAAGATAACATTTTCATTGAACAGAATAAATAGTTTCAAAAAAGATATTTTGCACTTGAATTAGTGGTGGTTTGCTTTTATGATAATATGTATTCTACTATCTGGTAGTTTCTTTGCTTTGCTTCCTGAACAATAAATAAGATTTTTTCAGACAAATATCAAAAGTCTAATCTGGAAACAACTGCATGGCTAATAAAAAAATCAATGTTGTCACTTAAAGCATTGATATGAATGATCTTAAGTTCAGTAAAAACAAAAACAAACAAAAAGCCAACAATGTTCAGATTTGATTTTAAAACCAAATTGAGTCAGTGATAAAACTTTTTAAAAAGTAGACCAGATCGATCCCCGAGCTCCCCACCTGTAGGGGAGTCGCTTCACAACCAGTGAAAATTTCCTGCAGGTGTCTATCTTTCTCTCCCCCTCTCTGTCTTCCCTTCCTGTTTCCATTTCTCTCTTTCCTGTCCAGCAACAACGACATCAATAACAACAACAATAACAACTATAACAATAAAACAACAAGGGCAACAAAAGGGCATAAATAAATAAATAAATATTTTAAAAGAGTGGACCTGAACTCAAAAGTCTTATTTTTTTCTATAAAATAGTATATTGCAGAAAACACACACACACACACACAATAATTACTATATCTTACTATATCAGTCCTTCTTTGTCAGTCTAATTGCAAATAAAAGAACTCTTTCTCAGAACCATGTGAATGAATCTATGTGCCTCTACATTGATTTAATGAAAAATAAAGAATAGGGAACCTTCCAGTGGAGGGGATGGGCTACAGAATTCTGGTGGTGGGAATTATATGGAATTGAATGGCTTGTATCCTATAATCTTGTTAATCAGCATTAAATCACTAATATTAGTAAAAGAAAGTAATCCCCCTAAGTTTATTATGTCAATAAGTATGTGTTTCATAGTCACAGGAAAATGACAATTCAGTACTTTGTCTTTCTGCAAAATATTTGCTCAGTTATTATTTTGTAGACTTTACTAGTGATCAGAACTGCATTATCTGAACCTAAATAAGAGATGATGAGCAACATAATAATAAAATTCTTAGTACTTATCTTCAGCAATAATTGGAAATTTAGGAGTTTATTTGTTTATAAACAACAGAAAGGCTACCTTAAGATGATTATACATTGACGACTAAATAATTTATTCCTGTTAAGAAGTGTTGATAACTATTGGGTTGTTGGAGAAATCATGACACATTTTTACATAGAAAAACAGAAAAATACTTTATGCCTTTTGAAACAGCACAATGCATTGTACTAGACCAGGAAACAGACAGAAACAGAAAGAAACAGGAAACAGAAAGAAAACTTACTTCTATTATGTCCTTGCTTAAATTATATGTATTTGGTAAATTTTATTATTAGTGATTTAAGTTATTTACAAAATTTTAAAATATCAGAAGTAAAGTTCCACTTAAATTATAATCTTGAAATTAGTGACACAACTTGGTTTACACTACACAGACAAAATAAGCAAAAATTCTATTCATTTTTTAAAATTTTCTGGTAAGTTTCATAAACTTTTTTTTTCCAGGGCATGGCTTAGCTATGGCTTATGGTGGTGCAGGGTATTGAACATGGGACTTTGGATACTCAGGCATGAGAGTCTCCTTGAATATTTATTATGCTACCTACCTTCGATTCATACAAATCTGAAACTTCTATGGACACAAAATCTTGCTTAGTACTCATGTATCTTACTATTCCATACAGCAAAGTGATTGCTAAAAATTAAAAGAGGGAAGAAGTGTTCCGTTGGGCTACTGATGTGCAAGAGAGAGATGACCCAGGAACTAAGCTCATGGCAGTAAAGCAATTCAAATCTTTATTCGTCTGAGCTCCCCAGAGTGGGGCAATAGGGCACCCAGTTAAGCCACCTGGTGCAAACATCAATGGCCGGGGTCAGTCTCCCAGTCTGCCCCCTGCTTCTCAAGGCTGGAAAAAGGGAAGAGACAAGTCAGAAAAGGAAATGGCTTGACAATACCATATATGGTTAGGAAAGGGGGGGAGGTGAAAGGCTGGGAATGGTCAGGCCTTTCTTAACAACTGTTGCTAGGGGTTTAACTGGTAGGATTAATAATACCTCTTGGGGAATTAGGAAGGAGACCTTTATTTATTTGTAAGACAAAGCAGAAGATTGATATGTAGATAATAAAAGAACAAGCAATAGTATCAAGGCATGCAGGGTGGAGCAAGGGGGAGCTGCCTTAATGTTTTAAGGAATGGTGGGTTTCTAGAGGCAGAAAAATGCAGGGTGCTTTGTGAGGCAAGGAGTCTGATATGAGGTGGCAATCCTTTGGGGTTCCTGTGTGCCCCTCACTCAGCCTCTCAGCAGAGAGAGAGACTAGCAGGACAGACACACCCCTCAGGTCAAGCCCTGCCAGGCTCTACCACATCCTCACAATTTCCCTACAGTGTTCTAAGTAATATAGAACTTAAATAGTGCTATTTGAAGTAAAAGAAGATGATATTCTGTATGAAATCATGTATATGCATGTGAACGATACATGAACACAAATCTTTTTTTTTATTCAAAAGGTCTTTTGTTCTAACACTCTACTTTCCCAAACAGATAGATCAACCAGACAGAAAACTAATTGAATGAAGAGATGTATAGATTAGACCCACAGGATATCTTCAATCCAATAAAATGGAATACACATTCTTCTCGAGTCCATAATGAATGTATAGAGAGATTATTGAAAAGTTCCTGTAAATAAATGAAAATGAAGATATGAGCTATAAGAATACCTGGCATCCTGATAAAGCAGTACGGAGGGAAACTTTAGCCATACAGACACACATTAGGAGACAAGAGTAAACTCATATGAACAACAACCTCACTGAATGTCGTAAAGAATTAGCAAAGAAGAGCCAAGAAAAGCTTAAGACAGCAGAAGAAGAGAAATAATAAAAATTAGAGCTAAATGACATAATGACAATAATAAAACAGTGCACAAGATCAGTGAATCTAGGAGGTGGTTCTTTAAAAGGGTAAGCAAAGCTGACAAACCCTTGGCCAGACTGACAAAAAGAAAAAAAAATGCGTGTCGGCGGGAGGGGAGAGAAGAACCTTATAAATAAAATAGTAAATCAAAGGGGGGAGCTCACAGAAATTCAGAGCACCATGCAAGGCTTTTACAAACAGCCATAAGCCATCAAACAAGAGAACTTGGAAGAAAAGGATGATCCTTGAAGCATACAACCTCCCTAGACTGATTCAGAAAAACCTAGAAAACAATAATAGACTATTCACAACCAAAGAAATTGAAAAAGTCAAAAAAATCTTCCAAACAACAAAAGTCCAGGCTAACACAGCTTTATAAATGAATTTTATAAAACTGTCAAGGAAGAGCTAACACTTCTGCTTTCCAAGCTATTCCAAAATATTGAAGACACAGAAATACTTCTTCCAACCTTTTATTAGCCAACATCACCCTGATACCAAAACAGAAGACATAACCAAAAACAAAAATCTAGTTTTTATATAAAAGCTGTACTTTTCACTTCACCCACCTACCCAATATCAGTGTCACAATCTATACCACTCTTTTTGTTTAATTGAGAAAACTGCTTAAGAGAATTAGACTTAATAGTTGCAAAGAATACCAGTACTAAAACAATTTGACAGCAGGATTCAGGAGGGTAGGACGGTAGAGGGCAAATTCCCTTTCCTCTGCAGATATAGTTATAAAGCACAAATATGAAAGAAGAGAGTCATTGTGGGATAGCATATAAGTTTTAAGATGATTTCTTTGGGTTTATTCATATTCTGGAGTGGTGTTCTCAGTCAATTTCTCACATTAGAAAGTAATGCATAGTCACAACAAGATAAACACAGACTTAAAGTGAAAGGATGGAAAACTATCATACAGGCTAACAGACGACAAAAAAAGGCAGGAACAGCCATTCTCATCTCAGACATGATAGATTTTAAATTAAATAAAGTAATAAAAGATAGGCAAGGACATAACAAAATGATTAGAGGATCAATCAGCCAAGAAGACTTAACAATCATTAACATCTATGCAACCAATGAGGGACCATCTAAATACGTCAAGCACTTACTGAAAGAATTTCAAAAATACATCAATAGTAATACAATAATAGTGGGAGACTTCAATACCCCATTCTCGCACTTAGACAGATCAACAAAGCAGAACCAACAAAGATATAAGAGAATTGAATGAAGAGATTGACAGACTAGACTTCTTGGACATTTTCAGAGTCCTTCATCCCAAAAAACTGGAATACACCTTCTTTTCAAATCCACATAACACATACTCAAGGATAAACCATATGTTAGGCCCCAAAGACAGCATCAATAAATTCAAGAACATTGAAATCATCCCTAGTATCTTCTCAGACCACAGTGGAGTAAAACTAACATTTAACAACAAACAGAAAATTATTAAAAAGTCACAGAATTTGCAAACTAAACAACATACTCCTTAAGAACCACTGGGTCAGAGATTCACTCAAGCAGGAAATTCAAATGTTCCTGGAAACAAATGAAAATGAAGATACAACCTATCAAAATATTTGGGACATAGCTAAAGCAGTACTGTGAGGGAAACTTATAGCCATAAAATCACATATTAAACACCAAGAAGAAGCTCAAATGAACGACCTTACTGCACACCTCAGATACTTAGAGGAAGAGGAACAAAGGAACCCTAAAGCATCCAGAAGGAAAGAAATCACTAAAGTTACAGCAGAAATAAACAACGTCGAAAATAAAAGAACCATACGAAAGATCAATGAAGCCAAATGTTGGTTCTTTGAAAGATTAAACAAAATTGACAAACCCCTAGATAGACTCATCAAACAAAAAAGAAAGAAGAATCAAATTAATAGAATTGTAAACGATGGAGGAGATATCACAACTGACACCACAGAAATCCAGAGAATCCTGCAAAACTTCTATAAAGAACTATATAACACCAAGCTAGAGAATATGGAAGAAATAGAACAATTCCTAGAAGCATATGCCCTTCCAAAAATGAACCAAGAAGAACTACAAAATCTAAATACATGAATCACAGACAAAGAAATTTAAACCATTATTAAGAATCTCCACAACAACAAAAATCCTTGACCAGATGGCTTCACAAACGAATTTTACAAAACTTTCAGGAAACAGTTAGTACCCATACTTCTTAAGCTTTTCCATAAGATTGAAGAAACAGGAATACTCCCTTCCACCTTCTATGAAGCCAACATCACCCTGATACCAAAAGCTGATAGGGACACAACAAAAAAGGAAAACTACAGACCAATATCTCTGATGAACATAGATGACAAAATATTAAACAAGATCTTGGCCAAACGGATACAGCAACATATCAAAAAGACTGTTCATCACGAACAAGTGGCATTCATCCCAGGAATGCAAGGCTGGTTCAACATCCATAAGTCAATCAATGTCATTCACCACATCAATAAAAGCAAAGCCAAAAACCACATGATTATCTCAATAGATGCAGAGAAAACCCTCGACAAAATCCAACACCATTCATGCACAAAACTCTACAAAAAAATGGGAATAGAAGGGAAATTCCTCAAGATAGTGGAGTCTATATATAACAAACCTACAGCCAACATCATACTCAATGGACAGAAGCTGAAAGCATTCCCCCTCAGATCGGGGACTAGACAGGGCTGTCCACTGTCACCATTACTCTTCAACATAGTATTGGAAGTTCTTGCCATAGCAATCAGGCAAGAGAAAGAAATCAAAGGAATACAGATTGGAAGCGAAGAAGTCAAGCTCTCACTATTTGCAGATGATATGATAGCATACATAGAAAAACTTAAAGAATCCAGCATAAAACTACTGAAAGTTATTAAGCAATATAGCAAGGTATCAGGCTATAAAATCAATGTACAAAAATCAGTGGCATTTCTTTATGCAAACACTAAATCTGAAGAAGAAGACATCCAGAAATCACTCCCCTTTACTGTTTCAGCAAAATCAAATACCTAGGAATAAAGTTGACCAAAGAAGTGAAAGACTTGTATACTGAAAACTATGAGTCGCTACTCAAGGAAATAGAAACTGATACCAAGAAATGGAAAGATATCCCATGCTAATGGATTGGAATAAATATCATCAAAATGAATATTCTCCCCAGAGCCATATACAAATTTAATGCAATACCCATCAAAGTTCCACCAAGCTTCTTTAAGAGAATAGAATAAACACTACAATCATTTATCTGGAACCTGAAAACACCTAGAATTGCCAAAACCAACGTGAGGAAAAGAAACAGAAATGGAGGCATCACACTGCCAGACCTTAAACTATATTATAAAACCATCATAAACAAAACAGCATGGTACTGGAACAAAAATAGGCACACAGACCAGTGGAACAGAATTGAAAGCCCAGAAATAAATTCCAACACCTACGGACATCTAATCTTTGATAAGGGGGCACAAAGGATTAAATGGAAAATGAGGCTCTCTTCAATAAATTGTGCTGGGATAACTGGGTTGTAACATGCGGAAGAATGAAATTGAACCACTTTATCTCACCAGAAACAAAATTCAACTCCAAATGGATTAAAGACCTAGATGTCACACCACAAACAATCAAATACTTAGAGGAAAACATTGTTAAAACACTTTCCCACCTACACCTCAAGGACATCTTTGATGAATGAAACCCAATTGCAAGGAAGACTAAAGCAGAAACAAACCAATGGGACTACATCAAGTTGAAAAGCTTCTGCACATCCAAAGAAACTATTAAACAAACAAAGAGACCCCTCACAGAATGGGAGAAGATATTCACATGCCAGACATCAGACAAGAAACTAATCACCAAAATAGATAAACAGCTCTGCAAACTTAGCACCAAAAAAGCAAGTGACCCATCCAAAAATGGGCAGAGGATATGAACAAAACATTCACCTCAGAGGAGATCCAAAAGGCTAACAAACATATGAAAAACTGCTCTAGGTCACTGATTGTCAGAGAAATGCAAATTAAGACAACACTAAGATACCACCTCACTCCTGTGAGAATGGCATACATCAAAAAGGACAGCAGCAACAAATGCTGGAGAGGATGCGAAGACAGAGGAACCCTTTTACATTGCTGGTGGAATGTACATTGGTACAGCCTCTGTGGAGAGCAGTCTGGAAAACTATCACAAGGCTAGACATGGACCTTCCATATGAACCAGTAATTCCTCTCCTGGGATTATACCCCAAGGACTCCATAACACCCAACCAAAAAGAGTTGTGTACGCCTATGTTCATACCAGCACAATACATAATAGCTAAAACCTGGAAGCAACCCAGGTGCCCAACAACAGATGAGTAGCTGAGAAAGCTGTGGTATATATACACAATGGAATACTATGCAGCTATCAAGAACAATGAACCCACCTTCTCTGACCCATCTTGGATGGAGCTAGAAGGTATTATGTTAAGTGAGCTAAGTCAGAAAGATAAAGATGAGTATGGGATGATCCCACTCTTCAACAGAAGTTGAGGAAGAAGATCTGAAAGGGAAACTAAATGCAGGACCGGACCAAATTGTAAGTAGGGCACCAAAGTAAAAACCCTGTGGTGAGGGGTAGACATGCAGCTTCCTGGGCCAGTGGAGGGTGGGAGTGGGTGGGAGGGATGGGTCACAGTCTTTTGGTGGTGGGAATGGTGTTTATGAACACTCCTAGTAAAATGTAGTCATATACATCACTAGTTAATTAATATGAGAGGGGGAAAATCAATTGTATGTCTCGATGTTTTTCAAAACACAAATGAATCTTTTCTCAATATATGCACTGTAATTGATATGCAGACTCTCTCAAAGCCTAGACCAAGTAGATCAGAAGCAACAAATAGCACAGCTATATATAATATACTGGGTACTGTACAGCAAAACCTAACAAAAGGACTTTTCAAAGTTAACCCAATTACCAAATAATGTGATAACATTAACTATCGATTGTCTTTTTGAACCCTAAGACAGAAGGAACCTCACAACTCCACTATAAAGCCTCTATTTCCCCCCAGTTTTGGAACCATTGGATAGGGCCCACTTTCCCATATGCCTCTCCCAATCCATATCAAATAATATTGCATCTGCTGATCACAACCTAACCAACACAACGATTGCCACCTCACATGCTTCACTTCAGACTGTGTCCAGAGACTTCAGGTGTGGAATGACAACCCTTCAGCTTCATTACTCGGGTGAGACCTTTCATTTCATAGTATACTCTAATTCCATCTCAGGTGATTCACTTTCTAACAAAGTCCCAAAACCTAGATATACACCAGTTTCTGTGAGAGAGAGCATATGTTCACACGTATACGTAAAGTACTGCAAAATATATACCTGAAAGCAGAAGTACACTAGAGTTTGCAGTGAGCACCTCCCTAACACTTCCTCTCCACTATTCCAACCTTTGGGTCCATGATTGCTCAACAACTTGTTTGGCTTCGTATGTTAACTCTCTTTTCAGTCACCAGGTTCCAGATGTCATCAGGATGCTGGCCAAGCTTCCCTGGATTGAAGACCCCACCAATGTGTCCTGGAGCTCCGCTTCCCCAGAGACCCACCCTACTAGGGAAAGAGAGAGGCAGACTGGGAGTATGGACTGACCAGTCAATGCCCATGTTCAGCAGGGAAGCAATTACAGAAGCCAGACCTTCTACCTTCTGCAACCCACAATGACCCTGGGTCCAATGCTCCCAGAGGGATAGAGAATGGGAAAGCTATCAGGGGAGGGAGTGGGATATGGAGAATGGGTGGTGGGAATTGTGTGGAATTGTACCCCTCCTACCCTATGGTTTTGTTAAGTAATACTTTCTTAAATAAAATAAATAAATAAATAAAATAATAAAAAAAGAACCAACAACAAAAAAAAGAAAGTAATGCATACATATACAGAAATATAAATACATTCATATCCATGTGTACATGTGTGTATATAGGTAATGGTATATTTAGTATCTACATATTTTTCTTTGTGAACTATGAGAAGGAATGTATACTTGCAAAGATGCATTATTATATTCATTGATCACATAACTGACGAGATATGATTCTGAACTTGCAGTAAATACAAACCAACCAGTACCATCATATTTGATATATAGATGAAATGAAATTGCTTTAAAGCTAATGTAGAATTTATTTGTAGTGCACAATTTATTAGTATGCAGAAAGATGAATTAGAACCTGCAAGCTATATTAAATGTAATGCATGAGAAAGGAAAATAATGAATTACTTGAAAGTCATTTTACAGCGTCATTGCTAATGCAGCTGCTAACCCACAGTAGTACTAACTGCAGAGACAAATATTACTAAAACTGCCAAAGTCCCTAAACTGTGTTTTACACAACCCTTTAAAGAACATAAGCAACACATTTGACTTCCAGCTTCATGTACGAAAGTATATGTGCTAAATCTGCAAAAAAAAAAAAAAAATTTTATTAATTTAAATCCCATTGAAGATTTCTTACTCTAATGGTGAGAGCACAAAAGTTGACTTTAATTTTTGTAGGGATGCAACACAGAATTTATTAACTTCATATTTCTGATGGATGAAAGGAAATGGAATAAATGGAGAGATGAGACTGAAACTGCACTCACCCAGCTTTATTTAGCGTTGGTTCTCAGTTAGCTGACTTCACTATCTGGAACTCTAATATCATACTGGCTAAGCCTTTTAGTGTGCTCTAAATCCTAGCTGCATAAAAGTGGAGCTAAATAGTATTTACAGGTCTTTTTCATGCAAAGTGCAAACTAGCATTCCATTTATAATCCTATAATAACACTTTGTAATCAGCGTACCAATGCAGAGCAAATAACACATTTACTTTAGAAATAAGCATAATTAGATTATATAGATCATAGTTGAATTAGACTGAATGACCTTTTTCTAACATTCTCTGATAACTCAAGAAAAATTTACTACTTGGCTGCATTTTCTCTATTAATCTAAATGAACAGTTCTGGGCATTAGCCTCTAAAATCTTCAGAATCTTTCAGTTTCGGTTTTGATAAAGAGTTATTTCCCCTTCCATGATGGAAATTACACTACTGAACACTGAAGAATAGAACATGATCTAGTGGTAAGGAAGACAATCACATAAAAACCTGAAATGAGGATAATAACAAAGATTATTTATAATTGGCTTCAATATGAGTCTTGTACTTTCATCCTTAATGAATACTCTTGAAAATATACTTTATTTTATATGCAAATAAAACTGATAGTAGACATTATGTAGCTTATATTTAGTTTCCGCACTTAAATATGTACCTGTTGCTTCAGTAATTAAATGTTTTCTAATAATTCACCCACTAATATTTTTTGTGTATTTACAGTCTATATCGTCCATTAGGCTTAGGCTACGTGGCAAGAACAACATATTTGTCTCAAATAATTTTCTTATGGCAAGAAAATTGTAATTAAAAAGGAAGATATGACTTCAATAACACCTTAAAGTAATTCTTTCACTAAAGAAATCTCAACATTTAAAGTAATTTTCTTTTTTTTTTAATTTAAGAAAGGATTAATTAACAAAACCATAGGGTAGGAGGGGTACAATTCCACACAATTCCTACCACCCAATCTCCATATCCCACCCCCTCCCCTGATAGCTTTCCCTAAAGTAATTTTCTTAATAGTATCATATAAAACACTGATAAATCTGTGAAAAAAATTTAAACCCTGAATTCATTCTATACCTAAGAATGTTAAAAAAAAAAAAAACACCTTAATTTCTGCAATCCCAGTTTGAAAAATTTCATTTTCATAAAGTAGTTCAACACAGCAGAAACAAGTAATTTATTAAATGTTCATAGTTGGGAATGCGTCTTTCTCTTCATTCTGACACATCTAGGACATGCAATTATTCACAAAGGTCACTTTCTAGAGGAGAAAAAGAACAATGACCAAAGGCAGCATTTAGGTTTCAAATGGACTATGACAATTTAATCAATGACAAACTCCCAATGTCAAGAACCATCTTACTCTAAAGAGAAAGAGAATGACATTTCATCAGAACTAAGCACAATTCTCCACATTAAAAAAAAAAAAGGAGTTCCAATGAACACTGAGAACAAGATTCAAAGAAAAATACAATGAGATACTAAGTGTTCTTGAGTTTAAACATGAATACAACTTTTTCTTCTTTTCTGGTATTTCCAAAAGTGTTTTATGAATTAAGCAATGCTCAGAATCTTAAAGAGATATAAAATTCAAAGCTTGACTGAGAGAATATAATTCATCACCTAGCCTCCCATAAAACTCACACTTTTCAAATTTGTAGCGAAATTAACTGACTGAGAAATTTAATATGGAAATATTGCCCTTTAACCTGATTTTTTCCCACCCAAATCAGATGTGTTGAGCTATATATGCAGTATGTTTAAAATTTCTTTGAGTTGTACCTACAGAATTCCTTTATGCAATGATAAGTTGTAATTTTGCTAGTAACAATGTTCACCATTGCCAGTCAGTGATCATAACCAGTGATCATTATCAATCATTGATCAATTCAAACAATATTATATGATTGTTATTAATATTTGTCTGTGACTATTATTTTAAGAGCTATTTCAACTCTCTAATACTCTTATTTACATTCTACCTCTGAATCAGGGAGATAACTCAGTGCTATAACTATGCCTTTTGTGTATGATGCCTGTACATTTATGATACAAAATATGGCATAAAAACAAGAAAGATGACCAAAGGTCTCTGAACTCTGGTTCCACCAGGACACAGAGAGAAGAGGAAAAAAGGAAGGACTTTCATATGTAATAACAGGTGTAGGTGTGACTTAGAAAGAAGAAGAAGGCAAGATCATAGAAAAAAATGGGTAAATATCTATCAATAAATAATTATAGAAATAATAGTCAACCCGTATCTGTGACCTTGGGAGAACTACTGTAGTTTCCAATGGGAGGGAATGGGCACACGGGTACACAGAATTCTGATGGTGGGAATGGTGTGGAATTATACCCTTATCTCATAATTTTGTAAATCAATATTAAATCACTAATTTAAAAATATTACCATAAAAATGTCAATATTCCCAGACATTATGGAAATGTAAATAAAAACAAAAATGCAATATCACTGTCGATGCATGTCTGTAAACATACACACACACACACGTACACACACATACACACACACACACACACACACACACACTCTAAGGAAGTTTCCTTATCCCAGACTTCCTGTTACTTGTTATTAGAAATCCTACTGATTGTTACCTTTGCCTCTGTGCTTGCTAAATATATGTTTGATGACTATCTGCTAGGTATATTCCTTTTGATTAAAAATACTGAAGTCTGCTATGTCCCTTTTTACAAAACCCTGCTGTACAGTGAAGTTTGGGATAGATCAGATTACTGGCCACAGGCATGTAGTTGTAATGCACACATTGCAGTTACCCACAACTCTGATGTCTGACTTCTGCTCTAAGGGTTTGGAGATTGTGCATGGGATATATGGAATATACTCCGTATCTTGTGACGTAAAAGGAATGTACCTGATGTAATGATATTCAGACAATGGAAGTTTTAAACATCCTTACCTATATTTTCACCACCATAAAAATATGTTCTGACTTTTTGATACTGATATTTAATCACCTGTAATTGTGCATTGCCATTGACCCTTGATGTATGTTTTATTTAAAAACATCTTTAATCTTCTTCATTCCTTTGTGATGTAATACATAAGTTTATTAAATATTCTGGGAGAAGCTTGGCATAGTGGCTCACACTCGACAATACCCCAGCTCGGGGTGCCTGATGTGTGTCCCTCTTCAGATTGTGGGCATAAAAAACAAACAAACAAACAAACAAAAACAAATGAGATTAATAATATAGATGATGGAGTAGTGATTGTGCCTCTCTCTTTCTCATAAAAAAAAAATTAAAAAAAAAAAACCAAACCCTTTCTAAGGGCCAACTAATTAGCTCATTTTGACTTAAAGTATTTTGTTTTTAAACCAGAGCACTGATCAGCTCTGGCTTATGGTGGTACGGGGAACTGAACCCAGGACTCTGGAGTCTCAGGAATGAGAATCTCTTTACATAGTCATCATAGTATCTACCCCTGCTCTAAAATAGTTCATTTTGGATAGTGCACTGCTTTGTCATATATGCCACCTAGCATCTGGTCTAACCCTCTCCACATAGATGGAAGCTTCAGTGCTATTGTTTATTTCCTTCTTCTCTGCCTCTCTGTCTCTGGAAGAAAAACAAATCTCTTTCTATTCTTCAAAATAATTATAGTAATTTTTTAAAACTTATGAACAGTTCAATAACACGAACTACATAGGCCATAGTAAAAGGTATCTTCGTTCTATGAAATTCTGTTGAATCAGTGTTATACACTAAAACAGGAACACATTCATAGAACTTTTGTTCACATAATTGCAAATTAAATACTTTTGGGAAGGAAAGGAAATTAGAAATGAACCCGATATCCGATGGAAATAGCTAATCTGACATTGTTAAATACAATCAAGCTAGAGTAAGAGTTCGAATACGTATGATTACAGGGAGGAGGTAGGAAGAAACAACAAGATTAATATTTGAGTTTTTTTTTTTTCACGGGAATCTATAGATAGTAGAGGATAGATTGTGGAGTCTTTTGTAGTAATCAGCAGATGGCCTACCAACTTCTTTCCTAATCATTATTAAAGAGACTATGCAAAGTTGCTTATTTGATTGCAGTCCTTAACAAAGGAGAAATGAGTGAAAGTTTGGTTTGTTTGTTTGGAGTTCAGGATAAGAAGCTGAAGTTGAGTCAGAGTGCTAAGTCAGGCTCCTTTAGTCTCCAGTCTCAAACTGACAGTGTAAGGATATCATGAAGTCTCTGACTCAAACTCTGTTTGAAAATGGTCTATGTTGCTCTAATCTTCGACCTCCAACTGCTTTTAACATCAGAGTATCTCTTTTTTTCCTTTCCAAAAAATTTTATTAGCATGATTCAAAACATTTTCTTGAATAATGACAAAACAAATTTCTAACAGGAAAGAATATCAGTGACAATACCTTATAACCAATATTTGCTAGAGAGTAGACAGCTTGATTGCCGGTCTTCTTTGTATTAAAAATGATCCATATTTACGGGTTTGACGTGACGTCGTGACTATTGCTTTGACTGAGAGAGAGTCCCTACTGTAATTTAAGTGTAAAAAACATATCTTCCGTACTTGGAATGTGACCTGCATTACGGAGTATCTTTTAAGCAGCATTTGGCTCAGTATTTCCAGTTCAGCATCTTTCTCTGCCTTTTAATGACAGCAATTAATCCATTTACTTGTAAAGTGGTTATTGACATAGCTAGGTGAAAATGATCCTTCTTATTGGTCCCTTTTAATCTATGACTATCTTCCTCATGTCATTCTTTTAAGGGAATCAAATACTTATTAGTATTCTAATTTACCTCACCTATTAATTTAGACCTATTTCTTTGTATTACACCTTGGCTTTTATCCTAGATAGTAACTTTTTAAATCATTAAATATTTCTCAATCTGGGGTGTCAGTCGGTAGTGCAGCGGGTTAAACGCAGGTGGCACAAAGCGCAAGGACCAGCTGAAGGATCTTGGTTGGAGCTTCTAGCTCCCTCGCCTACATGGGGGGTTGCTTCACTAGCAGTGAAGGAAGTCTGCAGGTGGTCTGTCTTTCTCTCCCCTTCTTTGTCTTCCCCTCCTTTCTGAATTTCTCTCTGTCCTATCCAACAACAACAACACCAATGACAACAATAATAATACCGACAACAAAATGGGAAAAATAGCCTACAGGAGCAATGGATTCTTTATATATATATATATTATTTTATTTATTTTTTCCCTTTTGTTGCCCTTGTTGTTTTATTGTTGTAGTTATTATTGTTGTTGTCGCCGTTGTTGGATAGGACAGAGAGAAATGGAGAGAGGAGGGGAAGACAGAGAGGAGGAGAGAAAGACACCTGCAGACCTACTTCACTGCCTGTGAAGCGACTCCCCTGCAGGTGGGGAGCCGGGGTTCGAACCGGGATCCTTATGCCGGTCCTTGTGCTTTGCGCCACCTGCGCTTAACCCGCTGCGCTACAGCCCGACTCCGAGCAATGGATTCTTAGTGCGTGCATCGAGCCCTAGCAATAACCCTGGATGCAAAATAAAATAAATAAATAAATAAATGACAAAAAATTTAAAAATAAGGAAATATAACACTGCCATATCAGCTCTTGCAAAAAAAAAAAGTAAAAAAAAAGGATATTTCTCAATCCATATTCTAGAGGATATAAACATTTTACAGTTTAATTATACTTATTCTATCTAGTTCTAGTTTTTCTGATCTCCCTTTCAAGTTTCATTCCTACAGTGGAGTAAAAAACCAATGATCTTTAATAATATATACTTACATATTGATTAATAGAGATTTTGTGAGATTTCATATTGATATATGCATCCATACATTTTATTGTCTCCTTTGAATTTTTATTTATATGTACTAAGGTTTATATACTCTAAAGGCTGAAAAACGGTAGGGAAGATATTCTTATCACAAGCTTTGTTAATGGCACCCTTTAATAGATATCTTGTGCAGTTTAATATAGTATGACTGCAATATCCAAATATAATCTAGCATGACCTTTTAAAGCTTTCTTTAATTGGCTCAATAGATAGCATGCAAGACTTAATTTTTTCTTTAAACACTCTTTCCAAACTCAGTAGTATCTTACAAGTAATTTTGCCTCAATAATTCTCTCTTCTTACGTTAGTGAAAAAAAAAAACTCAGACTCTTATATCATAAAAATATAATGTCCTATAAAATGTTATAGTAAATTAATGAATAAATTAAGAGTGTTATAATTATTGATGATGTAATTTATCCAAGTTTTAATAATTCCAATAGAAATAGTAATACTTAAGATGCAATTCTCTATGTAGAAAGAGTAGACCTTATGATGCAACTCTCAAGATATGACTCTTTCAATAGAAAGAATACAACTTACAGTTTATCATTTTTATAGTAGTGTATCTGGAAAATAAGTTAAGAAATAAAAGTATGACTGTAAAATGTATTTAGCCTCAAATATTACTATATTTCAAATATATATTTATATACATATATACGTATATACATATACACATATATATATATATATTTTTTTTAAGACTTTGGATCTATTTAAAGTAAAATGTGTTAGTGTGTATTCTTTATATGTAATGTTATAGCCAGTATGAGAATTGGCTGCAAAAACAAAATGAAATGATAATATACCCACAAAGTGTTGGTGTTTTAGGTCAACATGCAGTTTAGATCTAAACCAGTTTTGATGAAAAAGCACTCAGTAGCTATAGTAAGAGAATAAATCACGTAAGAAATGGAATATCTTTGCTAGTCACTACTTGCCAGCTTTATAATTATTTTAATCATCCTACACCAAATATAAATACAGGTATAAGTATATCTATGAGTACATTAAAATTTGCATAAAAGTTTAATCAATACTTCCCTCAGAGACATAAATAATAAATGTCCTATGCACTGTTAAAATAAAGTGAAAATTTATTTTTTGAAAAGAACCTTGTTTTAGCTCCTTTCTTACTTTACAAGTTTAATATATATATTTTTTATTTTCTTATATATTTTAATATTTATTCATTTGTTTTCCCTTTTGTTGCCCTCATTGTTTTTTTATTGTTGTAGTTATTTTTTTAAACGTTCTTTCTTTTTTTGATATTTATTTATTTCCTTTTGTTGCCCTTGCTGTTTTATTATTGTAATTATTATTGTTATTGTTGTTGGTGCCGTCTTTGTTGTTGGATAGGACAGAGAGAAATGGAGAGAGGAGGGGAAGACAGAGAGTGGGAGAGATGGACAGACACCTGCAGACCTGCTTCACCACCTGTGAAGCAATTCCTTTGCAGGTGGGGAGCCAGGGCCTCTAACCGGGATTTTTCCACAGGTCCTTGCACTTTGTGCCACGTGTGCTTAACCCACTGTGCTACTGCTTGGATCCCTATTGTAGTTATTGTTGTTGTTACTGATGTCGTTGTCCTTGGATAGGACAGAGAGAAATGGAGAGAGGAGGGGAAGACAGAGCGGGAGAGAGAAAGATAGACACTTGCAGACTTGCTTCACCGCCTGTGAATTGACTAGGATGGCATACTACTCAGCTGTTAAAAATGATGAAGTCATTGATGGGGTAGCATTAAATCTGTATTTAGTTCTGATTATATTTGTCATTTGACAATGTTAATTCATCTCATCCAAAATCACAAGCTATCATTCTACGTCCCTGTATCTCTTTCCATTTCCTTGAAGCATGACTCAATTTTCAGTGGGCAGGTCTTTCACTTCCTTTTTTTAAAATTTATTACTGAATATTTTATTGGTTTTACTACTAAAGTAAAAGGGACTGATTTCTGGACATCTTCTAGTTTAGTGTTTGTATGGAGGAACCACACTGATTTTTTTATATATTAATTTTGTAGTTTGCAACTTTACCATATTTTAAAAAATTTTTCAAGAGTTTTCTGATGGATCATTTTCAATTTTCTATAAGTATATGCCGGGCTAGCTTCACCGGAGAGGCAAGAGACTAGGAACTTATGGCTGAGCAGGAACTTGATCCAATGCCTTTACTGATCAGAGACAACACCTTTATATCTTTGAAATGGAAGTGGCAGGTTGGAAAAGGAAATGGCTAGGAGAGGAGGTGGATAAAGAAAAGAGCACGAAGGTAAAAAACTTCCATAGCAGCTGTTGCAAAGGTTCTAACCAGTGGGATTAAACAATACCCTGCAGGCAGGGGAAGGTCTCAGGCAAAACAGTGATTGATGATGTAAATAGACCACATCATCAAGCAATGCAGCATGGAGCAGGGGGGAGCTGGTGTAATGCCCAAGTATATGTGTGTGTGTGTGTGTGTGTGTGTGTGTGTGTGTGTGTGTATTCATATCATCTAAAAATAGTTAGTTTTCCTTTTTTTTCTTCCTATATGAATTTGTTTATCTTTTTTCTTTTGCCTAATTGCTAGGGTTAGGACTCCCTCTACTATGTTGAAAAAAAGGTGATAGTGGGCAGTGCTGCCTTGAAACTGACCAGAGAGAGAGCACCCATTTTCTCACATTGAATATGATGTTGGCTATAGGACTGTGGGACAGATACTCAATTAGCTTGAGGAATTTCCCATCTAGACCTAATCTTTTCAATATATATTTTTTCTTTTTTTAAAAAAAATTATTTTATTTTACTTGCTTCTAGAGTTATCCTTGGGGTTCCGTGCCTGCACTAGCAATTCACTGCTTCTAGAGGCTTTTTTTTTCTTTTGTTGTCTTTGTTGTTTATCATTGTTGTCATTGTTGCTAGTGTTGTTGTTGTTGGATAGGGCAGAGAGAAATCAAGAGAAGAGGGAAAGACAGAGAGGGGGAGAGAAAGACACCTGCAGACCTGCTTCACCACTTGTGAACACCCCCCACCCCACCCCTCCACCCCACCCCTGCCCCACAGGTGGGGTGACCAGGGCTTGAACTGTGAGCCTTACTTGGGTCCTTGTGCTTTGTGCCATGTGAGCTTAACCTGCTGTTCTACTGCCTGACCTGCCTTTTCAATATTTTGATCATGACAAGACGCTGGTTATTTACCTGTATCTATTGAATTTATGATGTGCTTTCCGTTTTCATTTTGTTGACACAGCAAATCACATTTATTGATATACATATATTGAATATCCCTGGTTACCCTGGGATAAATCCTACTTGGTCATGGTGCACAATCTTTTTAATGTTCTGCTATATATAATGTTCTGCTGTTAGCTAGAATTTTGTTGAGCATCTTAGCATCTACGTTTAACTAGATTTAGAAATTTTCCATCCATTTCCATTATCTGTAGTGTCTGGATCCTGAAAAGACTCCCATTTCATTTATGATATGATTTATTTGGGTCTTCTCGCTCTTCTTTTTAGTGAATTTGGCCAGGTGTCTGTCAATTTTGTTTACCCTTTCAAAAAGCCAACTTTATTGTCTTTGTTTGTTTTTAATACTGTTGATTTCTTCTCTAATTTTATTAGTTTGCTCCACATGCTTAGTGTCTCTGAGCAGAGTGCGTGGGGACTGGTGAGGCACAAGCACTTTCAGTATCTCTAGGGATCCTGGTGTGGTCTGGACATAACTGATCTTATCAGTGTGGGGTGCACAGTGTCTGGAGAGGGTGCAAAGGGTTTCAGTTTCTCCAGGGGTTTCAGAATGGGCTGGAGTAAACCAGGGGCACTGTTTCAGGGCAAGGTACATGGGAATTGAGGGCATTTGAAGGTTGATGGCAGAACTGGAGAAGAAGGAACCTGAAAGGTCCAGGCAGGCTATTCTGAGGTGGGAAACCCCCCTGGATGGTTCGACTGGAGACACTGGGGATCCAGGCTTGGAGGAAAGTTGAGCCAGCAGGCTCAAGAGGACATGGAGACAGAAATATTCCCAGAGTAAATTTGGCTGTATTATTATTATTATTATTTTATTATTTTGTGAGAGTCCAAAGGGATAATTTTGTTGTCACCAAACCTTATGCTGGAGTTCTCCACACCTTCAGATTGCCCTTGTCTCCTCTCCCATTGATCCCTGTGCTTCTCTTCCTCTACCTTTGGACCTTCCTTGTCTAAGAATTATTTCCATGTTTGTTAGTTCAGGTAATTTGTGTAGCTGTAGCTTTTGCTGATTTAGTTCTTGAGAGAGTAATCCCAGATCTGCTAGGCAGTCACTATCTTGGATCTTCTCCAAACCCAACTTTTCTATAAACTTACATTTGCGTTAACATAGTAGCTTTGATCCATACTGGTTATGGAGATTATTCAGAGATTCGTTTTTTTTTAAAGAAATGGAGTAGTGTTTGTATATCTTTTATATAAAAGATTGGATATATTTGATTGTCTCAGTTTCTATAACTTCATTTTAGTTGATAAAAATGCTAAGTATCTTTTTAGTGTATTTGTTATAAAGTAACTTTTCCTACCTGACATTGTATAGTTTCCATGAATTATAAATTAACTTCAGATGAAAACATGTAAAATAGATTTGATTAAAATATTCATGATTAAATAAGCTACAGATGATAAAGTCATAATACAATACAACATGTCATCATTTTTAGAAAGGAAACTAACATAGATATGAAAGTAAATTTTATGTGTTAAAGTTTATAAATCTTCAATAAGTAGAGTTGGAAGTAGTACTTTCACCTTGAAATTCATTTCACCATATTCTTGAATGACAAATATTCAATAAGAAACTATATGGCTACTGTGCACTAATCAGTTGTGCTATGGGGCCTCTGAGTAACTAGCAATAAACATCCCTGGCTTTTGTATTTAAATGGTAAGATGTGCATTCCAAATTAATATCATTTAGCACAACTGAGGATTTTCTTAATGTTACATTTCTCTGTGCTTAAAATTTATAAATTTGTGAGTTTAACCACCACAGAACACTTTAACCTGAATAAACTGACTTTTAGATAATCAGCAATTTAGTCTGAAATTAGAATATATGAGTAGAATTGATCAGCTCATTTCATCTATAAAAATATACTTACAAAATTTGATACTTACAAAATTAATCTGTTAAAACATCACATTTTATAAATTATGTTCAGTTATGAACAAATATTATCTAGTAGTGATTTATGATACATAATGGATTTATACCATTTTAAATGCAACTAGATAACATATATATATGTGCTAACATTTTTTTTAAATATAATTTACAAAGATTCTGTTATGTCTGTAAATTAATCACTTTTCAGTTGTGAGGTAATCAGTGGGTAAGACTATAAAAATCATATATTGTAACCAGCAAGTTAACCTAACAGGTAGGGTTTATGACTTGAATGCATGAAATCTTAGTATCAATTCTGCATTTGACAGAGCAGTAGGATGTATTTCTCTCTCTCCTGCTCATTCTAATGTTTCATAAAGTAACATATAAATTTTTAAAATATTAATCACATCTTATAGAAGAAATTCTAAATGCTTCCTTCAGGTACTCTAAGGTTTACATAAAAATTAAAAAATAGAATTACCATATAATCGAGATATGTGTAGGTACTTCTAGGTATAACAACCAAAGAATTCGGTTTAGATTTCTTTTACTTATTGTAGCATTATGCATCATGGTCAAGATAAGTAAACAACATTAGTGTCCATTAATAGATAAAATAAAATATATGGAATACAGTCATAAAGGTAAAGAAGTTCTCCATGTATGGCAACATGGAAGATTATGGGAACATTAGGTGAAAAAATTCAGGAAAACGTAGCACTAGTATTTTGTGACTCCACTCAGATGTGATATGTGTAATAAAACACTAAAATTCACAGGAGCAAATAGTAGAGTAGTGGCTACTAAGAGGTGTAAACAGGGAGTGATACTTAATTTTACTAAGTGCTTAGGCATGCCCAATCTTGTGCACAAGCTACTATGCACAAGAACCCAAGTTCAAAGCCCCTCTTCCCACCTGCACAGTGGGAATCTATAAATCTTAAATACATCTTTGATGGCTCCAATACAAGTGCAAAGAAAACAAAACAAAAAGTAAATCAATAGTTCTATATCAATCTGAAAAGATTCTGCACAGAAAAAGGAATCACCCCTAAAAGACACAGACTCCCCATGGAGTAGGTGAGAGAAAATCTTTATGTGCTACATTATAGAAAGGGCTAATAATCAAAATACACAAAGACGTCACCAACTTAACAACAGCAATAACAATAGTAATAATAAAGCATTAAAAATGGGGTGCGAATAGGAGGAAGGACACCAACAGAATCTCCAAAATAAAAAAAAAATTCAAAGGGTCAACAAACATATGAGCAATTCTTGAAGTAACTGATGATCAGGAAAATGCAGTAAACATAAATAAAATAAGAATTTAAAACTACATAAAAATGCGTAAAAAACAATAATGAGATATCACTTCACACACAGGAGAGTGTCATTCGTTAGAAAAGATCGAAACATCAACTGTTGGAGAGACTGTCAGGAAAAGGAACTGTTCTACTTTTTGCTGGTGGGACTGAAAATTGATCCAGTCTTTATGGCAAACATTCATCAGCATGCTAGAAATGGACCTACCCTAGACCCAGCAATCATTTTCCTGGAGATACACTCAAAGAAAATAATGACATCTTTTCTGAAGAGACCTATGCATACCTAAGTTTATAAAAGCACAACTTGCTCATACCCCAAACTTGGTAAAAGCAATCCAGATGCTCATGGATAGATGAGTGGCTGTTGATGACCCTGTGATTCAGAATGCCTTTTATTTATGAACATGTGACTCGTTTTTCTAATTATTAAGAGCTATGTATTAGTACCCATTATATGAGAAAGCCATTGCTTTCTCTTGTCATTCCTGTCTTCAGCAACCAACATCAGAGTTAACATAGATAAGGGATAAAAAGGCCCTGTAGACAAATGAAGCCTTATCTGATACTCCTGAACTTTGCTTACATCTTCAGGGTAAAATCAGGAGTTTCAGAGTAAACATAGAACTTGGGATTCATTAGAATTGTAGATAACAAGTCTGATATCGAGTGGTCAATATACTGGGAGACTGATTATTCAAATACGTGCCCATTGAAGATGTTTGGGAGGGGGGTCAGACTGTAGCGCAGTGGGTTAAGCGCACATGGTGCCAAACTCAAGGACCTGCATAAGGATCCTGGTTGGAGCCCCTGGATCCCCACGTGAAGGAGGGTCATTTCACAAGCAGTGAAGCAGGTCTGTGGGTGTCTTTCTTTCCCTATCTCTATCTTTCCCTCCTTTCTCCATTTCTCTGTCCTATCGGGCAACAATAACATCAGTAACAACAATAATAATAACCACAACAATGATAAAAACAACAAGGGCAACAAAAAAGGAAAATAAATAATTTTTAAAAAGATGTTTATGCACTCCCCCTAAAATGTTTATCCATTTCCCTAAGATGTTTTTACTTGACATAACTTTAATTATTATTATTATTTCATACTATGTAGATAGAGACAGAAAGCAGAGAGGCAGAGAGAGAGAGAGGGAGAGAGAGAGAGAGAGAGGCCATAGGACAGAAGCTTTATTCAATATAGTGGGGGCTGGGTTAGAACCTGGGTCACAACATGGCAAAGAAGTGCATTATTAATGTGAGCTCTTCTGCTGATCCCAGAATCATTACTAATTTTATGTAAGTTTGTTTTCTCCACATTATTGGGGACTTAACACTTTACAGAAGAGTTGTTGATATATAAGTACAATTTATGATCTCCCCAGGATAGGTGTATGCAAGACACATTCTCCCCCATAGGTTGTTTTCTACCATCATGCACCAGGAACCAATTCCTTTCCATCACATAGAAGCAATTGAAATTTCCACTTATTCCAAATTCAGAAACCACACTGAAACTACTACCTTTAATGCCCTAATATATTCCATTCTTGATTTTAAGTTGGTTTCCTCAAATAAATAGCCTGTTGACTTTTTTAGATACTCCATAGTTTTCTGTACCTACCTCTAATTCTTTCTGTAATTCTACCCTACTGACATCATAGAAGTACATAGGAAGCCTGAGCCCTGTTCTTTTTTAAAAATTTTTATTTTTAAAATGAAAATATTAACAAGACTATAGGATAAGAGGAATACACTTCCACACAATTCCCATCCCCAGAACTCCATATCTAGTCCCCTCCCTTGATAACTTCCCTATTTGTTAACCATCTGGGAGTATAGACCCAGGATCATTATGAGGTACAGAAAGTGGAAAGCTTCTGTAATTGCTTCCTTGCTGAACATGGGCATTGGTAGGTTGATCAATAGGCCCAGACTGTCTCTCTTTTTCCCTAGCAGACAGGAGTCTCGAGAGGCGGGGCTCCAGGACACATTGGTGGGGTCATTTGCCCAGCGAAATCAAGTTGGCATCATGGTAGCATCTGGAACCTGGTAGCTGAAAAAGAGTTAAGATATAAAGCAAACAAATTGTTGACTAATCATGAACCTAAAGACAGGAATATTGCAGATGAAGATTTGGGTCTCCATTTTGTAAAAAGTAGTAGGTTTATTTTCACTATATTACAAGGGGTCCATGAATTTATTAGTTTTTGCCTCAGCCTGACATCTAATATGCAGGTGGACCCAGGTTATTATCTGGAGATGTGGTGTCATAGTTGGAAAAAGGACTAGAAATCTGTATCAGGGAAGAGAGTAGCTCTCAAATGTGGGAAAAGTATATACATATTGTTAACTATAAATTCCATCAGTTTGATCTGTGGCCCATATTCAGCTTGGGAGCCTATGTGAGCTCTGTATCCCTGTAGATCTGAGCTCACATTCTGTGGTCATGAGTAGGAATGTTCCAAGTGGCCCCAATTTCAGAACCCATCTTTCTCATGTGGAAAATAGAGTATGTTGTCCAACCTCCCTTCAAAGACTGGAACAGTCTCTACCATTATTGATCCACATTGAGGGCAAGGTCCTATAGGAGCCCTCAAAGGAGTCCATTAGTTGTTCCTGATGGAGATGACCAGTGATAATGGAGATAATGATCTGTTTGAGGCTAGACCTCAAACAGGATCATCGTGTTTGTGTGGGAATCCCAGAACCCCCTGACTAGGGCCCCAGATGATGGGGTAGCCAGATAGTGACTAAAGAGTCATCATTAAAGTGTGCTAGTCCCTTGCCCTTATTCAACTTTTTAGTCCTTACTTTGTCTGACAAGGTTAGCTTTGGAGTGATTGGGGGATGTGTAATAGGAGGTTGGTGAGGACAGTAACTAGGTTTAAGTAGAAACTATTTCATTAGGTACTTTTAGGTGTCTTTTTAGGTCTTTCTACTTGCTTGATGCATTTATTGAGTCACTGTATACTATTGTGCACTTTTGCTTTAAGATATATATTTTCCCCTTAACTTATGGATATGTGTACATATGCCGTATCTCATGGGCTCTGTTCTACATCTAGGTTTGAGGTTTTGTTAAGTAGTGTGTCACCTGTGGGGAAAAGCCTGCTGTTTGGGAAATCCAGGCCATCATCTCCATGAGTCTGAGAGTGTCATCCCTGAGTCCCCTACTCACAGGAGGGGTGGTAGAAAGGTCCCCACTTGACCCCATGACCTTAAGATGAATGGAGTTTTATAGGCCGGGAACCTTTCTGCACAGGCTTCCTCATTCCCTTTGAGCAAAGGCCGTAAGTTACCAACTGAAACCCACTGCAAATATCCTGGTCCTGCTTAACTGGCCCCATCCCCCCTGACCTGAGGTGTTCTGATTCACCTTTAGAGAGAAGCCTGCATATGCATGGTGAGCTCATGACCAGACCTTATACAGTAACTTCCCAGTAATGAACAAACACCTGATAGGTCAAGACTTAACTCTGTATTGTGTGTGTGACTTAATGATTACGTTAACCTTTTCCTAACCCTTGGGTATATCTACCTGCTTGTACTGCCAAATAAACAAGTTGTCTCTCTGAAGCTTCTCCCAGAGGAGGAACTGATTCCTCTCCGTGCATTCTCCCTCTTCAACAGGATTCCCAGGCCTATCTCCCCCAGCCCCACCCCACCCCCCGTGGTCACCAGCTGATGTGCAGAGGAGAAACGATGCCCAAAGCTACCCAAAGTGGAATTAAGGAGTCCTATGAGTTAGGAAAGGTCTCACCAGAGTAATGAAGCTGAAGGGTTGACATTCCACACCTGACATCACAGGGCAGTCTGAAGTGAAACAAGCCGAGGTGGTACTGGTTGCTTTGCTTTGGTTGGGATCAGCAGGTGCAGTATCAGTTGATACGAATTGAGAGAAGCATGCCCCACCCTAGAGGTTCCAGGCCTGGAAGAAATATGGGCTTTATAGAGACAGGGAAAAGTTCCTGCTGTCTAAGGGTTTAAGAAAGCAATGGATAGTAATTGCTATAGCCAAATTATTTGGTAATGGGTTAAAGTTTGAAAATTCCTTTGTTAGCATTTGTTAACATATAAGACCTCACCATAATTTATGTCCTTTTATGGTATAGCTGTATCTTATAATATAGCTGTATCTTATAATATAGCTGTATCTTATAATATAACATAGCTGTATCTTATAATATAACACCACCAGTTGCTTCTGTTCTCCCTGGTAGATTTAATATCTCAAAGAACATGTCATTATTATAAATGTATTAATTTGTGAGACTATAAGTTAATAGGAGTGTATATTAACACCATTCCCACCACCAAAGATCTCTCCCCTCCCCCAGTACAGCTGAACATCAACCCTCACCCTCCACCCAGAGATTTTTACTTTGGTGCCCTACTCCAGTTGGCATAACTTTTTTGATGTATGGGCATATACTTAGTAAAAACAGATAAGTTTCTTGCATTCAGTGCCATCTCATTGAGGGACATATACAAATACCTGCCATTTCAGACTCCGATCTCACCACCTATAGTGCTTGAAGTAATTTACTTGATCCAGGATTCACATCAGAAACCTTGGAACCCAGCATAATAGTTATTCAAAATCCTTTCAAGCCTGAGGCTCTGAGATCCCAGGTTCAATCCCTAGCACCACCATAAGCCATGAGCAATGTTATATTCTCTTTCTCTCTCGGTATCTTTCCCTCTGTGTCATTCTCATTAAAATAAAATAAAAATATGATAAAAACAAACTTTGGAACCCAGAAAGTGGCTAAGAAAGTTCGGGTATGTATATACACAACGTACTGTGTATATACACAAAATACTATGTAACTGTTAAGAATAACAAAAGCATCTACTTTGCAATATGCTGTAAAGATCATTAAATTATATTGAGTAGGAAAATGCAAAAAGAAAGAGAGCCTGTACTGAATGATCTCACTCATAGGTAGAACTTAGGACACAAGGATAATAGGGGAAAGCCAAAGGCAAAATTTGGACTGGGCATAGTGTATTTCAACAAAGCAAAGAACACTGGGGAAAGAGGGTTAGGGTTAGCACAGAGGGGGCTGGTCTCCAAGGGAGAAGGGCGTGTTGTGAGAAGGAAACCTAGGTTTAGGGAGCAACTACTTTCTGGACACCTACACATCTATCATAGGGAGATGAAAGGTTGTACCTATGTGTCAACAACTGTACTGTAAGCCTTTCACTCCCCAGTAAAGTTTATACAAAAATACTCAACTTGTATAAGATTAATATGTTCTAGAAGCACACTACATGATATTGTATGGATAGTCAATACTATACTGTACCCTTTAAATATGTTAAGGGGTTAGATCACTTTTTTTCCTGTGCTTTTCACAATTGAAAAAATAGCAAAGGAAAAAAAAAGGACTTTCTAAATTGTGCACATTATTGCCTTCTTCAGGAATATGGAGTATAAGATGTACACACTCTAGTCCTAAAGCTATTTCCTCTAAGGACTATGAGTACCTCATTTTTATTTCCTTATATGCTAGAACCACTTACTTCTGGTATGCTGTAGAGGACAATGGTCTTATGCAAGAAAATAATCATAGTTTTGACATTTTTGGACAATGTAAAAGACCTTTTACTATTTTTCTATATTGTTTAATAACAGCAGCATAACAAATTTAAATACTGTTAGTTCTACAATGACTAATTGTTATATTTTTTTGCTTATTTTTATCTAAGCAACACAGAAAAATAAACATAATCAGTTCCAGCTGGAAATACTTCTACTGGATGTCAAGGACAATAAGTTCACAAATTGACTTTACCTGTTATTCATGTGGTATATGAAAAGAATCAGGCAAAGGGGAATTTAATTAGCTTTCTGCATACTAGGAATAAATAGAAAAGGAGATAGGCTTCTGATTGCACTGAAAATGAGTAACATGCATAGCTGTCAATGATTGTGCAGAGCTGGTTTATTAGAATTTCTTTGGTCACAGAAATTTGATTTTATTATATTATTTGAAGATTTATTCGGTTATATGAAATCTAACTTGCATATAATTTAAGAATAAATGGTAAAGTTCATTTTTATTCTACTTATAAATAACAGGAACTTGTTATCAAAGATGATACAATAACAAATGCAAAGGTTTAAAATATTGAGAGTTTTTTTTTAGTGTGTGTGTTTTCTTTCTTTTTTTCTTCTACTGAATTTCTTTTTTTTTTAATTTATTTATTTATAAAATGGAAGCACTGACAAGACCATAGCATAAGAGGGGTACAATCCCCACGACCAAAGTTCTATATCCCATCCCCTCCCCTGATAGCCTTCCTATTCTTTAACTGCTTGGAGTATGGAACCAGGGTTACTATGTGGTGCAGAAGGTGGAAGGTCTGGCTTCTGTAATTGCTTCCCCGCTGAATATGGGCATTGACAGGTGGATCCATACTCCCAGTCTATCTCTCTCTTTCCCTAGTGGGGCAGGGCTCTGAGGGAGCAGAGCTCCAGGACACATTGGTGGGATCATCTGTCCAGGGAAGTCCGGTTGGCATCATGGTTGCATCTGGAACCTGGTGGCTGAAAAACAGTTAACATATAAAGCCAAACAAATTGTTGATTAATCATGAACCTAAAGGCTGAAATATTGCAGATGAAGATTTGGGGTCTCCATTTTGGAAATCGTTAGTAGGTCTATTTTAGGTATACTTCAAATGTCCCATGACTTTATTAGTTTTTGCCTGAGCCTGATGTCTGATATGCAGGAGGACCAGGTTATTGTCTGGGGAGATAATGTTATGGCTGGAAAAGGGGCTAGAAAGCTGGATCCAGGAAGAGAGTAGCTCCCAATTATAGGAAAAGTATATAAATATTGTTGAATATAAACTCCATCAATTTGATCTGGCGCCCATATTCAGCATAGGAGCCTATGTAACCTCTGCATCCCTGTAGGTCCAAACTTGCATTCTGTGGTCATCAGTAGGAACATTCTGAGTTGCACCAATTTCAGGACCCATCTTCTTCAGGTGGTAGATAGAGTATGTTACTCAACCCCCCTTCAGAGGATGGAACATTCTCTACCAATGTTGATCCACATTGAGGGCAAGGTACTATGTGGACCCCCAAAGGAGTCTATTATGTTGTTCCTGATGGAGATGACCAGTGATAATGGAGGGAGGGATCTGTTTGAGGTTCATCATATTTGTGTGGGAATCCCAGGACTCCCTGACGAGGGCCCCAGATGATGGGGTGGCTAAATAGTGATTAGAGTCATCATTAAAGTGTGCCAGTCTCTTATCCTTATTCAGCTTTTGTAGTCCTTACTTTGAGGTTAGCTTTGGAGTCAATGAGGGAAGTGTAATAGGAAGTAGGTGAGGAGGGTATCTAGGTCTAAGTAGAAACTATTTCATTATGTACTTTAAGGTGTCTTTTTAGGTCTTTCTACTTGCTTGCTTCATTTATCAACTTACTGCAAACTATTGTGCACTCTTGCATTCAGGTATATATTTTGCCCTAATTTATGGATACATGTGTACATCTGCCCTGTCTCATGGGACCTGGTCTATGTCTAGGTTTTGAGGCTTTGTTAGGAAGTGGACCACCTGAAATTGAATTAAGGAGTCCTATGAGAAAGGAAAGGTCTCACCTGATTAATGATTTTGAAGGGTTGATATTCCACACCTGACGTCTCTGGACACATTCTGAAGTGAAGTAGATGCAGTATCAGTTGGTATAAATTGAGAGAAGCATGCTGGAAAGTGAGCCCCACCCTAGAGGTTCCAGGATGGGAAATGTGGGCTTTAGAGAGGAAGCGGGAGGTTCCTAATGTCTTAGGATTTAAGAATGCAATAGATAGTCATTGCTATAATCAAATAATTTGGCAATTGGTTTGCCTTTGAAAATCTCATTGTTAGTATTTGCTGTCTCATACACGACCTCATCATAATTTGTCCTTTGATGTTATATATATCATAAAGTAACCCCTCTGGTTGCTTCTTCTCTCCTGGTCTAAGATTTTAGGAGAGTCAACATTTCAACAACTCAGCCTATGGTTTGTGCATTAAAAAGTTTTGTACATTCTATTTTCCCCCTCTCATATTAATTAAATAGTGATTTTTATGACTACAAATTAATAGTAGTGTACATAAACACCATTCCCACCACCAAAATAATGTGTCCATCTCCCCCCCATCCCCACAGCCCCCAGTGAAGCTGAGCATCCATCTCACCTTCTACCAAGAGATTTTTTTTTACTTTGGTGCCCAATTCCAAACTCAGTCAGATCCTGCTTTGAGTTTCCCTTTCTATTCTTCTTTCTCAACTTCTGTTTATGAGTGGGATCATTCCATACTTGTCTTTGTCTTTCTGACTTAGCTCACTTAGCATAATTCCTTCTAGCTCCATCTAAGATGGGTCAGAGAAGGTGGGCTCATTGTTCTTAATCGTTGCGTAGTATTCCATTGTATGTATATACCACAGCTTTCTCAGCCATTTATCTGTTGTTGGGCACCTGGGTTGCTTCCAGGTTTTAGCTATTATGAATTGTGCTGCTATGAACATAGGCATACATATATCTTTTTGGTTGGGTGTTATGGAGTCACTGGGATGTATCCCTAGGAGAGGATTTACTGGGTTATATGGAAAACCCATGTTTAGCCTTGTGAGAGTTCTTCAGACTGCTCTCCACAGAGGTTGAACCAATTTACATTCCCACCAGCAGTGTAAAAGGGTTCTTTGTCACCACAGCCTCTCCAGCATTTGTTGCTGCTGTCCTTTTTGATGTTTGCCATTCTCACAGGGGTGAGGTGATATCTGAATGATGTCTTTATTTGCATTTCTCTGACGATCAGTGACCTAGAGGAATTTTTCATGTGTTTGTTAGCCTTTTGGATCTCTTTTGTAGTTCTGTAGTTATGTTAATATCCTCTGCCCATTTTCGTATGGGGTCATTTGCTTTTTTTTTTTTTTGCTAAGTTTGCTGAACTCTTTGTACATTTTGGTTATTAGTCTCTGTCTTTTATTTTTAAGATTTTGTTTATTTATTTTCCCTTTTGTAGCCCTTATTGTTTTATTGTTGTAGTTATTATTGTTGTTGTCATTGTTGGATAGGACAGAGAGAAATGGAGAGAGGAGGGGAAGACAAAGAAGGGGAGAGGAAGATAGACACCTGTAGACCTGCTTCACCGCCTGTGAAGTGACTCCCCTGCAGGTAGGGTGGTTATTAGTCTCTTATCTATCTGATGTATGACATGTGAAGATCTTCTCCAATTCTGTTAGGGGTCTCTTTGTTTTAGTGATGGTTTCTTTTTGCTGTGCAGAAGCTTTTCAATTTGATGCAGTTCCATTGATTTGTTTTTGTTTTAGTCTTCCTTGCAATTGGATTTGTATCATCAGAGTTGCCCTTGAGGTTTAGGTGGGAAAATGTTCCACCAATGTTTTACTCTAAGTATTTGATAGTTTCTGCTCTAACATCCATGTTCTTGATCCATTTGGAGTTGACTTTTGTTTCTGGTGATATAATGTAGTTCACTTTCATCCTTCTGCATGTTTCTTTTTTTATTTCTTTATTTATTTATTAATGAGAGGGATAGGAGAGAGAGAAAGAACCAGACATCACTCTGGTACAGGTGCTGCCAGGGACTGAACTCAGGACCTCATGCCTGAGAGACCAACGCTTCATCTACTGTGCCACCTCTCGGACCACTCCTCTGCATGTTTCAACCCAGTTTTCCCAGCACCATTTATTGAAGAGAGCCTCTTTCTTCCATTTAATATTTTGGGCCCCTTTATAAAAAATTAGATGTACATAGGTGTGGGGGTTAGTTCTGGGCTTTCACTTCTGTTCCACTGGTCTGTATGCCTATTTTTGGTCCAGTACCAGGCTGTTTTGATGATGATGGCCTTATAATATAATTTGAGATCTGGAAGTGTGATGCCTCCATTTCTGTTTCTTTTCCTCGAGATTTTTTTTTGGCAATTCTAGGTGTCTTCTGGTTCCAGATAAATGATTGTAATTTTTGTTCTATTCTCTTAAAGTAGCTTGGTGGAACTTTGATGTGTGTCACATTAAATTTGTATATGGTTATAGGAGAATATTCATTTTGATGATATTTATTCTTCCAATCCATGAGGATGGGATGTCTTTCCACTTCTTGGTATCATTTTCTATTTATTTGAAAAGCTACTCATAGTTTTCAGTATAGAATCTTTCACTTCTTTGGTCAGGTCTTTTCCTAGATGTATTATTGATTTTTTTGTAGCTGTGAATGGGAGTGATTTATGGATGGCCCCTTTTTTGGACCTAGGTTTTGCATAAAGAAATGCCACTGATTTATTTTTGTACATTGATTTTATAGCCTGATACCTTGCTATATTGCCTAAGCACTTCCAGCAGGTTTCTGCTGGATTCTTTAGGTCTTTCTATGTATACTATCATATCATCTGCAAAGAGTGAGATTTTGACTTCTTCTCTTCCAATCTGTATTCCTTTGCTTTCTTTCTCTGATTACTATGGCAAGAACTTCCAATACTATGTTGAAAAGTTATGGTGATAATGGACAGCTCTGTCAAGTCCTCAATCTGAGTGGGAATGCTTTCAATTTCTGTCCAGTGAATATGATGTTGGATGTAGGTCTGCTGTATATGGACTCTACTATCTTGGGGAATATTCCAACTATTCCCTTTTTTTGTAGTGTTTTGAGCATGAATGGGTGTTGGATTTTGTCAAAGGCTTTCTCTTCATCTATTGAGATAATCATGTGGTATTTGATTTTGCTTTTATTGATGTGGTGGATGACATTGACTGACTTACGTATATTGAACCAGCCTTACATTCCTGGGATAAATCCCATTTGGTCCTGATGAACAATCTTTTTGATATACTGCTATATCCAGTTGACTAAATACTGAGAGCTTTTATGTCAATAAGTCAAAAAGTTAGCAGAGGAGAAATAATAAAAAGAAAATTAATTTTTATATGTAGTGTCCCGCTCTTAAAGAACAAAATAACAGAGTAATAAATATTCATAGTTGGGGCTAGAAAACAGCTCACTTGGACAATTCACTGCTTAGCCACGTGCTCCATCCAGGGAGAAGCCCAGCTGTCACAACACTGAAAGTGGCTACAACTATGTGGTTTCTTGCCAACACCCTCCACCTGTCACACACCCTCTGCTTCCCTTTATTTCTGTTTCTGTTTAAAAATGAAAAATAGGGGCTGGAAGGTAGCACATCTGATAGAATGCACATGTTACAATGTGCAAGAATTCTGGTTCAAGCCCCCTTATCCCTACCTGTAAGGGGAAGCTTTACAAGTTGTGAAACAAAGCTGCTTTAATTGTCTCTTTTTCTGTCTTCATCTCTATCTTGCCCTTCATTCTCAATTTCTTTTTCTCTCTATCTAAAATAAGTAAATAAGATAAAAATATTTATTTCTATTGTCACCAGGGTTATCTCTGGGGCTCAGAGCTAACACAATGAATCCACTGCTCCCAGAACTGACCCCCCCTTTTTTCTTGTTTTACTTTTTCTACTCCCACCCCAACCCTTTCCATTTTATTTGATAGAACAGAAGCAATTTGAGAGGGGAGAACAAGATAGAGAGGGAAAGAGAAAAACAGACACCTGCAAACTAGCTTTATACTTTGTGAAGCATCGCACTACAGGAAGGAGTGAGGGCTAGAACCCAGGTCCTTGCTTATGCTAATGCATGCACTAAACTATGTGCATCACTGCCCAGCCCCGTAAAATTAAAATATTATTAAAATAATGATAGTAAAATTTATTTTCCATTAATGGCATACAATATTAAAGGTATTTCAGATGGGTGTAAATTATATACTTCAGTATAAGAAAAGGAAATAATTTTTAAAAATGAGTAACAGAAACAACATTAAGTATTGATTCTATGCTAATAATTCCTAGAGATAGACTTTTTAAACAATGGTATTATAATTATTTAATTATGGTAAATGGATTTATATATTTTATTAGTATTATTTTAAAGGAAACTGAGCACATGCACATTAACAAGATTTTCAAAAACTGATGATATAATTTTTAATTTGACATTACATTCTAGCTTTGATATTTAAAACCTAACCTATCTCAATATTTAATTACATCCCTTATCTCTGGTGCCTTTGAATTGAACTAATTGCTTTGAACAAAGTAAATAGTTCATGAGTCCTACAAAAAGTAACTTAATTTTCAGTTTGCAGTGAGCTATGAGAGGAAGTAAAATAAAATGAATTCGTGTATCTGTATTTTATAGAACTTATGGGATGCATTGGATCGACCTTCTCGTGGTGCATCCCATGAGTACCCATTTATAGGGGAAACTGACGATCCTTCCTAGCCGACTGAATCCACATGATCCCAGTCACTTTCAAAGCCAGCAACAAGCAGACATCAGGCTCAACCTGACGCTGTTGACTGCCTTCGGAAGAAGGGCAAACACTAGAAGAAGAAGAATAGAACTTATTATGAGTCAAATATATCCAATCGCTTAGGGAATTAATAAAACAATACATTTACCTTAAATTTAAAATATAAGGGGAATCAATAACAAGACAGTGAAGGAGTCTCTTGAGTTTCCCTTCTCCCACGTACATACCAAAAGATTTCATACAGGTGAATTCCCTCTGAGAGAAATCAGAAAACAGTTTACTTCCTTCTACATGATTAGTGATAGAAAATACCCACATTGAAGTGAAAAGAAAATCCTAAAACATATTTGAAACAAAGAGAAAACTAATATCCAGAAAAATCAATATAATGAGAAATTAGTAAGAAAAAATGTAAAATTTAATTTAAAAATATACATGGGCCACTTTTGGGGGGTGTAGGAGAAAAGTCTCTTAGTTCATCCTTCTTCCTCTTCCTCTTCCTCTTTTTTTTTCTCTTTTCTTTAAGAAAAGATTAATTAACAAAACCATAGGGTAGGAGGGGTACAACTCTACACAATTCCCACCACCCAATCCCCATATCCCAATCCCTCCCCTGATAGCTTTCCCATTCTCTATCCCTCTGGGAGCATGGACCCAGGGTCATTGTGGGTTGCAGCAGGTAGAAGGTCTGGCTTCTGTAATTGCTTCCCCACTGAAAATGGGCGTTCACTGGTCGGTCCATACTCCCAGTCTGCCTCTCTCTTTCCCTAGTAGGGTGTGTCTCTGGGGAAGCTGAGCTCCAGGACACATTGGTGGGGTCTTCAGTCCAGGGAAGCCTGGCCGGCATCCTGATGACATCTGGAACTTGGTGACTGAAAAGAGAGTTAACATACAAAGCCAAACAAATTGTTGAGCAATCATGGACCCCAAGCTTGGAATAGTGGAGAGGAAGTGTTAGGGAGGTACTCACTACAAACTCTAGTGTACTTCTGCTTTCAAGTATATATTTTGCAGTAGTTTATGGATACCTGTGAACATATGCTCTCTCTCACAGAAACTGGTGTATATCTAGGTTTTGGGACTTTGTTAGAAAGTGAACCACCTGAGATCTTCTTCTAGCGTTTGCCCTTCTTCCGTAGCCAGTCAACAGCGTCAGGTTGAGCCTGATGTAAAGTTTTGAGACCTCCTTTGAATCTGGAGAGGTGGCAGTCGTTGACTATGTGGGTCATAGTCTGTCTAGAGCCGCAGGGTCATCTCTGGCTCCCCAGCGATGGAACATAGCGGCACACCGGCCATGGCCTGTTCGATAGCAATTGAGGAGGGCCCAATTATAACGTGCTAGGTCAAAGCCGGGTTGACGCTTGCAGGGGTCTATGATGAGGTGTTTGTTCTTTACCTCAGCTGACTGCCAACTCTGTTTCCAAGAGTCTGGAACAGAGGAGTTCAGTGTAGGCGTAGGGGACCAGATTGGGTGACGAGACGTCAAGTGTTGGACAGGGTGGGTGAAGATATCCGTGTAAATTGGCAGGTCCGGTGAGCCTAGACATGGGAAATGAACTTAGATGGTGCTGCATCCCGATGAATATCTGGTGGGGCGATGTTGCTAAGAACTGGCAGCCATGGAATGGGGTGGAACGGATGGTTCCAGAAATTATCTTCATGGAGGAATATAATTTGGAATTGACCAAGTGGACATGGGGGCTACGGAACCATACTGGGGCACAGTATTCTGCAGTGGAATAGCATAATGCCAGAGATGATGATCGTAGTGTGGAAGCGCTCGCGCCCCATGAGGAGCTGGCCAGTCTTGCAATGATGTTATTCCTCGCACCCACCTTTGCTGTGGTTTTTATGAGATGTTTGTGAAATGACAGAGTGCGATCGAGAGTAACGCCAAGATAGACTGGCTGGGCTTCATGCCGGATTCTCGTATCACCAAGCTGCACATTAAGCTCACGTGAGGCCGAGGCATGGTGTAGATGGAAAACAGATGATACCGTTTTTGCAGTGCTAGGGATTAGTCGCCATCTTTTACAGTAATCAGATATCAGAGACCTGAGATGGAATTATAGTATACTATGAAAGGAAAGGTCTCACTCGAGTAATGAAGCTGAATAGTTGTCATTCCAAACGTGAAGTCTCTGGACATAGTCTGAAGTGAAGCATGTTGAGGTAGCAATCGTTGTGTTGGTTAGGTTGTGATCAGCAGATACAATATTACTTGATATGGATTGGGAGAGGCATATGGGAAAGTGGGCCCTATCCAAGGGTTCCAGAACTGGGGGAAATAGGGGCTCTATAGTGGAGATATGAGGTTCCTGCTGTCTTAGGGTTCAAAAAGACAATCGGTAGTTAATGTTATCATCACATTATTTGGTAATTGGGTTAACTTTGAAAAGTCCTTTTGTTAGGGTTTGCTGTACAGTACCCAGTATCTTGTATATAGCTATGCTATTAGTTGCTTCTGATGTACTTGGTCAAGGCTTATGAGAGAGTCTGCATATCAATTACACAGCCTATATATTAAAAAGATTCAATTTGTGTTTTGAAAAACTTTGAGACATACAATTAATTTTCCCCCCTCATATTAATTAATTAGTGATGTATATGACTACATTTTACTAGGAGTGTACATAAACACCATTCCCACAACCAAAAGACTGTGACCCATCCCTCCCACCCACTCCCACCCCCCAATGGCCCAGGAAGCTGCATGTCTACCCCTCACCATAGGGTTTTTACTTTGGTGCCATACTTACAATTTGATCAGGTCCTGCTTTTAGTTTCCCTTTCAGATCTTCTTAGTCAACTTCTGTTGATGAGTGGGATCATCCCACACTCATCTTTATCTTTCTTAATTAGTTCACTTAACATAATTCCTTCTGCTCTGTCCAAGATGGGTCAGAGAAGGTGGGTTCATTATTGTTGATAGCTGCATAGTATTCCATTGTGTATATATACCACAGCTTTCTCAGCCACTCATCTGTTGTTGGGCACCTGGGTTGCTTCCAGGTTTTAGCTAATATGAATTGTGCTGCTATGAACATAGGAGTACATACCTCTTTTTGGTTGGGTGGTATGGAGTCCTTGGGGTATAACCCCAGGAGAGGAATTACTGGATCATATAGAAGGTCCATGTCTAGCCTTCTGAGAGTTTTCCAGACTGCTCTCCACAGACCTGTACCAATTTACATTCCCACCAGCAATGTAAAAGGGTTCTTCTGTCCCCCCATCCTCTCCAGCATTTGTTGCTGCTGTCCTTTTTGATGTATGCCATTTTTACAGGAGTGAGGTGGTATCTTAGTGTTGTGTTAATGTGCATTTCTCTGACAATCAGTGACCTAGAGCAGTTTTTCATGTGTTTGTTATCCTTTTGGATCTCCTCTGTAGTGAATGTTTTATTCATATTCTCTGCCCACTTTTGGATGGGGTCATTTGCTTTTTTGGTGCTAAGTTTGCTGAGCTCTTTATCTATTTTGGTGATTAGTATCTTGTCTGATGTATGGCATGAGAAGATCTTCTCCCATTCTGTGAGGGGTCTCTCTCTTTGTTTAACAGTTTCTTTGTATGTGCAGAACCTTTTCAATTTGATGTAGTCCCATTGGTTTGTTTCTGCTTCAGTCTTCCTTGCAATTGGGTTTGATTCATCAAAGATGTCCTTTAGGTGTATGTGGAAAAGTGTTTTACCAATGTTTTCCTCTAAGTATTTGATTGTTTCTGGTCTGACATTTAGGTCTTTGATTCATTTGGAGTTGTTTTTTGTTTCTGGTGAGATAAAGTGGTTCAATTTCATTCTTCTGCATGTTACAACCCAGTTTTCCCAGCACCATTTATTGAAGAGAGCCTCCTTTTTCTATTTAATAATTTGGGCCCCCTTATCAATGATTAGATGTCCAAAGGTGTGGGGATTAAATTCTGGGCTTTCAATTCTGTTCCACTGGTCTGTGTGCCTATTTCTGTTCCAGTACCATGCTGTTTTGATGATGATGGCCCTATAATGTAGTTTAAGGTCTGGGAGTGTGATGCCTCCATTTCTGTTTCTTTTCATCAAGTTGGTTTTGGCAATTCTAGGTGTTTCAGGTTCCAGATAAATGATTGTAGTGTTTGTTCTATTCTCTTAAAGAAGCTTGGTGGAACTTTGATGGGTATTGCATTAAATTTGTATATGGCTCTGGGGAGAATATTCATTTTGATGATATTTATTCTTCCAATCCATGAGCATGGGATATCTTTCCATTTCTTGGTATTAGTTTCCATTTCCTTGCGTCGCGACTCATAGTTTTCAGTATACAAGTCTTTCACTTCTTTGGTCAACTTTATTCCTAGGTATTTTATTTTGCTGAAACAGTAAAGGGGAGTGATTTCTGGATGTCTTCTTCTTCAGATTTAGTGTTTGCATAAAGAAATGCCACTGATTTTTGTACATTGATTTTGTAGCCTGATACCTTGCTATATTGCCTAATAACTTCCTGTAATTTTCTACTGGATGCTTTAGGTTTTTCTATCTATACTATCATATCATCTGCAAATAGTGAGAGCTTGAATTCTTTGCTTCCAATCTGTATTCCTTTGATTTCTTTCTCTTGCCTGATTGCTATGGCAAGAACTTCCAATACTATGTTGAGGAGTAACGGTGACATTGGACAGCCCTGTCTAGTCCCCGATCTGAGGGGGAATGCTTTCAGCTTCTGTCCATTGAGTATGATGTTGGCTGTAGGTTTGCTATATATAGACTCCACTATCTTGAGGAATTTCCCGTCTATTCCCATTTTTTGTAGAGTTTTGAGCATGAATGGGTGTTGCATTTTGTCAAAGGCTTTTTCTGCATCTATTGAGATAATCATGTGGTTTTTGGCATTGCTTTTATTGATGTGGTGAATGACATTGATTGACTTACAGATGTTGAACCAGCCTTGCATTCTTGGGATGAATCCCCCTTGGTCGTGATGAACAATCTTTTTTGATATGTTGTTGTATCCGTTTGGCCAAGATCTTGTTTAATATTTTGTCATCTATGTTCATCACAGATATTGGTCTGTAGTTTTCCTTTTTTGTTCTGTCCCTATCAACTTTTGTTATCAGAATGATGTTGGCTTCATAGAAGGTGGAAGGAAGTATTCCTGTCTCTTCAATCTTATGGAAAAATCTTAAGAAATATGGGTACTAACTGTTTCCTGAATGTTTTGTAGAAGTTGTTTGTGAAGCTATCTAGTCCCAGACTTTTGTTGTTGGGAAGATTCTTAATAACGGTTTCATTTTCTTTGTCTGTGATTGGTGCATTTTGATTTTGTAGTTCTTCTTGGTTCAGTTTTGGAAGGGCATATGCTTCTAGAAATTGTTCCATTTCTTCCACATTCTCTAGCTTGGTGGCGTATATATATATATAGTTCTTTATCGAAGTTTCGCAGGATTCTCTGGATATCTGTGGTGTCAGTTGTGATATCTCCTCCATCGTTTACAATTCTATTAACATGAGTCTTCTCTCTTTTTAGTTTGGTGAATCTGGATAGGAGCTTCTCAATTTTGTTTAATCTTTCAAAGAACCAACATTTGGCTTCATTGTTCTTTTGTATGGTTCTTTTATTTTCGATGTTGTTTATTTCTGCTCTAACTTTAGTGATTTCTTTCCTTCTGGATGCTTTAGGGTTCCTTTGTTCCTCTTCCTCTAAGTATCTGAGGTGTGCAGTAAGGTCGTTCATTTGAGCTTCTTCTTGGTGTTTAATATGTGATTGTATGGCCATAAGTTTCCCTCTCAGTACTGCTTTAGCTGTGTCCCAAATATTTTGATAGGTTGTGTCTTCATTTTCATTTGTTTCCAGGAACATTTGAATTTCTTGGGTGAGTGAGTCTCTGACGCAGTGGTTCTTAAGGAGTATGTTGTTTAGTTTCCAAATTCTGTGAATTTTAATAATTTTCTATTTGTTGTTGAATGTTAGTTTTACTACACTGTTGTCTGAGAAGATTCTTGGGATGATTTTGATGTTCTTGAATTTATTGATGCTGTCTTTGTGTCCTAACATGTGGTCTATCTTTGAGTATGTGTTATGTGGATTTGAAAAGAAGGTGTATTCTAGGTTTTTGGGGTGAAGGACTCTGAAAATGTCCAAGGGGTCTAGTCTGTCAATCTCTTTATTTCTCTTGTATCTTTGTTGGGTCTATGCTTTGTTTATCTGTCTAAGTGTGAGAGTGGGATATTGAAGTCTCCCACTATTATTGTATTACTATTGATGTATTTTTGAAATTGTTTCAGTAGGTGCTTAATGTATTTAGATGATCCCTCACTGGGTGAATAGATGATAATAATTATTAAGTCTTCTAGGCTGACTGATCCTCTAATCATTATGCAAAGTTCTTTCCTATCTTTTACTACTTTATTTAATTTAAAATCTATCATGTCTGAGATAAGAATGGCTGTTCCTGCCCTTTTTTGTGGTCCGTTAGACTATATGATAGTTTTCGATCCTTTCACTTTAAGTCTGTGATTATCTTGTTGTGACAGATGGGATTCTTGCAAGCAGCATATGGTTGGGTTATGTTTTCTGATCCATCCTCCCACCCTGTGCCTTTAGATGGGTGAGTTTAAGCCATTGACGTTTATTGATATTATGGATTTAATGTATTGTAGTGCCGTTGTTCAAAAAAAAAATTTGTTTGCTCTGATATATTGCAAGTATTATAGTGATGTTCTTGTTTATAAGAGGTCTTTTAGAACCTCTTTCAGGGCTGGTTTGGTGATGGTTTCCTCCTTTAACTGTTTTTTGTCTAAGAAGGTTTTGATCCTTCCATCTAGTTTGAATGAAAGTCTAACAGGATATATTATCCTTGGTTGAAACCCTTTTTCATCCAGGGCTCGATAGATAGCTTGCCATTCTCCTCTGGCTTTTAGAGTTTAAGTGGAGAAGTCTGCAGATAATCTTATGTGTTTTCCCTTGTATGTGACTTTTTGTTTCTCTCTTCTAGCCTTTAGGATCCTTTCTTTATCCTTACTTCTTCTCATTGTGACTATGATGTGTCTTGGTGTCTTCAGGTCTGGGTTGATTCTGTTTGGTACTCTCTGGGCCTCTTGAATCTTGATGTCCTTTCTGTTATTCAGGTCTGGGAAGTTTTCTTCTATTATTTCCTCTAGAATGTTTGCTTCCCCTTCCTCTCTTTATTCCTCTGGCAGGCCAATTATACGAATGTTACTTCTTTTGAGATCATCCCATATGTCACTGTTGTTGTTTTCAGTGTCTCTCAATCTCTTTTTAAGCTCTTTCACCTCTTTCTTCGTTTTCTCTAACTCATCCTCTGTCTGACTAATTCTGTTTTCTGCTTCTGTTAGTCTGCTTTCCCTTGCCTCAGCTTCTTTCTTCATTACAGCTATTTCAGTTTTCAGTTCTCTAATTGCCTCAAGATAATCAGTATTTTCCTTGGGGGTCTCAACTGTTGTTTCCCTAATACTGCCATTCCTTTCCTCCAATGTTGTTTTCATTTCTGTGATTAATAATTAATTATTGCTTGCATACTTTTCTTATCTATGGTTACTTCTGGCTATTTGTAGTTTCTTTTGGGCTCTTGTCTTCATTCATTGGAGTAGCAGTTTTATTTGTTTTTGATCTACCTATTTTTTAAATTTATGTGTTTCTTTTTTTATGCTCTGTTGTTCCTCATTTGTTGTGTCTTGAGTACAAGAAACACTGTACTAAATACCTTTATGACAATTGCACTCACCAACCTCAGGGATTACAGTAGCAACTGAAGCAAGTATTGAAGCTGTTTTATTACTACCAGTTAGCCAAAAAATGTCTCCAGTTCGTGAAAAATAGTAACCAAATCCCAGTGAAGAAGAAAGAGAAAAGAAAGAAGGGATACCAAGAATAGGCAGTTACGCAAATCTACTATCCACTGTATATTCTAGGTGTAACAAGAGGGGAAAGGGAACTAGAGCAGAGATATACACATAGAGAGTCTACTCTAAGTCAGATTTCTTCCCCCAAATAATTCACAAATTCACAAAGGCAAAGAAGAAGGAAGGAAGAAGTGGACGACAAGATTATAAAAGAAAGAAAGAAAAAAGAGACAAGAGAGAAAAAAGAGAAAATATAAGAAAAAGAGCTGTAAGTAAAGAGTAGTGAAAGGAAAGTTTTTTTGAGTACTTTATTTTTAATTTAATTTAATTTTTTTTAATTAGCTAGGAGGAGGGGGGAGGGTGAGTCTGTAGAGGAGGTAGGAGTAATGAGACAAGTTCCTCCCACAATAGATTAGATGCCCACTACCCTAGCAAAGATACCCTAAGAGTTAATTCTGATCAATCTAAAGGTGGGGAAGATATATGCCTTTATATAATATTAATAATGAAATAGAGCGGGGTTAAAAAAAAAAACCCTGTCCCAGATTACCTCAAACCTCGTGATCAGAGGCAGCTGATTGTTAAGAAAGAGAAAAAAAAAAAAAAAAAACTTCTGGAATAGACAAGGATAGCTGAAATAGACAGTTATGCAAATCTACTATCCACTATATATTCTAGGGGTGGCTAAAGGAGGATGGGAAGTTGAGCAGAGCCACTCGCAGTCAGAGTCCACATTGAGTTAGAATTCTTCCCCAAAATTATTCCCAAATGTGTATCAGTGAATTCAAAGAAGCACACTGTTTGGTGGTGTGGGGGCTGGGGCCTGTGGTTTTGGAAGCTGTAGGATTAAGGAAGATAGGATGACAAGAATGAGAAAAAGAGAAAAAAAAGAAAGAGAGAGAAAAAAGAAAGATAAGAAAAAGAACAGTCATAAAAGAGCGGTGAAAGGAAAGAGGTTTTTTATTTATTTATTTTTAATTATTTAATTAGCTATGCGGGGTGAGATGGGGGGGTTAGCTACTTAGAGAGAAAAAAGGCCAGAGATTTCAGAAGGGTATAGACTTAGAATGAATGATACTCCCTGGTGGGACAGGAATTTGGTAAAGAAAGGAGCTCAGCAAGGCTGCCTGCTAGGAGCTGGTCCCCAGGGACTGGTTATGGGGGGGGGGTGAGGTTGTGTGCTTAATAATTAAAAGGAAAAAAAAATTTTTGTTCCCTTTTTTTCTACTCTAATTTTTAACCCTAATTAAGTTATAGTCACCTCCTTGGTGTTACTGCTAGGACCCCTTATTGACTGGCCTACTAAAGGCAGAAAATCCTACCGTTTCCAGAAGATGTGGTCAGAGCTCAAGCCACTAGCAGCTTCTCAGTCCGCCATCTTCCGGGAACCTCTTCCTCTTCCTCTTCCATTATTCCTCTTTCCCACTTCCATCGTTCTCTCCAGTGCAGTGCAGGACATAATGGCTTTTGAAACAGAATCTAAAAATGATATATTTAAACATTAATAATCAATAACACACAAGTGTTGGTAAGGAAAAGAAAAAGAAAACATTATTCAGAAAAGAAAAGAAAAATCAACACCCCCTCTGGGGGTGGTGGAAGGCAGGACTGAGTTTAGTTACTGAAATCACTTCTGAAATCAAATCCCTTCTTCTCAATGGTCACTTCTTTTTTTTTTTTTTTTTTTAATATAGTCTCTCTCCTATGTTGAATTCCAAGTCTTCAGTCAGTCATATGCTATAAAGCTCATTTTTAAAGTTGGGGAATCCCTCCATTTCAGTGGAAGATATATCAAAGGGATTAAACTAGAATTCTCTTCTTAACCTAGAGTTCCTTTATTAAAGACAAGGTATTTTACTGGTGAACTATTATTTTCTTCCTGGTACCAACAAATATTTTAAACTTCAGTCTTCTTTTTCTCAACAGTAAGCTAAAATTCTAGCCCTAATAGACATTTAAACTATAGTTCTTTTAACAATAATGTTATTTAGACTAGAGTCCCTTTCCTTCCCCCACAAATAGGAATAAATATCATTTCTTACTTAACACTAATAAACAGTAATAGATGTAGACAAAAATTTCTGTCTTAACAAAAGTAGATGCTCACTAGAATTCTTTAACAACAGTTTTTTTATTTATATCTTTTTCATAAGTAGTGATTTTTAATAATGACTGACAGGATTGTGAAATGAGAGGTATAATTCGACACAATTCCTACCACCAGAGCTCCATATCCCCTCCCCTCCATTGGAAGGTTCCCTATTCTTTATCCCTCTTGAAGTAAGGACCAAAGATCTCTATGAGGTGCAGAAGGTGGAACATCTGGCTTCTGTAGTTGCTTCTTCACTGGACATGGGCATTGACAGGTTGATCCATGCACCCAGACTGTGTAGAAGGAAGTCAACTCTTTTGATTTCTCTCAGAGGGAATTCACCTGTATGAAATCTTTTGGTATGTACGTGGAAAAAGGGAAACTCAAGAGACTCCTTCACTGTCTTGTTGTTGATTCCCCTTATATTTTAAATTTAAGGTAAATGTATTGTTCTATCTTTCCCATTGGGTAGGGATCTGGGGGCATGGGGTTCCAAGACTCAATGGTGAGGTCCTCTGCCTATTTTTCTTATAGCTGGTGAGAAAATACCAAAAAGATTTAGAGGAAAATCAATGATTAACTAATTCTACTGATAATGAGTCAAAATATGTTATCAAAATAATTTTAATTTTATTTTAATGAGAAAGATACATGAAAAGGGGAAAGAGAGACCAGAGTATTGCTCAGATCTTGCTTATGATGGTGCTGATGATAATTGATCCTGGGACTTCAAAGCCTTAGGCTTGAAAGTTGTTTGTTTGCTTTACATAACCATTATACTGATTCCCCATCCCAAAAGGCATTTCTTAACATGGTGGCAAAACTAAATTTTTTGGTTGGCTTATATGGCTTTCAATATTAAACTGTTTAAATTTTATTTTGCTTATGGAAAATTATTTAAAAGTCATCTATATAATCTATTAAATTCTATATTTCTACTAATACATAGTAAATGAGATCACTTGAATGTTTATAGCTGAGAGATTAGATTAATATAATTTTATTACCTAATTTCTAAAATCAGTACTTTTTTTTCATTTTTTATTTTTATTAGTCTCTGTGTTTTATTTTATTTTATTTAAGAAAGGATTAATTAACAAAAACTAAGGTAGGAGGAGTATAACTCCACACAATTCCCACCACCCAATCTCCATAACCCACCCCCTCCCCTGATAGCTTTCCCATTCTCTATCCCTCTGGGAGCATGAACCCAGGGTCATTGAGGGTTGCAGAAGGTAGAAGGTCTGGCTTCTGTAATTGCTTCCCCGCTGAATATGGGCGTTGACTTGTCAGTCCATACTCCCAGTCTGCCTCTCTCTTTCCCTAGTAGGGTGTGTCTCTGGGGAAGCTGAGCTCCAGGACACATTGGTGGGATCTTCAATCCAGGGAAGCCTGGCCAGCATCCTGGTGGCATCTGGAACCTGGTGATTGAAAAGAGAGTTAACATACGAGGTCAAACAAATTGTTGAGCAATCATGGACCCAAAGCTTGGAATAGTGGAGAGGAAGTATTAGGGAGGTACTCACTGCAAACTCTAGTGTACTTCTACTTTCAGGTATATATTTTGCAGTAGTTTATGGATACGTGTGAACATAAGCTCTCTCTCACAGAAACTGGTGTATATCTAGGTTTTGGGGCTTTGTTAGAAAGTGAACCACCTGAGATGAAATTAGAGTGTACTATAAAAGGAAAGGTCTCACCCGAGTAATGAAGCTGAAGGGTTGTCATTCCACATGTGAAGTCTCTGGACACAGTCTGAGGTGAAGCGTGTTGAGGTGGCAATCGTTGCGTTGGTTATGTTGTGATAGGCGGATGCAATATTATTTGGTATGGATTGGGAGAGGCATATGGGAAAGTGGGCCCTATCCAAGGGTTCCAGGACTGGGGGAAGTAGGGGCTCTATAGTGGAGATGTGAGGTTCCTGCTGTCTTAGGGTTCAAAAAGACAATCGATAGTTAATGTTATCATCACATTGTTTGGTAATTGGGTTAACTTTGAAAAGTCCTTTTGTTATGGTTTGCTGTACAGTATCCAGTATCTTGTATATAGCTGTGCTATTGGATGCTTCTAATCTACTTGGTCTAGGCTTTTGAGAGAGTCCGCATATCAAATACACAGCCTATATATTAAAAAGATTCAGTTTGTGTTTTGAAAAACTTTGAGACATACAATTGATTTTCCCCCTCTCATATTGATTAACTCTTGATTTATATGTCTACATTTTGCTAGGAGTGTACATAAACACCATTCCCACCACCAAAAGACTGTGACCCATCCCTCCCACCCACTCCCACCCCCCACTGGCCCAGGAAGCTGCATGTCTACCCCTCACCATAGGGTTTTTACTTTGGTGCCCTACTTACAATTTGATCAGGTCCTGCTTTTAGTTTCCCTTTCAGATCTTCTTAGTCAACTTCTGTTGATGAGTGGGATCATCCCATACTCATCTTTATCTTTCTGACTTAGGTCATTTAACATAATTCCTTCTAATTAAAAAAATTTTCAGAATGATTATAAACATTCTTCTTAATGAGCTAGTTTAACCCTCTTTTCTAGCTCACTGCCAAATATACAGTGAGAATAGCAAATCTTCACTTTTAATTTGAAAATCTAAATTGTTTAGAAGGGATATGGAAGATCTACAGACAATCTGAGATAAAGTTATTAATGATTTTTTAACGTTTTATTTATTTTATTTTAATGATGGAGAGATACAGAGAGAAAAATTAGATTGCTACTCAGCTCTGGATTTTGGTGGTGCTGCAGACTGAACCTGGGACTTCACAGACTCAGGCATGAAAGTCTTTTGCATAACCACTATACTATCTCCCAGCTTAAGATCAAGCTATTAATACTAAAATACCTTAAAATGTTGTCATTATAGCAGCAATTCAGTCAATACAAACTATCTAAATAGTTACAGTATCTAAATACAAACTATCTAAATGGTTACAGTAAATTTGAAAGCGTATATGGATTTATAAATGAAGATACAAGTTTAAGAGTTGTATAGACAGTGACTCTTCTTGTTAACTTGTTTATAATCAGTATTTTAAGATATTTTTCTACTAGGCATATTGCTTCAGCTTGCTTCACAGGAAAATTGTGAAGATGTGTGGGTAGGGAGTTGGGTGGTAGCGCAGCGGGTTAAGTGCAGGTAGCTCCAAGTGTAAAGACCTGCGTTAAGGATCCCAGTTCAAGCCCCCATCTCCCCACCTGCAGGGGAGTCACTTCACAGGCTGTGAAGCAAGTCTGCAGGTGTCTATCTTTATCTCTCCCCTCTGTCTTCTCCTTTCTCCATTTCTGTTTGTCCTATCCGACAATGACTACATTAATAACAACAACAATAATATCTACAACAAGAAACAAAAGGGAATACATAAAATATTTTTAAAAGATATGATACATAATATTTCTATAAGTTTACATGAGTCTGGAGAGGATTAAGAAGAAAAATTAAGAACATATACTTAATGCTAAACTTTGCCATCCTGAACTATAGTTAAAGTAAATTATATTTATTTAAGATATTTGGAAAACATTTTGACAGTAAGGCCAATCAAACTGTAGAAAGTTTTACTAACGAGGTAGTTATGGCAAAGTCACTAAGTGTCTTTAAATATAGCTTAGCCATATTAATGAAAATGATAGGATAGTTCTTCATTGGATTAAGCATTTCTTCCAATCTTTTGCTCCCAACATTATCACCTAAAGTTTTTCTGTGTGGTACCAGCCTCCTGATAAGTGCATTTATATCAAGAGCTCTTAATCTTTCTGTCTAGCTCAGGACACCATAGGCCTGATAATCTTAAAAGGGATTAAGAGAAGTAGGAATCTTGATGTCAAAGATTCAAAAATCTTTGTTTGCAACAAGAATAAGATTTCATATGGTAAAACAATTACACACTGTAAAATAACAAAGTAAAATTTTGGTAAATAATTTAACCTTCATGAGCTCAATTCTCTTTATTTCCAAGCATAGAAAGTACTGCACAACATAGAAAAGCAATTCAAAATGTGTTTTTAGAAAAAATATTTTAATAGAAAGAGATTATAATTTGCTATATAATAAAATCAAGGGCATTTTTTGGTAATTATGGAAATCAAACTAGTAGGTAAATAACCATAGAATATTGTTCTGTAATATGAATAGTTCTAAATTAGACTTAAAGATTCTCTAAAAGATAAATTTGGGGAAAATTAGCATACATTTCAATTATACAAATGCAAAGGTATAAAGGAAGTAAAGTTCTATCATATCAAATATAAGTATTCAAGGACATGAAGAATTTCAATAAAGGAAGTAGATAAGAAAATACTGTGGTCCTATTGCTCCAAAGTAAAAGAAATTAGGATTCAATTATTTTGAATAGTAATATGCTTTGGATTCATAATACAGAACAGGCAGTCCAATTTCTTTCAATTATCTAGAGAAATGAAAAAAGTTATCCTTTTACATAGGGCCTCTGCTGATATTTGAACACAAGAGGGCTTAATCTCTAGCCAAAAATTTATAGTTAAGTAATGTCTATTAGTAACTAAATCAAGATTCTAGAGATTAATCCATAGGCATGCAACATTAATTCCTTCTAAAATTACATATGAAATCATTTTTTCAGACACTATTCTGATCACCAGATATATAGATAATATAAACCATGATGGAATTCAGTCATTTGTCAGTTTCAAATATAATTCATGAAAATGTATTCGCTTTCATTTGTTTGCCTTCAGAAACCATTTTTTCTTTATTATTTGTAGTTTCTTTTTACACAGCACAGTAACACTGACTGGAACACATACCTCATTTTGCATGGATTCTACACATATATTTCAGATACCAATATTGTGCAGAGGGATAGCTAATATTTTTGTTGTTGTTGTTAAAAATTTAGAAAAATATGCATTGAGAAAAAAATGCATATCTTGAGAATAACTCTGGTCAAATACAACTCAGGACATTTTCTGTAAGTTGCATTGTTATATTCCCTGGGAATGCTTCTTTATACAGACATGATAACAACAGCTATGAGAGGATTACAATTTGCCCTAAGCTAAAATTGTATAAATTATCAGGCACATGATTTCAACTCTTGGATGTTCTGACTCTTAAGTTTGCCTTAAGTCCTTTTTTTGTTTGTTTGTTTTTGTTTTGTTTTGCTATATGATTACAGTTAGAGATTAATTGACCTTCCAGGAAAAACAAACATCTCTAATATGTGCCAATTCCCTAACACAACTATTTATTTATATTAATATATAATTGGGCACTTGCTTTTTTTTAGGTACACTTAATTGTTCTATAGGTTTATAATTACATTTAGAAACTAGACATTTTTGCATAATCAGAAAATAAAATTGATAAGGAATATTTTCATACATATATATATACATATATGTTCTGTGCTGCTTAAATCTGTGGTGAGAAATCAACTACATATACTCACTCAGTGAATACAGGTGGATGTGCTTTTTGACTGAGGAAAAGTGATAGGAAAGTGACTGCTCTTTGCAAAAGCTGTTGCAATCTGAAATGCTGCTTCTTCACCTGGCTGCACAACACCTTTGTCACTCTGATAGCTCCACACAGGGTAGGTCTTTCCCTTGATATTATTTCCCACTACTCTGCAGCCATGCTTCATTACTTGAAATTGTTCTTCAGTATGTCTGCAGCATGTTCCTTCAGTTTCCCTATTTGAGATCTCCCCACTTCAGCTCACCATACAACAGCTGGCCAGATATCCTGCTGTCATCCATTTTTTACACTTGTGCAGTTCAGTGCAGCTGCACTGTAGCGAGTATAACTTCACTACTGTTGGGTTGGCTGTATTCCAAGACCTTGTGTTGGTGAAATGTTCCTACTTGTGATGTTAAAATCAATGTTATGCACAATGACTAGTATTCTACTCATCTTTTAATAATGGGATGCCAATCAGCACATATATATGTATAATCTTTCTCAATAGTAAAATCACTCAACATATAGTTTAGTTTTCGTGGCATAATTTAGAGTTATAGTAACACATTTTTTAAATCGAACAATCAATTCATAACCTTCATTTTATAGACTACATAATAAGGTGATGTTAATCAAAATTTTCTATTGAATCATTTAGCAATTTTGTACTTTTTAATTATGAAAAATATGAACAGCAACTATGATTAGAAAATAGTAAGATTCAGTAATAAAACCCAGGTAGAACCACAAAAGATTATCAAAAATGTCCTTAGTGTGAAAAAAGTCTTCAGAATCTCAGCTTATATTTTGAGAGGTTACAGTAAGAAACATGATATTCATAAAAGTGTACATCCAGTCCAGTATCATGCTAAAGTTCCCACTATATGTGTTATTCTGAGCATACTAAAATGTTTATTTATTTTTTAAATTATATTAATTTATTTATTGGATAGAGACAGCCAGAAATCAAGAGGACAGTGGGTAAAAGAGAAGGAGAGAGTCAGAGAGACACACCTACAGCCCTGCTTCACCACTCGCTAAGCTTTCCCACTGCAGGTGGGGACTGGGGACTCGAACCCAGGTCCTTGCCCATTGTAACATGTGCACTAAGCACTACTACCCAGTACTAGCATACTAAAATATTAAATTGGGGCCAGGCAGTGGTGCCACTGATTAAGCACACATATGACAGTGTGCAAGGACCTGCCTGGGTTCAAGCCTCTGGTCCTCATCTGCAGGGGGAAAGCTTCATGAGTGGTGAAGCAGGGCTGCATGTGTCTCTCTCCCTCTCTATCTCCCTCTCCCCTCTCAATTTCTCTCTGTCTCTATCCAATAATAAATAAGTAAATAAAACAAAAGAAATTAAAGGAAAAAAGTATCTTATCTAAAATCTTCAATTGTTACTCCTTAATTTATCTTAATGCATGTCTCCACAATTAATTTGATACTGTTTCCACACACTTTCACATAAAATACTAAGAAATTATACTTAGCATAGCCAAATATATAAAAATGAGATTATTTGAACTTTAATTTGATATTAACTATATGAAAAATGTATCAATTTTCTTACATAGAACATATAATAAAAAAATAGAATAGTATTTAAATTATTATATTGGAAGACGTACTCTACTAAAATACTTGTACTAAGTAAAGAGCACTGTAAGAAAAATATCATATGGGGCCGGGTGGTGGCACACCTGCTTGAGAACACGTTACAGTGTGCAAGGACCTGGGTTCAAGCCCCCAGTCCCTATCTGCAGGGCGAAAGCTTCATGAGTGAAGCAGGGCTGTAGGTGTCTCTCTGTCTGTCTCCCTTCTTCTCTATTTCTGACTGTCTCTATACAATAAATAAAGATAATAAAAAAATTTTAAAAAGAAAAATATCACATTAAGGAAACAAATAAGACAAAATATTTGATTATAGCAATATTAGTAGCATTAATTAGTAAGCATTAATTAGTAGCATTAAAATATACTAGACATGACAAAAGAAGATCTATGATATAAACAACCCAATTTTTGAAAGTCATACATAGAAACCCATAAAAATAGCATCTCAACTTTTACTAACTTTGCATTAAAAGGTGAAAAAATATGAGATGGCTTTCTTATGTATATATATATACATAAAACATTTATAAAAATTTATAAAAATTTTTGACTGAAAGATACTTTCACAAGCCATTAGTACTATAAAATTTTATCATGAGCTGTGTTATGAATCCTTACCTACCACAGATGCACAATGGGGTTGGAATGTAAGTGATAGAGGGTTTATTATTTATTTTTTTAAATATTTATTTATTTCCTTTTGTTGCCATTGTTATTTTATTGTTGTAGTGATTTTTGTTGTTGTTGTTATTGATGTCATTGTTGTTGGATAGGACAGAGAGAAATGGAGAGAGGAGGGGAAGACAGAGAAGGGGAAAAAGATAGATACCTGCAGACCTGCTTCGCCGCATGTGAAGTGATGCCCCTGCAGGTGGGGAGCTGGGAGCTCGAACTGGGATCTTTCGCAGGTCCTTGCGCTTTGCGCTCGACTCCCGATTTTTTTTTTAATGAGTTACTGGTGAATGAATCCAGGACTTCGTGAATCTGTGATACCAATGAGTCACCTCCTGTGCCCCGATTTTCATTTCATATATTTGAGAAAGGAAAAACTAAAGAGAGACAGAAGAAAGAAGGAAAGACACCAGAACACCACCCTATTATCTGTGTTTCTGTCCATGTTACTCTTAAGGTACTCAGGATCATGCCCGTGGCTTCACTGATGGTAAGATAAAGGCTTTACCTGCTCAACCATCTCCCAACTCATTGGTTTTATTAGCAGTCAAATATGCATGTGTATGTACTTGTATGATATCTCTATAAATATTTATACATTTTAGTCATGTAGTCATGTTTTTGTATACTTTTATGCTAGACCCTAGCAATATTTCTCATATATTAAAAAAGAATCAGGAAACATATTAAGTAGATAGTAGTCTTTTTACATCCTACATGATATAGAGACCCAGACCTTGTGTACAGACCATATGAAAATGGTTCTAAGATATTTTTCCTCACATTTCTATTCTTTGTGCAAAATCAAGGACAATTTAAAATTGTTACCCAAACAGCATACACTTAGGAGAAGAAAAAAAAAAACTTTCAGTGGAATCCATGCTAGAACCTAAAGATCTTTAGGAGTTCACAAAGGATGGCATTTGAAGAGACACAGCACGTAGCTGTACTGCTGTGATAGACAACTAAAGACAGTATGCAGAGAGGACATTTTATCAGGAGTTGGAAGATGAGATACAGCTCTAACTAAGTCCCATGAATCTTCAAAATTAAATTCTTTTTTTCTTGATGTGTGTCACTGGGATTTTATGAGAGAAGTACTATTTTGGATGATAGATTATCTGTATAATGTAGTGAATAAATGTTCTCCATTCAAGTACTCAGAGTGACTTTAAATGATGTCTTCTTCAGATTAGAAACTTTGATGTTTCATTGGACTTTAAATCTTAGAGGACTTTTGTTTAATGAAAATATATTGCTAATATCATAAATCTACACACTTCTAGTTAAATCTTAAAAAGAATTTAACTAGGACTGGACTTTTTCCAAGGAGTAACTCTTAGTAAAATATACTAGACATGACAAAAGAAGATCTATGATATAAACAACCCAATTTTTGAAAGTCATACATAGAAACCCATAAAAATAGCATCTCAACTTTTACTAACTTTGCATTAAAAGGTGAAAAAATATGAGATGGCTTTTAAAAAAATCATTCCTTGAGATTGCAGATAAAGTCAGGGGATAATTTCAAAGCAATTTATTCCAGCTGTTGTGAACTTTTCCCAGTTAGATATAGAATTTAGCTTTCTTTGGCAGCATGTGAACTAAGTTATTTATGTAGTTCCTTTTTATTGCCTTTGTTGTTTTTTTATTGTTGTTATAGTTATTATTGTTGATGTTGTTGGATAGCACAAAGAGAAATGGAGAGAGGAGGGGAAGACAGAGAGGGGGAGAGAAAGACAGACAACAGCAGACCTGCTTCACTGCTGTGAAACGTGAAATGACTCCCCTGCAGGTGGGGAGTGGGGCCTCCTTGAGCTTTGTGCCACATGTGTTGCTCCTTGAGCTTTGTGCCACATGCACTTAACCGCTGCGCTACAGCCCGACTCCTGTGAACTAAGTTTTAATGAAGTAGTTCTGCAGAAGACCAGCGTGACTCTTCCTTTTTTTTAAATTTCTTTATTAGGGGATTAATGTTTTACAATCTACAGTAAGCACAATAGTTTGTACATGCATAACATTTCTCATTTTCCTACACAATAATACAACCCCCACTAAATCCTTTGCCATCCTGTTCCAGGACCTGAACTTCCTCTTTCTGTGAGATTGGAAATCATACTTACTAAATATTTCCTTGCTAAACAAATTCTCACTGCATGGCTGAGTTTTCAGTTTACAACTATTTTATTCATGTAAATTTAATGTAAGTAAGGAGATAATGATTTCATTTGTTCGGTCTAAAAAATCCCAAATGATTTTTCTAATTTTGATATTTTTATAAAAAAAATACCAATTTGTAAGCTTTAAAAATGTTTGCAGGTAGCTACTTACATACTCATGTAATGGAATTTAAGATATTGGCAAATGTTACACTCAAAATTTTCTGTCTTTCTACATGTTATCCTACTATATTCTGTTATGTATTATTCTAGCATAGTCTGTTATTTTATTGAAAAATACTGACCAAACTAAAATGAAATGAATTTATAATTTAGAGAATGGAACTTGGACACAAGTAAATTAGACAATATTTATATATGTCAAGTAAAACTTCACTCAGATGCATTTGCCACAAAGATAATATCTTCTCACAAGGCTACCACAGTTTTTGACTTGAAGTTTATGAACTGATTACCAATTTTGAAATAAATTTCCAGACCATCCAGCAGATGTTCAGTACCTGAAGTATCCGAACCATCTCAAATGTTGCATTAAACATAGGATACAGTGCTTAACAAGAAACATTTCCTATCTTTGAGAAATTTACAGTTTACTAGGGTAGGATACAAAATAACAATATAAGCAAATAAATATGATTAAGTAGCATTACACATTAAAACAGAAGAGAAACAAACAAGGTGAAATATGGACTACCTGGAAAGGAGACAGATGAGAAGGAAGAAAATGTTCTACCTTAACTCAGCTTCCAAAAACTTCTAGAATGTAATAGGAAACTGAAATATTAAGGGAAATATTACAGGAAAAGACTTAAAGCTACCTTCACTTTTCCAAGTACAGAAAGACCCAGTGATTTATGTTCACAGTCTGAAGGTGAAAAAAAAAAAAACTTTAATCATCATTGATTATTCAGCCTACAGGAAGTAAAAAAAAAATCATAGAAATTTACAATAAGAAAGTAAATAAACAATCTTCTCTTTTGAAAAAACAAGGCTAGTACTTTTTTCCCCCCATCAAAGGGGAGAATATTAAATTGAACCCATGTTTAAAAGGAAATGATTGCTATGACATGTATTTCTCGTATCAAAGCAATTTAGACAGAAAATAACTGGTAAGCAAACATTTTCTATTATAAATGAAAAAATCCTGAAAGGATTATTGTTGTCTTTTTCACTGAACACATCAGTGAGAAAATTATTCAGCCCCAGGCAGAGGAAATAAATATCATCAAGTACAACAGTGTTGCTGTTTGGATCCTTCTTTCCTCAAGGACTGTCATGTTTTCTATACTCATTTCTTTGTTGCCTTTCAGTACAAATCTTTATGTCCTATATATCTTCGGTCTATTCACTTTTCTCTTATTGCTTCCACCATAAACTTATAGAAACATAAGCATACGAAGAACAATTGCTTTTTCTAAAGTAACGTTATAATTCAAAAATTAAAGATACATGTAGTTGTAACAAATCTAAAGTAAACTTATATAAGACTATTTCAGATATTTACAGTGTTTAAAAATAGATTTTATTTCTATAGAAGTTAGAAGTAGATAATATTTAGTATCTCTGAGACTGTTTACATAGAAATCTCTCTGTGACACAAGTAAAATAATAGATAAGGTATACTACAAATGTATTACAAATGTACTCTGAGAAGAATCTTAAAAATAAAACAGTTTAAATTTTATTCTGTTTTGATGTAATTTAGTCCAATCTTTAAGAAAGAGAGTCTGGAGATTTTTCAGAACACTAGAGATGGACCTACTATATGAACCAGCTATTTTTCTCTTAGAGATTTAGCCAAAGGAGATGAAAATACCTTTTTCTGAGTAGTCTTTGTACACCTGTGTTCATAGCAGCACATTTCATACTAACCCAAACCTGAAAGCAACCCAGAAGTCCAGTGACAGATGAATGATTAAGAAAGTTGTGGAGTATATATACAATGGAATGCTATTCAATAGTTGCTAAAAATGATAGTCATCTTTGTTGCCTCATCTTGAATGGGATTTGAATGCATCATGTCAAATGAGCTAAGCCAATGGTCTCACTCATAGGTGGAATTTAAGAAACAAGGAAAGAAAGCTAAAATACAGTGAAAGTTGGACTAGGTGGGGTATATTGCACCAAAGCAAATAACTCTGTTGAAGGAGAGAATGGCAGGGAGTGGAGAGGGCCTTGAGGTCCAGATGCAAAACCTAAGTTGGGGTTCAGAGTCTTCTGTAGTTACCTTTTAACAGGGAGATGAGAAACTGTATTCATGTGTCAACAACTTTACTGTAAGACATCATCTCCCCATTAAAATGATAAACAGATTTATTTCTCTTTCTGTTTACTTATTAGATATCTTATGTTAACCAAGTGTATGATATGCCATTCTGTGGAATAAAACTGCATTTAATCCTAAGAGACAGCCTAATTCAGTAAATAAACATAAAGTTTTAAGAAAATATAATTGTTGTAATAAGATGATGGAATAATAATCCATTTATGGAAAAAAATTAATTACTTATGAAATATCACACGTTCGTTGAATGAATGTTCATGCCTTCTACTAAAAATGACTTAAGTCAAAAGAATATAATTAAGTTCTATTATTGTCATGCTTTTAAAGCAAACTTACAAAGTTGGAAATGGTGAGATACAAATTTTAAGTAAATAAGTTATCAAAGCCCAAAATACACACAGGTTAATATTCTAAGAGATATTAATTCTGTAAACAAGAATAAACACTATATAAGGTGCTACATTTTACTGTATGAAAGAAAAAAAGATTATTATACTGGTATATAATATTGAGAATGATTCATATTTATGGTTAAAGTAGATCTTATGTTAAGGAATGCATTTTTCAGTTCATGAAAAGAAGCTACATCTATAGTTTCTGAAGAAACAAACTGAGTAAAAAAAAAGTATACAGCTTTGAAAGTGACACAATACATTTGATAATTCATTTACTTCTTTGAATTTGTCTTTCAAATGTGGTGATACTAGATAAAAGAGGGCAAATACATCATTGAGAGAAGGTAATCAAAGGCCGAAATGCATTAGGATAATCCAAGTCAGCCTATCATTACTTTCACGTGGGGTATCCTAGTGAAACAAACTATTGGTATTATTGGACTGCAAATAATTATCTATTTACGACTATGGTAGAAAATACCATAGTTCTAAAAAATATGTCAGTTTAGCTAATTTGTGGAAAATGATGAATTTTAAGAAGCTTTTGCCAACTGAAAACCTAGATAAAATATTTGAACTGGCCATAGACACTTTCAATAAATGAATTGTAATATTGGATAAAAATTGCCCTGAGAAGGGATAACTGTATGGTGAAAGGTACACTTTCATACATACAGTTTACACAAAGGTAAACTGATTACTGATTATTTTTTGCTGTTTTTAGGTTTCAAAAATTCATTTTGTTGCAATGCCAAAAATGTACCGACAGTCTCTCTCTCTCTCTCTATATATATATATATATGTATGTATGTATATATATATATATATATATATATATATATATATATATATATATATATGTAAGGTGCTAAAATATTTGCCTGTAAACATTTTATGTAAAAGGATTAGTAACATGCAAAATTAGGAATAAATTTAAAATCTCAAAAGAATATAGTATCAAGGAAAAAAAATTACCTGAAGAATGATAGTATGAAGCAATCAACTAGTGCAGGAAATATAACTGTTCTCCTACTTGTCCTCCAACATCATAGTTTAGCTTAATATTTGAGAACACTAAATTTAAGTTCATTGTTGTTATGTTAAAATAAAAATAAAATGATGTTCTATAGATGCTTATGCATTCCCAGAATCTTTGCTATTTGGTTAACAATAGACGACTTATAGATTTGTGATGATTATTTTTGGCTTCAAGTAGTGAATACCTATGTTGTTTTCCCTCCCTTAGTTCCTTCCTTCCTTCCATTTTTCTTTTTTTAATATATATTTTAAATTTAATTAGTTTATTCTCTTTTGTTGCCCTTGTTGTTTTATTGTTGTAGTTATTGTTGTTGATGTTGTTTTTGTTGGATAGGACAGAGAGAAATGGAGAGAGGAGGGGAAGACAGAGAGGGGGAGAGAAAGACAGATACCTGCAGACCTGCTTCACTGCCTGTGAAGCGACTCCCCTGCAGGTGGGGAGCTGGGGGCTGGAACCAGGATCCTTACATCAGTCCTTGTGCATTGCGCCACCTGTGCTTAACCCGCGCTTAACCCGCTGCACTACTGCCCGACTCCCTCCATTTTTCTTTCTTGATTTAATGATGCTTTATGAAATTGTAAGATTACAAGGGTATAGTTCAATATTATGTCTATCATCAAAGATCTATTCCCCAGCCCCCAAGATAGCCACTACAGTTCTCATAGAGTCTTAAGAGAAAACTTTGTACTTCTTCTTTTTTTTTCTCTAATTCATGGTTTTCATTTTTTAAATATTCCACACAAGAGTGGAAGCATTCAGTAGTTTTCATTTAATTCCTTACTTCAGTGAGCATATACTCAAGCACAATCACCTCCTGCTCCGTCCATTTTGTCCTGTAGGACACAATGTCATTTTGGTTTTAATTGAAGAATAGTATTCCATTGAATATATGTTTCCTAAATTATTTATCCAGTCATCTGTCAATAGGCACAACTTACTTCGTCTCCACTCCTTGTAAACTGTGAATAATACCTTTGTTCTAAACTGACTCAAGAGAAGTATTCTGAGATAAAACACAACTCAGGCAGTCTACTATAATTTTTTAAAGGCTCTTTATGGATTGCATTTATGAAGTATTTAATATCGGTGGATTTATAAGATTTTTCAAGACCATAATAATAGAATAGGTAAAGGACGGAAAGAGTTAAACAATCTAAGTGGCTGACACACGGTTTAATTTAAGTCTGCTCTCTAGCCAACATCTTCCAAGATGAGCAGATTCTGAGAAGTAGGGGCAAGCCAGGAGAGCAAGAGACCAAGATATGAGGAGTAAGTCAGTGTGTCAAGAGGTCAAGAGACAAGAGAGCTATTTCCAGTACTTCCCTTAAATCTCCTCAGTCCTAGCAAATTCATGAGGTTAAGTCATATGCTAATAACATCTGCTAAACAGGCCCACCTGACTCAGTCTTGTTTATAGGCATTATGCACCACTTATTCCCAGCAGAAGTCTTCTAAGTGTTCAGTTTGCTTCTCTCCCTGGAGAAATTTATGTAAAAGTGTTCTTTCTTATTATTGAATCTGGCAGATCTATCCTGAATGTCAGCAGTGTACCAGCTCCACTTGGGAATCCGGAAGTAGAAGAGAGTGAGTTCTGTGCAAAGTATAGCATTGATCTGAAGGAATGCAGAGCTTTGACCTTCAGTTTGTCTTTAGCTACTTGTAGCATTTATGTAGAGTGGGCGGTGACTCATAGGCTCTGCCACTGGCTTGGTCATGTTGTATTTATTCTAAAATCTTGGTGCTGCACAGTCTCTAATCCTTATTTGCATTTTATAAAATTGAAATCTGAATACATGTAACCAACAGAATGAACTTATACTTTAAAATAGTCATTCATTTGATAATCAAGTTTTATCAATTTCTAATTGTAATATTAATATAATTTCTGGACTAGCTTATGCATATCTACTTTATTTGGCATTTGCAAAGTACTTGATTACTCTTTCTTTAAATGGTGAATCAAATGAGATATTCATTTATTTTCTTTTTTAGGGGAGTCGGGCTGTAGCACAGCGGGTTAAGCGCAGGTGGCGCAAAGCACAAGGACCAGCATAAGGATCCTGGTTCGAACCCCGGCTCCCCACCTGCAGGGGAGTCGCTTCACAGGCGGTGAAGCAGGTCTGCAGGTGTCTATCTTTCTCTCCTCCTCTCTGTCTTCCCCTTCTCTCTCCATTTCTCTCTGTCCTATCCAACAACAACAACAATAATAACTACAACAATAAAATTACAAGGGCAACAAAAGGGAATAAATAAATAAAATAAATATTATTTTCTTTTTTATAGCTTTTAAAAATTATTTATTTTCCCTTTTGTTGCCCTTGTTTTTTATTGTTGTTGTAGTTATTGTTGTTGATGTCATCATTGTTAGAGATAGGACAGAGAGAAATGAAGAGAGGAGGGGAAGACAGAGAGGGAGAGAGAAAGATCAACACCTGCAGACCTGCTTGCACTGCCTGTGAAGCGACTCCCCTGCAGGTGGGGAGTCAGGGGCTTGAACTGGCATCCTTACGCCAGTCTTTGTACTTCATGCCATGAGCACTTAATCCGCTGTGCTACTGCCCAACTCCCTATTTGCCAGTTTCTTTGCTCCTATTCTAGTCACTATATGCATGTACTTAAATATATATACATATATATATTATATCCTATACATCATATATATAATGTAGGGTATAATAATATATAAGATATATTTTTCCCATTTATTGCAGATTTATATGCTGGATAGAACATTTTATGCCATTCATTATAAAATGTAGACTTCATTCCCCACAGCAAATGTAAATCTTAAATTATATTAGAATTAAATCTTTCCTAAAAATTACCTCTTCAGTTTCATACATGAAGTATAGTTTCTAAAAAGGCATCTTATTAATGTTAATCATTTCCTACTATAAATTTACCTTTTTACTTAGAGTACTTTTCAGTTTCTTTTGAATAATGAGTGGTTAAAATTATAACTTCTTTTCCCACCTTATCACACAGTCATAGTTCACAGTACTTTTTATTATTATTAATCAATCAAATTAACAAGCAGTGAAATAAGTTATTCTGTGTGAGAATAATTTACAATTTTTAAAGTCAATGCTTAAAAAAACATATAAAACTGGGAGTCATTTTATAATTCCTTCAAAAATCATTAAATAAATAACAACATAAAAGTAATTGCTATCAGTCAGAAAAAGATATCCCACTAGCTGCATGTAATTCTGAGAATTAGTACTATCCATTGCAAGCTACAAGTAAATGGTATTGAAAGTGCTCTGTAAGAAAGAATCTGTTCTGACCCCACCAATGTCTCCTGGAGTTCTGCTTCCTCAGAGCCCTGCCCCACTAGGGAAAGAGAGAGACAGGCTGGGAGTATAGATGCACCTGTCAATGTCTATGTCCAGTGGAAAAGCAATTACAGAAGTCAGACCTTCCATCTTCTGAGTTTCATAATGACCCTGGGTCCATACTCCCACAGGGTTAAAGAATGGGAACGCTATCCGGGGAGGGGATGGGATATAGAGCTTTGGTGGTGGGAACTGTACCCCTCGTATCCTATGGTTTTGTCAGTGTTTCCAATTTATAAGTAAATAAATTAAAATTAAAAAGAAACATTAAATAGCCTGTCTTACTTTGCCAGACTTTAGCTACTCACACATAAATTAAAATAAAACTTGTCATATGGTTTAAAAAAGAAAGAAAGAATGAATGAATGAATCTGTCCTCTGGGTCTTCACATCAACATAATTAGTTCCATGTAAAATGATTAGTTTTCAAGTTTATTAAATATGAATATAATATACCAAATAGAGAGTATATAAGAAGTGGTAAATGGAAAATTTTCAAAAAATTTATGTATTTCCAGTGACCACAAAAATAGCCTATCCTGCATTTTTCTCTCTTGCCACAATATATTTGTTACTTAGACTTTCCCCCACAATTGAAGTGATTAACTACAATGAGTAGATTTTTACTCTTTCAATTTTTCTTCTCTGGATAAAAATGAAATAAAAAAAAAGATACATGACTTAGTTTGTAAAATTAAAGTGTGTGTAAAAGTGATACCTCCTCTATATAAATTGTTTTGATTAGAAGAACCCTGCCTGATATGTTTTCAAAAATTTAATAGTTGCCTTTCAGGTCAGTTTGTTTATTATTGATAATTGAAATACAACAGGAAATAATTTTGGTAAATTTATTCAGCATATTGAAACCATTCAAGATCACATGGTTGTTTCAGAAAGTTTTTATTTTCAATTTTTTTGAATTTTTTCTTTTTAGAATACATTAATAGGATTTTGATTATTTTTAGTATTAGACATTTAGTACTTTCATGCACAAAAGTAATTTTTTCTTCTGTTTTCCTTCCATGAAGAGTTGAACATAATTTTAAAAAAATCTTTGAAATTAGACATAGCTCATTCTTAACTACATTTTCAAAAAATATTTTATTTGTTTATTTATTTATTTACTTATTATTAGATAGAGACAGAGAGCAATTGAGAGGGGAGGGGAGATTGAGAGGGAGGGAGAGAGACACCTGCAGGCCTGCTTCACCACTTGTGAAGCTCTCCCCATGAAGGTGGGGACCAGGGGCTCGAACCCAGGTCCTTGTGCACTGTGATGTGAGCACTTAAACAGGTGCACCACCTCCTGGCCCCCTCTTGACTACATTTTTTCATGAATCAGTGAATTTATAATATATCTTTTTGTTTCAAATGTTTTTATTTTAGAAAGCACATCTCTAACCACCTGCTCTAACAATTTCTTCAGTCACGGCATAGTATATCCTTGTTTGATTCTTTCTTTACTGTTATCCCTTTTTATTTTTCCTAAACATCTTGTCCATGTTTTGCTCCCAATCATTATTATTCACATACACAAAAATGACATTTTTTTCTGACCTGTTTTCTTTGCCCTTAATACCTAGGAGTTATGCTATACACCACTAATAATAATAATTTCCCAAATTATTTTTATATATCAATTACAACAGAATAAATAATAAAGAATGTAATACAAATTTTAGTCATAAAAAGTAAGTCTGACAGACTCTGTGTGTGTGTGTGTGTGTGTGTGTGTGTGTGTGTGTGTGTGTAACTTGGTTTTTAATTTGTTTTGGTTGAGGCATTCTTCAAAACATGGTACCAGTACCATGATCCAAATGTTTTCAGTTTTGAATGTGAAATGCAAAAGATTAGGTAATATGGAGAATGAGAGAAAAAGACAGGTAAAGTTTTTAAAATGAAGGAAATATGGAAAACTGAATTAAATCTTCGGTTCTACTGTGCTCATGTCTATTCAACAGTCTGTGAACAGAGTCTGTACATTTACAGTTCAAAATGCAGCATTATATTTCTTCATCACAAATGATTGCTGCCCCAATTTTTCTACTGGAAAATTTCTACCTTAGTTCATTTTCTGTGGCTTCTCTATTTTCTAGTCCTATCAGAATATAACTCCAGCATGCAAGTGCTTCATTAGAACTTCCAATATGCTGTGAATTGAGAACTGCTTTCCCCACTTAGATTTTAAGGTCTTACATTATAGACTCATACTTTATATTAGCAGCCAAGTGCAGAAAAAGATACCTTGGATGTATGTCAGTTTCTATAAATAATGAAATGCCGTATCAGGAGGTGGAAAGGTTATGGGTCTTAAAACCATGCAAGAGAGTTCTGACTGTGGATAACCTTCTCCACATCCCTGCCAGTGAGCATACCACACACTAGCTCTGCCACATCTGCTAAAACACCCACATATGCTAAGAGTCCCTCTAGTGCTACAGGAATCAAAAATTTGATTTGTACCTAGTGGAATTTTGATAGCATTGTTATGAGAACTTAAAAATGCCATTATTATACTTCTAATTAATATTTTAATCTCTCTTTTAGTAGTAATTAAGATGTTAAACATATATATTCATATGCAACTGTGAGCTACTTCCAATAATTTTAAACCTGGCTCAGCCTGCTTATTTTCTATTGCTGTGTGTGTGTGTGTGTGTGTGTGTGTGTGTGTGTGTGTGTGTGTGACAATCTGACATAAACTTAATGACTCAAAAAGGTTCCTTTTCACTGTATCACAGGCCTGTACATATACAGTCCTATAAAGATTTTGCAGGATTCTTTACTATGGTTCTAATCTGGCTGAAGAAGTTGGCAGTAAGGTAGGGTCTTACTTAATACTCAGAGTCCTCTACTGAAAACCCACAGTTTGGGAGTCAGGCAGTAGCACAGCAGGTTAAGCTGAAGCAGGTCTACATGTGTCTTTCTCTCCCCCTTGCTGTCTTCCTCTCCTCTCTCCATTTCTCTCTGTCCTAACAATGGCATCAATAACAACAACAATAATAACTACAACAGCAATAAAAAAATAAGGGCAACAAAAAAAATAATAAATACAATAAAAAATTTTTAAAAGAAAGAAAACCCATGGTTTAAGCATTTGCTTTGGAATATATCAAGTGAAGTATTCAGAGATTTTAATAGAGTTCTAACCTAAGAACAAGCTGGATCTCATCCATTGGGAATTAAAAAATAAATAAAATAAAGCATGTTTGTTATTACATTGAAATAATCAATGTTGTTCAAGTAAGATATATATATATATATACACATATATATACACATAGACATATATATATATATCAGTTATATTCAGGATAAGTTCACATTTTACTTAGTGAGGAAAATAATCTAATAGAAAATAAAGCATATAGTAATGTAGTTGTGAAGGCTTTTGACTTTTGAGTGCTGTTTGGAAAACAGGAATAGAACAGTCAGTAAATGTATATTTCATGGGAACTACATTCAGTGAAGAGAAAGAGAGGCTGGTGAGAAGAGAGGAGACAAAGAAGAGGTTCTTTTCACCACACACAAAGGAAAAAATTAGATTCAAGTGAATATTAAAATAAACTCAAACTTTATATTCTAAAAAGCAGATAGCATGAAATCATTCCAATATTGTTTTCAAATGTCAGAAGCTTTATACCTTGCCCAACTACAGCCTCTATATTCGTAAACGGACAAGTGATATATATATATTCTTCTGTGGTATTCAAGAATACATCTGGAACCACATTTCATAGTATTTGAGTATTCCCAGAAGCAAAACTTGAAGATCTTTTTTGTTTGTTTGTTTGTTTTACCAGAGCACTGTTCAGCTCTGGCTTATGGCGATTTGGGGGATTGAACCTGGGGCTTTGGAACCTCACCCATGAGAAGATCATTTTCTAATTAGCTGTGAACTTCAACAAACTAAATGTGTTTGTATTTTAGGCATATCCCCTGCAAAGCTCCAAAGTAGTATCAAATGACTAAATATATACATGCATTTGTTTACAAAATTTCACACCAAGTAGCCAAGTATGGCTAGGAGATCAGACTCTCCTGGGGGAGGGTAATACAATAACGTGTCACCTGGGAGTTAAATGGAATTGTTTTCTATCTTGTTACTTAATAATTGTTTAGAGACTCTTAAGGGATACGTATGTAATGTAGGTCATACTTTCAAAAAAAATCACAAGCACTTCTTTAGGATACTTTAGAAACTAATCTAAAATGAGAAGATGGAATGGCATTGTTAGAGGTGAGGATTAACTTTATAATGGAATTTTGATATTTTTATGTGTGTAGATGCAGGGACATTCAAAATGTGTCCTTAATAGAGATTTACTGGAAAGGAGTATTTGTGGAAAGTGTATCAGTCCACCGACTTATTCAACTCTTGCATGTCTTACACGCATTTTTAGCTCCAGAAAAACCTACAATTGGAACACCAAGATAGAATTAAGGGCTAAATATTAATAAGACTTCTACTCTGCTCAGTGACTTCTCCTTCTCAACAGTATTTTGGAACAATTTTATAAACAACTGATAGTGAAATGTTCAGGCAAGGACTGAAGGCTTTTGTATGCCCACTGATTAGATAAAACCACATAGTTTAAGAAATTAGTGAAATACTTTAATTCATAGAACATGTTGTCTTTAGCAAAATTTATCTCAGAAGGTGAAGAGAGGTCTTTGCCAATAGATTCAAGCTGTTGTGCAAGATGCCTTTATAGCTAATTTGTTGGATTCAGTGAATACAGTGATGCTAAAGGCATCCATATGAACTAGGGAAGCTGTCTGAGGTCTCTGTAAGCTCCACTGGAGTGTTTCAGCACAGATGCTACTGTTCTATAACAGGGTCATATCTTCAACAGCAGAGAGCTGGTCTATGTGAAAAATAGCTCTTGTTACAGGAATGAATGCCTGACCATAACAGCAAGTGACTGTGCCATTAGAGCTGGCCAACGTCATCTAGTATTGTCAAATTATCAAATCATAGGTCAAGTAGTTGCAGAAGAAATCCATTTTGCAGTGGAAATAATAGACTCTGGAAATGTCCTGAACAGACCCGGAGGACACAAACAAGTTACACAAGCAGGTAGCCCAAATACAAATGTCTCCTCCCCAGATTCCTACACTTGCTTCATGACTTTCAGAACCATTTATCACAGATGGATATAAAGTGATACTATAAGGAACTTCAGGACAGAACAATTGGGAATTAGTTTCCTTGTTTCCATAGCAATCGTTAGGGTAGTTTAGTAACAATAGAAATTTACCTTCACAGTTTTGGAGGCTAGACATCTAAAATCATGCTATGGATTTGTCCATATTCCTTTTGAAGGATCTAGGGAAGAATTCTTTATTCTTTGCTTCTGGCAGCTGCCAGGAATATTTGGTGTTTCAGCTATTCTGCTTCAATTCCTATATTTCAAGACATTTTCCCTGTGTATGTGTTTGTCTCTTAGTCTTGTCTTTTCTTTTATTAAGACACCAGCCCATGGGCTAGGGACCTCATAGATCCATTATAATTTTATCTTTATTTGCAAAGACAGTATTTCCACTAACCTCAGATTCACAGGTATCATAGTAGTTATAAGTCCAATGTATAATTCAACACATATCAAAAAGTGGGAGGCAAGGACAGTGAAAAGGGGCTGTACTGGGAGGAGTATATTTGGTCAATTACTTGACTCGAAAGAAGACTTAAGGCAAGGTCAAAATATGTTTTCTGGGAATTGTTGATTGGCTGGCAGTTGACATAGAGATTGAAAGCATCATATTAGAAGTTCAAAGTCAAAGAGGTTTCAGGAAATGGGTTTCAGGCTGACAGTAGACAATATGTTTGTATCTCTTATGGCCAGTAAAGTTGACGCAACACAGCAGAACTTATTACAAAAGTCCCAGCCTCATCTTTGATTTCTACCAAGACAGGAGGAGAAAATTTCACAACACGGGCAGGTGAAATGTATATTTTAAAGCATAAAGATTGATGTTAGAATTGATGGGCAGATGATTTTATTTTATTTTATTAATAATACATTTGTATTTGGGCTACCTGCTTGTGTAACTTGTTTGTGTCCTCCGGGTCTGTTCAGGACATTTCCAGAGTCTATTATTTCCACTGCACAATGGATTTCTTCTGCAACTACTTGACCTATGATTTGATAACTTGACAATACTAGATGATGTTGGCCAGCTCTAATGGCACAGTCACTTGCTGTTATGGTCAGGCATTCATTCCTGTAACAATAAAATTAAAGGCATTCTATGCCTTTCTTAGAAGTACCTAGTACCTTTAACATTCCTCTTGGCTTTTTCCTCACTCTCAGTTTCAATCTCTGGTTCTTCCTGTCTGTGGCATCACTATCAAACTATGTATAAGTCCTTCTCTCAACTCTACTTTGTTTAAAGTTTGGTTTCTATTTTTCTGAGATAGAGCACCTTACTCTATCCTATACTCTAGGTGCTTAACCATTTTTTAGAATGCACAAGCTAATACAGTACACTGTACTGACACCATCATTTTGGTATTATTTGAACCATTCTAGCAAGTATGTATTTAGTTATAACACCATCTTTTGATGGAAAGCCGTGAATAATAAAATATGTCTTATAGTCTAGACTATTAGAGTTTTTTGCTATTTGATTTGTAGATATAGAGGGAGAGGGCGAAAGACTAAAAGAGACCACAACACCAAAGCTTCCTTTAATGAACTGGGAGCTGAGCTTGAACCTGAGTCCTGCATATGGTAAAGCAACACACTATCCAAGTGAACTATTTTGTCAGTCTATAGACTTTTAACAGATAGACTAGCATACATCATTTATTTTCAGTTCTCTGTATAACAATATCATTCAATAAGACGCAGACTAGTATATGTTTTAGTTTGAAGTCTTCAGGGAAGAGTATTCACGTGAAAGATGCACACACATTATTGGAAATAGCACTTTACACCTATTCTTTGATTTCTGATGTGAAAGATATGGGACAATGACAATCTAAATATTTCTGAGGTAACTTATGTCCTGCTTGCTACTAAGAGGTATGGACAATGCTACCTGTTTGTAAAGATGTATTCATTCATTCAGATTACTCATAGTTTGATCTTTCCTAGTTTCCGGGTAGTTTTCTAGTTGCTAAGAAATAAGCAGTTAACAAAAAGGCTTCTTATTGTCTTGGAAATTATACTTCTCTTAGAAAATAATAATCGGAGTAGAAATAAATAGCATAATGGTTATGCAAAGAGACTATCATGACTGAGGCTCCAAAGTCCTAGTTTCTTTTTCTTTTATTTAAGAAAGGAGACATTAACAAAACCATGGAATAAGAGGGGTACAATTCCGAAACAATTCCCATAACCCTATCTCCATATCCCAACCCCTCCCCTGATAGCCTTCCCTATCTCTCTGGGAGTATGGATCCAGGGTCATTGTGGGTTGCAGAGGGTGGAAGGTGTGGTTGCTTTCCCGCTGAACATGGGCGTTGACTGGTCGATCCATACTCCCAGTCTGCCTCTCTCTTTCCCTAGTAGGGTGGGGCTCTGAGGAAGTGGAGCTCCAGTACACATTGATGGGGTCATCTGTCCAGGGAAGTCTGGTCAGCATCTTGTTGGCATCCGGAAGCTGGTGGCTGAAAAGAGAGTTAACATACAAAGCCAAACAAATTGTTGAACAATCATGGACCTAAAGACAGGAATAGTGCAGAGGAAGTGTTGGGGGGGTATTCTCAGCATGCTCTTGTGTACTTCTGCTTTCAGGTATATATTTTTCCCCTAGTTTATGGGCACCTATGCTCTGCCTCAGGGGACCTGGACTATATCTAGGTTTGGGGACTTTATCGGGGAGTGGAACACCTGGAATGGAATTAGAGAATACTATGAAAGGAAAGGTCTCACCTGAGTGATGAAGCTGAAGGGTTGTCATTCCAAACCTGAAGTCTCTGGTCATAGTCTGAAGTGAAGCATGTTGGGGTGGCACTCGTTGCGTGGATTAGGTTGCGGTCCACGGATGCAATATTATTTGATTTGAATTGAGAGCAGCATGCAGAAAAGTGGGCCCCACCCTAAGGTTCTGTTGGTATCTTCTAATTCTGCTTTTAAAAACCCCTTCTGTTTCATTTGGTTTAAATCCCCTCTGCTTAACACTGCATTCTATTTACATAACCACTGTATTCTATTTACATAACCACTGCCATCTATTTAAATCACTTTTACATTTACATAAAGCACCACCTTCCCTCCAGGGCATTGGTGGTTTAGTAGTAGAATTCTCACCTGCTCCACCCCCCTCCTTGTCACACCCTGATCCTCTCCTTGTCACACCCTGATTTTCACCAGTCACTTTTCTCTCCACCCTCTCTGCGTCACATCCTGTTCACACCGTACTTGGGAAGTATATATAAAGACAACATTGTTCGTTTTAGTTAGTTGTTAGTTTAGTCTAGCTTGGTATAGATTGCGCTGCCTCCTGCATGAATAAAGAGATACTGCGTACAGCTCAACCATGAGTCCCTGGTCTTCTGTCTCCCGTCAGTGAAGCTCAGCCCGACAAGGTTCCAGGACTGGGGGAAATATAGGCTTTATAGTGGAATTGTGAGGTTCCTGTTGTCTTAGGGTTCAAGAAGACAATGGATAGTTATTGTTATAGTCACATTATTTGGTGATAGGGATAACTTTGGAAAATCCCTTTGTTAGGGTTTGAGGTATAATACCCAGCATCTTGTATATAGCTGTAATACCAGTTGTTTCTGTTCTCCCTGGTCTAGGCTTTTGGGAGAGGCAGCATCTCAAATACAGACTATGTATTAAAAAGACTCAGTCTGTGTTTTAAGAAGTTCTAGACATATGATCAATTTTTAGCCCCTCATATTAATTGAATAATGTTTCATATGTTTACACTTTAATAGGATTGTACATAAACACTACTCCCACCACCAAAAGACTGTGTCCCATCCCCAACATCCCCCCCGAACCCCCTGCCGTGCCGGGAAGCCCAATGGCCACCCTCCCCTTCACCAAAGTGTTTTTACATTGGTGCCTGCTCTTGATTTAATCAGATTCTGCTTTTAGTTTCCCCTTCTGTTCTTCTTTCTCAACTTCTGTTGATGAGTGGGGACATCCCATACTCATCTTTATCTTTCTGACTTAGCTGGCTGACTTAGTTTCTTTTTTTAAAAAAATATATATATTTATTTATTTATTATTGAGTAGAGATAGAGAGAAATTGAGAGGGGAAGGGATGGTAGAGAGGGAGGGAGAGATATACAGAGACACCTGCAGCCATACTTCACCACCTGTGAAGCTTTCCCCCCTACAGGTGGGGACCAGGGGCTTGTACCTGGATTTTTGTGCACTGCAGTGTGTGCGCTTAACCAGGTTAAGTGCCACCACCTGGCCCCCAATGTTCCAGTTTCAATTCCCACATAAGCCAGAGCTGAGTAGTACTCTGGTCAAAAAATAAAAGTCCATCAGAAAATAATAACAACCTAAAAATGGTTGTATATATTAAATTATATACATTCTAAGATATATATAATATATATATCTTATATATATATAATATATATGATTATATAATATACACAATCTATAATTATATAGAATATATAATTTTATATTATTAATATATAATTAATTGTATTATATATTAGTATATTGTATAGAATATATGTAATATATTCTATATATTAAATTATATACATTCTAAGAAAAAATTATTAGGAAAGTAAACAAAAATAATAAAATGGGACTAGTATTGAGATCTAGATATTGAAATATGAAAGATCATCCCAGGAAGAAGAAACTCAAGTATCTTGGAGGAGTTGAATGAGTGCACCATAAATTAATTATAACAAATTTTTCATGGAAGGAATATCAAGAAAAATGACTTTACAAATTCAATTTTTAATAAGTAGTTAATGGCTTATAATATAGTTGTTGACACACAGGTACAGTTTCTCATCTCCCAGTGGCAGATGTCTGCAAAGCCTCTAACCCCCAACTGAGATTTTTCCATCATCATGTACCAAGAGCCCAACCCACCTTTCACCATCCTTTCCCAGAGTCCTTTGCTCTGGTGCAATACACTCCATCCAGTCCAAGTTTCACTTTTTCTTTTTTCCTCTCCTTTCTGTCTTTGCTTTTGAAGCAAGTACACTAGAATTCATAAGAGAAAAGTGAGTGGAGGACTGTCAAGGAACAGATTACTTAGGATCTTAAAGAAGATTATACAACATTTGAACTATTTTTCTTTATTTTTTTTGTGATATAATAATGATCGACAAGATTCTGGGTTAAGGGGTACAATGCCACACAGTTCCCACCACCAGAGTTTCACATCCCATCCCCTCCATTGGAAACTTCCCTATTTTTATTATTATTATTATTATTATTATTATTCTCTTTTGTTGCCCTTGTTCTTTTATTGTTGTAGTTATTATTGTTGTTGTTGATGATGATGCTGTCATCATTGTTGGATTGGACAGTGAGAAATGGAGAAGAGGGGAAAACGGATAGGTGGAGAGGAAGATAAACACCTGCAGACCTGCTTCACCGCTTGTGAAGCGACTCACTTGCAGGTGGGGAGCCCCGGCCCAAACCTGCATCCTTACTGCCAGTCTGTGGGCTTTGCTTGCGCTTTGGGCCACTTGCGCTTAACCCACTTCCTACAGCCCGACTCCTGAGCATCCATATTCTTTATCCCTCTGGAAGTATGGACCAAAATTCTTTATGAGGTGTAGAAGTTGGAAGATCTGGCTTCTATAATTGCTTCTCCACAGGACAAGGGCATTGACAGGTCAATCCATACCACCAGTCTGTTTTTATCTTTCCCTTGTGGACATTATATTGTTTTAAAATCTGAAGCATCAGTGAATTTTTTTTTATACTGATTATCCTCCTTCTGACCTATTTCATTTAAGAGTTTTTTTTTATCTTATGCATGAATAAAATAATACAGTTCTTGTCTTTATTATTTGGCACATTTCACTTAGCATAGTATCCACACAATCCATCCTTGTTGTTGCAAATGAGATGATTTTATTATTTTTGTGACTTATTTCCAGTGAGAGTGTGTGTGAATGCACACATCGTATTTTCTTTATCAATTTGCTCATTAATGATTGTTTCCATATTGTGTCTATTATAAATAATTCTGCAATGAACATAGTGGTGCACATATGTTTCAGATTTTTTTTTATTTTTCAGATAAATATTCAGAAGTGATATAGCAAGATCATATGGTACTTGTATAATTAATTTTTGAGGAATTTCCATACTGTTTTCCATAGTAATTGCATCAATTTACATCCTCACTATCCGTGTATGAGAATTCTGTTTTCTCTGCAATATTTGCTATTTCTTTTCATCAATAGCTGTTGATTGGGTATAAGTTGATGACATCATGATTTAAATTGCATTTTCTTAATCATAAGTGATGTTGATAATTTTCCATCACTTCTATTGTTCTATGTATGACTTCACTGAAAAAAAATTTTCTATTAACATCAGTCCATGTAAGTAGGGTTGTGTTTCATTGTTGAGTTTGAAAATGCATGTTTATTGAAGCTAGTGAAGGTATATTTTATAGAATGTCTGGGGTTTACCAAAGGAGATAAGAAACTTGTATATAAATTAAAATAACTACCTTAACTGGTTAAGAAATTTTGACAGAGGTAGTCATTCTGCTAGTTTATACTAAAAAATATTTGTTATATATGAAATACATCATATCCTTTGGAATACTCCTTTCTATTATTCTTTCTCCTCATCACACTAGCCCTTCACTATTATCTCTTAAAAATTTCACAGAATAACATCAAGAGAATTAGAAATAAAAAAGCCTATTCAAAGGATAGCATAGATATGGTTCTTCTTTTTTTTATTTTCTTTATTGAGGGATTAATGGTTTGCAGTTGATAGTAAAATACAACAGTATGTACATGCATAATATTTCCCAGTTTTCCACATAACAATTCAACCCCCACTAGGTCCTCCTCTGCCACCATGTTCCAGGACCTGAACCCTCCTCACTCCCAGAGTCTTTTTAGTGTATAATACACTGACATATGCTTCTTCTTAAATAGAGATTCTAGAAATATTGTCAGTACCTTATTTTCCAGAGCAGAGATCCAGTTCAGTGAAAGGAGATTGCCTGTGTGGTAACCATAATGAAGTTACTGAGGAAAGATTATAAGATGAACCATGAATTCCACGAAGATTATGATTTCTATTTTATTCCTTGTCTATATAGTTTAAACACAAAGTAAGAGAATACAAAATATATAGTGTCACTGTACAAACAGTAGAAAGTGCAAGAGACACAGGAGAAAAGATAAAGAATCGAAAAAGGTAGGGGGAGGAGAAACAGTGATTTCATCAACTTCTTTTAATCTGTCCTTTTACTAGGGAGAGGACAGAGATCATGTTATGTATATTTGGTCCTGAAAGACCAGCACAACGATTAGTAGGTTACTGACAGGTATATATACATTTCTATGCATTCATGGTATAGCATAAACAAACACCAAAGAGGCAATGTTTCATTTTGGTGGAACTAATTAACATAGAGTGTTACCTATACATGAGAATTTTTTAAATTTTATTTATTTATTCCGTTTTGTTGCCCTTGTTGTTTTATTGTTGTAGTTATTATTGTTGTTGTCGTCATTGTTGGATAGGACAGAGAGAAATGGAGAGAGGAGGGGAAGACAGAAAGGAGGAGAGAAAGATAGACACCTGCAGACCTGCTTCACCGCCTGTGAAGCGACTCCCCTGCAGGTGGGGAGCTGGGGTTCGAACCGGGATCCTTATGCTGGTCTTTGTGCTTTGCGCCACCTGCGCTTAACCCGCTGCGCTACAGCCCGACTCCCATGAGAATTTTTTAAAGAAAAGATAATGTCACTGACTTATTAATGAGTAAAAGCAGCTAATATTTATCTATATAATAAAGAAATCTGAACACAAGAGGAGTGAAAATGAGAAGTATGATTTGACCCTAATCAGGTATTTTTCTGAACAATGGAGTTTCAATATCTAATGTGAACATGAAGTTTATTGAAAAGTTAAGCATGTTATAAAACAACCTAAAGTTCACTTTATCTACAGGATAACTAAAACTAGACTTTTGGCTATGCTTCACTCTCTCTTCTCTCGCTGAATATCTAAGATTATTAACTGTTAACATATAAATAATTTTATTGTGAACTGTCACAGTAGAACATTTTTAAGAAAACATATGTAATCATCTTTTCTCAAACCTTCAGTGACCAAATGCAGAAGGAAAAGATAGTACTGAGCCTCAAAATGCAGTGATTTCTGTTGGCTCATTGCAGATTTCCTTTACTTATTTATGTATTATTATTTTTAATTTATTTATAAAAATGAAACACTGACAAAACCATAGGACAAGAGGAGTACAACTCCACACAGTTCCAACCATCAGAATTCCAATTCCGTATCCCATCCCCCACCTTGATAGCTTTCCTATTCTTTAACCCTCTGGGAGTATGGACCCAAGGTCATTGTGAGATGCAGAAGGTGGAAGCTCTGGCTTCTGTAATTGCCAGCCATTGACTGGTCTATCCATACTCCCAGCCTGCCTCTCTCTTTCCCTAGTGGGGTGGAATTCTAAGGAACTGGAATTCCAGGACACACTGGTGGGGTCTTCTGTCCAGGAAAGTCTAGTTGGCATCATGCTAACATCTGGAACCTGGTGGCTGAAAAGAGAGTTAACATATAAAACCAAACAAGTTGTTGACTAATCATGAACCTAAAAGCTGGAGAAATGCAAATGAAGAGTTGAGGGTAGTGGTCTCCGTTCTATAGATAGCTTATAGGCATATTTTAGTTATATTCCAAAGGGCCTGTGGCTATACTAGTTTTTTTTTTTTTTCCCTGAGCCTGAAATCTGATATGTAGGTGGATCCTAGTTATTGTCTGGGGAGAGGATGTCATGGATGGAAAAAGGACCAGAAAGCTGGGTCAGAGAATATGTGAAAGGTGTACAAATATTGTTGACTATAAACCCCATTGATTTGATCTGATCTGGGGCCCATATTCAGCTTTTTTTTTTTTAATGCTTTGCAATCTAAGAGTTACCAGTCCACTGACATTGGTTCTGTTGCTTCTTGTCTACTGAACACTTGTGGAATGTGGCGGCCTGGTGCGCTGACACCGAGTCATATTTGAAGCACGTTGCCACCATAATTTCACATTTTGAGAAAATATCAATTGAAAATAGATGGCCTACATTTAAAATGTATGACTAAATACATGTGAAGGGCTTTGAAAGAAAGAAAAGATAAGTAGGTTGGTAGGCAGATGTATAATTCACAAGCATAAAATCTTTATGTTACATGAAAATAAAATCAGTTAATTAACACTGTAATTATTCATTGGTTTAAAAATCTCAAATTGGTTACACAACACACTATTTGTATGTATATTTACACATCTGAATGGGAAAAGATCATTTGGAGACCAGCCTAAGGTTTAGAATGTGTCTTGTATACCTGTGTCCTTGATTTTCTATTAATTAGGCAGAATTTTGAAAGTAGCTTTCATGAAAATCAATTACCATTTCTTAATATGCCAGAGCTTCCAGAGAATATGATTATAGTAAGTCCACAGAAATTATCCTATTGACCAGTGGAAAGTGTTTGCAAGGTAGGAAAATGTAGCTCAATTTGCCCTTCAAAAATGGCTTATCTACCAAAGGTAGTCATTATGGTAAGCCCACAAGCAATTTTATTATCCCTACCCTGTGCCAAAAACCACAGTGGTTTTCCAACACCACTCTTCTGCCATATGAAAACACATCCAAGAAATAAAGAAGTGCAGAAAAATGGTGGCATAGAGCTGTGTTCACCAGCAGGTTTCTAAATTAGAGCCCATGTGCTCTAATGTATTTGAGTTTCCTAAGCAACTTGCTCCCTAGGAAACTGGTTAAACTGCTTTTGTAGACTCTATTAGCTGAGCAGTTCCTCTTTCAAACCAGTTTTATGTAGAGAATGCAAGAAAATTATGGGAAAACATTTTATGCCTCCTCAGTTCTGAGAGTTACTTATGCAATATTTCAGAACTATACTGGATAAGTATAAACTCTTCTTTCCTAGATACTCATTGCATTCTGTTTAATTTATAGCATGTAACAGAGAAAACAATGCTGAGGTCTCTATGTCCTTCATTTGACAGTTTGAGAGGGCTAGGGAAATATAAGAATCTGCTTATGGGACACATTTGACCTTTTTCTCTCCTAAACAAAAATATATAAATTGAGAGGCTATAACTTTTGACTCCGTGTAACACTGTAATAATCTTTCTCATAATAAATTACGTCTTACCATTACTTTTTTTTCATATTTATTTATTTTCCCTTTTGTTGCCCTTAATGTTTTTCATTATTGTTGTAGTTATTATTGTTGTTGTGGTTGGATAGGACAGAGAGAAATGGAGAGAAGAGGGAAAGACAGAAAGGGGGAGAGAAAGACAGACACCTGCAGACCTGCTTCACCACTTGTGAAGTGACTCCCCTGCAGTTGGGGAGCTGGGGGCTCAACCAGGATCCTTATTCCAGCCCTTGCACTTTGCGCCATGTGCTAGCTTAATCCACTGCACTACCGCCTGACTCCCACATCTTACCGTTACTAAATTGAGTCGTCAGTAGGCATCACCATAAGAAATGTAAAAGCACATATAAAATACAGTGAAAATGCATATGTTAATAAAATGTATATTTAATCTGTTCTTGTCATTTTATTCACTTTTTATTTTTTTAATTTTTTATTTAAGAAAGGATTAATGAACAAAAACATAAGGTAGGAGGGGTACAACTCCACACAATTGCCACCACCCAATCCCCATAACCCACCCCCTCCCATGATAGCTTTCCCATTCTCTAGCCCTCTGGGAGCATGGACCCAGGGTCATTGAGGGTTGCAGAAGGTAGAAGGTCTGGCTTCTGTAATTGCTTCCTCGCTGAACATGGGCGTTGACTGGTCAGTCCATACTCCCAGTCTGCCTCTCTCTTTCCCTACTAAGGTGTGTCTCTGGGGAAGCTGAGCTCCAGGACACATTGGTGGGGTCTTCAATCCAGGGAAGCCAGGCCAGCATCCTGGTGGCATCTGGAACTGCAAACTCTAGTGTACTTCTGCTTTCAGGTATATATTTTGCAGTAGTTTATGGATACGTGTGCACATAAGCTCTCTCTCACGGAAACTGGTGTATATCTAGGTTATGGGACTTTGTTAGAAAGTGAACTACCTGAGATGAAATTAGAGTGTACTATAAAAGGAAAGGTCTTTTTATTTTTTATTTTACTTTATTTTTTATTTTATTTCATTCAGATTATGTGAAGGTGAATCTGTATTACTAATTAGATATATTCAACTAATCTTTTAAGTTATTTTGAGATCTATTCATTTCATTGCATAATTTCGTAAGGTTCTGTAGGGCTCGTTTTTTTTCTAATTCGTAACTCTGATAAGACATTCATAAACTTCTTCTTCTTCTTCTAGCGTTTGCCCTTCTTCCATAGCCAGTCAACAGGTCAGGTTGAAAGCTGTCAGGAGCTGCTTGTTGCTGGCTTTGAAAGTGACTGGGATCCATGTGGATTCAGTCGGCTAGGAAGGATCTTCAGTTTCCCCAATGAATGGGTACTCACGGGATGCACCACGAGAAGGTAGATCCAATGCATCATAAACTTCTGATTTGGTAGATTAAAAAAACAGAGCAAAGTAAGTTCGATATACATGTCATATATAAGAAAATTTAATTAATTCATAATGAGGTGTTATTAATTGCTTTTCTTTATATCATCATACATTATATATACTAGCAGATACAAGGTTAAAGTTACCTGTGTCCATTTCCTTAAAGCCAGACTTCATTCAGTCCCTAGTGCATGCATCTTTAAAGCATACATCTTATATGTATGTATATATATACATATATATATATACATCTATATGATGTATATATAATTACACAATTCTTTAAATAGATAACATTGCATTAATTTTATTGTATTTCGATTTTTTTCTTTTCTTACCCCTTTCATATCCTAGACTTCCATTATTTGGCACTTACAAAGTTAATTTATAATATGTCAATGAATTTTAGCATTAAAATATATCAGTTATCATCTGACATACCTTACTATATATTGAATAGATACGGTAGGGGAGATAGCATGACTAGATAATGCAAAATTATATCTTTCCTGAAGTCTCCCTTTTAAATTTTTTCCATCTCCTAGTTGTCAAATATAAATAGTGCTCTGATATCATCTTTTACTTATTTTAATTTCCTATATTCATGACACTTGTTAGAATTTCTTTTAGCTCATAGTGTTAATTCAAAGACCAAACTTATTTTGACCTATAGTGAACTGAAAGGAGAGTTCCACTGTTCTACCAAATACATAAAAGAAAACACATAGTGAACCTGTCCATAAAGATTACTTTTCATCTTAAAATGTTTATTGTTCATACATAACACACATTGAGTATGCGTTCTCATATACAACAGCTACTCTCATCACATTCATTTCTGGGTTTTCAAAAAACATTAGTATCTAAATTACTTAACAAAATTAATAAAACAACTTTAGTATAAATCCCTTTAAAAGATACTCCTTATTTTCTTCTTTTTCTCATATAATTAACTTGACATGTTCTATTAATGGTCAGAGTTCTCATCAGAAACATTATTTCTCTGATAAACTTAGTCATTTTGCCTTTATCTTTCTCCTCACAAGAGAATTGAAAATTATTTACCATGGGTTCTTTAAAAGCTTATTTCAGTTCACACTGTGGGAAATACACATCTGACACCTTCCTAGTTAACATAAAAATTTTATTTGTACTTTTACTAATATAAGAAAGAAATAACTCAAACTCCTAAAGTTGCTGAATTCACTTTCTTTATTCCCCTTTCTGCCACCGAGGTCATCACTTGGCTGGATGCCAGCACTGTGAATCTGTGCTCAAAAATCGTGGCCATTTTTTTCCTTTTCTTCTTTTCATTCTATTTTATTATTATTATTATTATATTATTATCATTATTATTGAATAGGACAGAGTGAAATTGACAGGGAGACAGCAAGGGGTCTGGACTTTATTGTGGGGGAGGTTTTTGATTACAGTTTTAATTTATTTGGCTGTAATAGGCTGTATTCATGCTTTCCAGTTCCTCCTGATTTACTATTGGGAGGTTGTAGGCTTGCTTCTAAGAACTGATCCATCTTTCCAAATTTCTCTAGTTCTGAGGCATGTAATTGCTCATACAAGCATAGCACAATACTTTGCATCTTTACTGTGTGCCTTGTGATTGCTCCCTTTTTATTTTTGTTATGACTTATTTGGATCTTCTTCCTTTTTTATTTTTAAATGAGTCTGGCCAAAGATCTGCCAACGTTTTTTTTTTTTTTTTTCTTTTAAATAACCAGCTCTGTTTCATTGAACGCTTGTATTTTTGTGTAGTTTTGTTTTCAGTGTTGAAAAGTTCATAAGATGAACCTAAATATTAAATGGAGAAGGGAAAAATCTCTTCAACAAATTGTGATGGGAAAATTGGGGTGAAATGTACAGATGAATGAAGCTGGCCCACCACATACCATCTCTCATAAAATCAACTCCAAATCGTTCAAATATATGGATACATTAATTAAACTATCAAATACATCAACAGAAAACATTGGTGGAACACTTCATCAACTATTCTTCAGAAATGTTTTCAAAGATTCCAGTTAAACAGTAAAGAAAAAAATAAAGATAAATCATTGGCACAAGTGACTATGAGGTCTTTTTATCTAAAAGCACTGCACATACTTTTTCACTCTCTGAAACCTAGTTTTTACATTATTTCTGCCATTACAGTGCCTGAAAGAAAACCCAAGGATAATCTAGCTTTTGCATATAAGAAGACTTTATCAAGATCATTTGTCCATTTTTTTTAAATTACCAGCGCATTAATCAGCTCTGGCTTATGGACTAAACCTAGGACTTCAGAGTCTCAGCTATAGAAGTCTCTTTGCATAACCATTATGCTATCTACCCCTGGCCTGTCCATTCTATTTCTCAAGATCCTTGAAAATTTGTCAAGTAAACACCTTGTATACGTGATATAATAAGAACGAAAGAATTTTGAGTAAAGATTATGAAGAAGGGACCAGGTGGTGGCGCACCTGGTTGAACACACATATTACAGTGCACAAAGACGTGGGTTCAAGCCCCCAGTCCCCACCTGCAGGGTTAAAGCTTTGTGAGTGGTGAAGCAGTGCTGAAGATGTCTCTCTGTCTCTCTCCCTGTCTATCTTCCATCCTCCTCTCAATTTTTGGCTGTCTCTATCCAATAAATAAATAAAGATATTTAAAAAAAATTTTAAAAAGATTGAGTGAAAAAGGAATGCATGGAACGGGAGGTGACTCAAGAGGTTAGCAGCACTTGATGCATGAGTCTTCAGGTTAAATCTGCAGTAATACCCATGTGAGAATAGTGGTCTGTTCTTGCTTTCATAAAAATAAGTTTATTGATGTTTAAGAAAAAGGATGAGGTCCACCCTATAAAAATATATAGTCTTGGGCAAATAATTTCACTTATACGATAGTGAGCCTTCTCATCTGTAAAGTGACACTAATGACACAAATTCATTAATTTATTTTAACAGCTGAAACAATTCGTGCTGAGTCCTTAACAAAGTATAGTATGTATTTGTAATAGTGCCAAACTTTGTAATAAGCAATTTTCTAGAGAGGTGAAATCTATTAAACTTTGATACATGAAACCAGGAGATGTTTACCTATAAAATATGATTCAGAGTGGTCAGACAGTAGCTCAACAGGTTAAGTCCACGTGGCACAAAGCGCAAGGACCGGCTTAAGGATTCCAGTTCAAGCCCTGCAGGGGAATCTCTTCACAGGTGGTAAAGCAGGTCTGCAGGTGTCTGTCTTTCTCTTTCCCTCTCTGTCTTCCCCTCCTTTCTCCATTTCTCTCAGTCCTATCTAACAATGATGACATCAATAACAATAATAACTACAACAATAAAAAAAAACAAAGGCAACAAAAGAGAAAATAAATTTTAAAAAGGCTTTAATAAAAAATGTGATTCAGGAAAGATAAACGAACTTTCATAATTATACCAGAATTACCACGTCGTATTCCAAAATTTGAATCAGTTATTCAGTTTGAGCCAGACCAGATTCTAAAAAACAGAATGGTGAATCAGTTTGTGATATATAATACACTTATCAAAAATGTGTAAAGCACATTGTCATGGATAAGTCACCAAGAAGGGACTCCATAAACTGAGATGTTTAACAATCATTGAGTATTTCTCACTAGAAATTTAAATAGTATGTTGTTATACCGTGTATTGAAGAAGTACATTAAGTCATACAATAAACTTTATGCAGTTGGCATTTCCCTTGCCATATTTATATTTGATGATACAATCTTGCAACCTACAAATATCTGTTAGGTTTGAAGTAACATTTTGTGGAATACTTTTCTATAAAATGCAAATTTTAATGCTCATTTTAGGGAAGAAATGATTACATTTTTTCTACCAATGTAAAAATTGCAAAGCATGAAGAAACTATTACCTCTATAAACACATATCTCAATCTTTATATAACCATATAGCTATACTGACAAATGGATGATTATGTTTATTTAAAATTTACTTCATGTAACTTCTGTTCATTTGTATTGGTTATGACAATGAATTATGATTCCTCAGTGTCTTGACCTGTCATTCAAATATTTGAAGGTTTCTTCCAAGATTCACTCTCTATTTTTTCCTTTCAAACAAAATCTCCCAAATATTAATTTATTTTTATCATAACTAGAACTCAAGTCATATCTAATTATCTTAACCCTTATATGTAATTTAGTTAGCTTACCAAACACTTTGATTAGTAGCTAAGTATTGCTCTTTCTTTCTCTTATCATCTTTCCTTTCTCAAAGGCAAGGTTCTAGCTCTTAATATCTTGTTTATGTGTTAGCCTGAAGGTTTAGCCTATGAAAGGGAAAATGAGAGAGAGGGAGGGAGGGAGGGAGAGAGAGAGAGAGAGAGAGAGAGAGAGAGAGAGAGAGAGAGAGGAACTTGTAACACAGCTTCACAACTAGTGAAGCACTTCCCTCTGAAAGCAGGGCCGGGGGCTTGAACAGAGACCCTTGCACATGGTAATAACATACACTTAATCGAGTGCACTACTGCCCAACCTCAAGAGTAGTTAAGATTTAAGAGTGGAATGAAGTCAGACAATAGCTTTATATTTGAGAGATGCTTATCAATATAAACACAATCATGTTACTTTACAGAGCCACTGAGACAAATTTCAAATTTTCTTTCTTTTCTCTTTCTTTCTTTCTTTCTTTCTTTCTTTCTTTCTTTCTTTCTTTCTTTCTCTTCCTTCCTTCCTTCCTTCCTTCCCTTCTTTCTCTCTCTTTCTTTCTTTCTTTCTTTCTTTCTTTCTTTCTTTCTTTCTCCCTTTCTTTCTTTCTTTCTTTCTTTCTTTCTTTCTTTCTTTCTTTCTTTCTTTCTTTCTTATTAGAAAGGCAGGAGGAGAGAAAGAACCAGACATTATTCTGGTACATATACTGCCAGGGATCGAACTCAGAACCTCATGCTTGAGAATCCAATACTTTATCCACTGTGCCACATCCCAGATCACCAGATTTCTTTATTTTTTCCAACAAATTTGCATTAGATTTAAAACCCATGGTCAATACAGTCAGGGAATAGTAGAAGAGTAGAGGAGCTTTTCAACTGTCTACACTGTCTTTTTAGAGATCACCAAAGTAATTCCTAGAGAAATTTAGAAATTTATACAAACTATTGTTGTTACTTCACTGTAGTGTGTCTTATTTAAATCTAATCATCCTGATTGCAGACCCATTTTTATAAACTTAATGTCATAAAACTAGTATCAGTCGATACCATGTGAAAAAAAAAGTACATGGGAGTAATGTATTATTTTGAACAACAGAAAATTAATATTAGTTTTTCCCCCCAGTGAACAACTCAGTTAGTTCTGACTTATGGTAAGGGGATTGAACCTAGGACTTCTGAGCCTCAGACATGAAATTAGTTTCTGTGTAACCATTAAGCTATCTCCCTAGTTTAGAAAAATATTCTAAACTTAGCATTTGTTCACATTGGTTGTATACTTTTGTATGGCAAGGACAGTTTCACTTCTTTCATGTTGTAAAATAAACATTACTAGAAATGTATGTCCTAAGGAATATAAAATTTGCTAATGACATTAGAATCATCCAACTTGAATTTGAAATATGTGTCTATTCTGTCTGAGATTTAATTTTTATGCAATCAGAGTTTAAATTAGAGCTTACAATTAGTAGACAGGTGTGTCTTCCTGAGCGAGCCATCCAAATTCAATAGTATCTAATGACTATTTGATTGGCATCATCAATACAATATGCATTTCAAGCAGAAACTTATACCATGCACAGTCATTTAAAAAATTAATACAAATGATGTTTTAAGTCTAGGGATTAATCATTATTCCTTCTTTCAGAGTAGAAGTGAAAATAGATGTTCAAGCAACTGTGAGATATGTTTTCACTTCCTGGGTTATTGTGATCAAAACAATGGCCTTCAGTTTTCAGTGCCATCAGTCTGGTACATGTCACTAATACAGAATTCTTTTTTAAGAGCAGAACCATACACCCATCTTCTATTGCAATTACTGCAGAGGAGGTGAGATTGAGAAGTAAAAATGAAACATTTCAAGGATGAATGGTCACTGAAAATTGGTAAAGTGGCAAGAAAGTCCAAGTTTTAAGAAGTGAATGTACATAGAAAAAGCAGTTTGAAAAACGTGAAAAAATGATACTTTGCAGTAACATCTGTTTGCAGTTGCAGAAAAATTTTAGCATTTAAATGTTCTCATTTAGGCTCCAAAGTTAGCACTTCCCTGAAGTAGTTCACACCTATGCTATTGCTCCTGTTCAGCTACAGATCATTTTATGCAAGGCTGATTTTAACAAGAAAATGGTGCATTAATTTACAATGTGTTGAGTATTTTAAAAGTGGCAAAATCTAGGCTTTTGTGAAAATTTAGAATCTGAAGAAAACAGAAATACTTACATGAAGCTTTTGAAAATACCAGAATGATTTCAGGCATAAGAAATTATACTCTGATTAGGATCATTAGGCAATTTGATTATAAAAATACATCAGCCACTAACCTACTAGATTTTTCTATGATTCTGGAGAGTCGCTGTTCAATAGTAAAGTAGATATAATCTTGGGCATTATTTGGCAATACTTTTATTATATCTTTCTTAACTACTTGCTCTTACATTCAGTTTTCCTTTTCATTCTGTCCCAATCACTTCTCAGTTCTCTTTATCCTTTTTATGTCTTTTCTTTTCTGTATCTTTCCTTTTTTATCTATAATTACTCTTTAATTTCTTGACTATTTTATTTCAAATATATCTATTGTGTCTCTATTTGAAAAATAAGCTTGAAAATGAAAGTTTACTCACATTCTCATTTCTTTTCCTGGAATAGTTCACACTTTTGTACTTAATCTTTCTGATATATCATAGTATTTTAGACACATTTAAAATAAATAATGGAGCTATCAGGACATTATAAATGAATGTTTGACTTAAGCCATTTTTTACAAATGTCAAGCCAATGGATTCAAATTTAAAGATTCTATTTTATCAGTTAACTAAATTTTATAAACTAAAATCATAAATATAAAGTTGAATATTAAGAAATAATGAAGTTGCTAAGGAATAGTCTAATAATAATACATTTAATTTTTCTCTCATAAAAATTCCATTACAACCGAAAACCAAATACAAATAGCATTTGGGTTATTCATATGTTGAGAGAAAGAAGACTAATTTATATATTTGAGGTAGACAAGAGCCTGAAGGTAAATATAGTTGAGTTATAGTTGGAAGCAGGTTTGTGATTATTATTTTTTATTTATTTTATATTTATTTACTTATTTTCCCTTTTGTAGCCCCTTTTTAAAATTGTTGTTGTAGTTATTATTGTTGTTAATGTCGTCGTTGTTGGATAGGACAGAAAGAAATGGAGAGAGGAGGGGAAGACAGGGGGAGAGAAAGACATAGACACCTGCAGACCTGCTTTGCTGCCTGTGAAGCAACTCCCCTACAGGTGGGGAGGCAGGAACTTGGATCCATAAGCTGGTCCTTGCGCTCCCTGCCACGTGTGCTTGACGCGCTGCGCTACCGCTGGACTCCCGGAGGCTGGGTTATTTTTTTATGTTTAAGATAATGTTAGTACAAAACTAAAAAAGATATTATGAAATGACAGCATAAACTCAGCGGTGAGGAAGGCAATACAGAGATAAAACAAATATTGCTGATTACTCTTATTGTAAAGTAGACCATATGCTAGATTGAGCCTCAATACATACAGAACTAGTTGCCAGTCACAATATTGTTTCCTGAGGCACAGTCCTCTCTGAAAAGAATAGAGAATCAGAAATAGAAAGATTTTTTTCTGGAGGTGCAATAGACTATTGTACCAATATAAACCAACTTCATAGTAAGTAAAGTTTTTTTATCAAAATTTAGCATATATAAAACTTTAGATACGTAAATAATTGGAATAAAATTTAGATCAAGAGCTATCTAGGTAGAAAATAAATAAGAGAATAGACTATTCCTTTGACCCAAAACTTTGTAAGACTACTGGCATACTCATGTCAGACTTTTCTCACTCTTCAGTAGGACTCCAATACCAAATAGGTTTACAAATGCAAATGCATCTCTTACTCAGAGTAAAAATCTGTTAGTAAACACAAATTATATTTATGTGACCTTTATTTTGCTATGAAGTAAAAATATTGAAAAGATCTGCCAATCCCACAGTTTGAAAATTGATGCAGCACCTCTGGTGCTAGTTTTCTCAACAAAAAGACTGCTGAGGGAGGAGAAAATCACCTAAAATCAATTTACAACTGTGACTCTCCATTGCTTTTGGAAACCCTATACTGATATGAGGGTGAGTAGAACTAGCAGTTGACTCAAGAGAAAAATCTTCACTCCCAGTGGTTCAGAGGTATGGATATATAGTAGGAGCTTTTTCACATTGTTCTCTTGATAAATTAGGAAACACTGTAAATAATTGCCTTAGCACTCACCAAATAAAACCAGGGTTTATTCAGAAACTAACAGTGCCAAAGAATGCTGCTTGGCTTGGCTCTGGCTTTTGGTGGAGCAGAGGGTTGTACCCAGGAATTGTGCATGAGAGTCTCTTTGCATAACCATTGTGCTATCTATTCTTCAACCTATTTTATCTCTTGTGGAGTGAGTGAATAAACTAAAAAAAAAAAAAATCTACTTAAAGTTAAAAACCATTCAGGCTTCATAGTCTTCAGGGAAAGTAAATAACATAACAACATAAGAAGGTGTAAATGCCATTTTGCTTCAGTTCAAGGACTGAGATAACATTGGAACAACAATAAATGTCATGGCCTGTATCCATCCATTAAAAGACACAGTAGAAAAATGGATCAGAAAACACAACACAACCATATGTTGTCTGCAGGAATCTCACCTCAACAAGACAAACACAGACTCAAAGTGAGAGGATGGAAAACTGTCATGCAAGCTAATGGACCACAAAAAAGGGCAGAACAGGTATTCTCATATCTGACACCATAAACCTTAAAATAAATAAATGACAAAAGATAAGGATGGTCATTACTTAATGCTCAGAGGATCAGTCAATTAAGAAGACTTAACAATTGTTAACATCTATATACCCAATGAAAATCCATGTAAATATATCAAGCATCTATTGAAAGAGCTACAGCAGTATATTGAGAGCATCACAGTAATAATAGGGCATTTCAAACTGCTACTCTCTGAACTTGAAAGATCATCTAGGTTGACATATAATAAAGAAAATAGGGAATTAAATGAAGATATAGATAAACTAGAACTATTGGATATTTTCAGTCATTAACCCCAAGAAACTGGAATACATATTCTCGTTGAGTCCAGTTGGCATATTCTCAAAGAAAAAAAACTTATGTTAGGCCACAAAGACCATGTCAAAAATTCAAGAGCATTGAAATCATCCTTAGCATCTTCTCAGGCCACAGTAGAATTAAATTAACACTGAACAACAACAACAAAATTTATAAAAGTCCCAAAGTATGGAAACTCAAGAGTATACTACTTAACAACTACTGAGTCAAAGAGAAAATTAAGGAATATGTTTCAAGAATTAAATGACAATGAAGACAAAAACTAACAAAATATTTGGGACACAGTTTTGGCATTACTTAGAGTGAAACTCACAGCCATACAAGCACATATTAGGAAACAAAAAAGGGGAGTCAGGCGGTAGTAGGCGGGTTAAGCGCATGTGGCGCAAAGTGTGAGGACTGGCTTAATGAACCCGGTTCGAGCCCCCAGCTCCCCACCTGTAGGGGGGGTTGCTTCACAGGTGGTGAAGCAGGTCTGCAGGTGTCTATCTTTCTCTCCCCCTCTCTGTCTTCCCCTCCTCTCTCCATTTCTCTCTGTCCTATCTAACAATGATGACAACAATAACTACAACAACAATAAAAAGGCAATAAGGGCAACAAAATGAAAATAAATAAATTTTTTAAAAAAAGGAAACAAAAAAATCTCAAATATCAACTTGACTGCACAACTTAAAAACTTAAAAGAAGAGGAACAAAGGAACCCTAAAGCAACCAGAAGGACTCAATAAAATTAGGACTGAAATAAATAATATTGAAAATAAGAGAATCATACAAAAGATCAATGAAGCTAAATGTTAGTTCTTGGTAAGCATAAACAAAATCAGAAAACTCTTAGAAAAATCTGTCAAAAAAAAAGGTGGGGGAAGAAAACTTAAATAAATAGGATTGTACAGACACCACAGAAATCTAACATATAATGTGAGGCTTCTATGAACAACTATATGCCACTAAACTAGAGAACCTGGAAGAAATACAAGAGTCCCTAGATACATAGGAACTTCCAAAATTAAACAGAGGAACTAGAGAATATGAATAGGCCATTTGTATCCAAATAAATTGAAACAGTAATCAAGAACCTTCCCAACAATAAAAGTCCAGGACCAGATGGTTTTACAAATGAATTCTACAGAAACTTCAAGGGTTAATACCTCTACTTTTGAAACTGTCAAAAGATGAAAGACACAGGAATACTCCCTTCCAGCTCCATGAAGCCAACATCACCCTGATACCAAAAGCAGATAGGGCTACAAGAACAACAACAACAAAATAAATAAATAAAACCAGAGACCAGTATCTCTGATAAACAAAGATGCTAAAATACTGAACAAAATTCTATCCAACCAGATACAGCAGCATAATAAAAAGATTGTTCATAGCAAAAAACTGAGGCTTATAAGAGATGCATGTTTGATTTAATATATGTAACTCAATCAATGTGATCCACCACATCAATAAAAGCAAGACCAAAAACCACATAATTATATCAGTAGATACAGAGAAAGCCTTTGACAAAATCCAACATTAATCTATGATCAAAACACTACAGAAATGGGAATAGATATTAAACTTTTCAAGATAGTGGAGTCCATTTATAGCAAACCTACAGCCAAGATCATACTCAATGGTGAAACACTAGAAGCATTTCCCCTCAGATCAGGACTAAACAGGGCTTTCCCACTATCACCATTACCATACTTAACTGTAACGCACGTGCTTAACCAAGTGCTCATGGATCCAGGTTCAGGCGTTGGTCCCCACCTGCAGGGGGAAAGCTTCACTACTGATGAAACAGAGCTGTAGGTATCTCTCTGTCTCTCTCTCCCTCTCTATATTCCCCTCTCAATTTCTCTCTGTCTTTATACAATAATAAATAAATAAAAGAAATAAAAAATTAAAAATTAAAAAAGAAAATTAAGAAATGTTACACATGTAGAATCTACTATATTTTTTCTGTTGACTGTAAACCATTAAAGAAAATAAAGACTAAAATAAATAATAAAGAATTTTTGCAATAAAAAAAGATCTTCCCATAGAAATAAATAGAAAGCTAAAATGCTGTCCTTAAAAAACCAGTTCTCTGACCTTCAGTGTTCTAGAACTAGAGGTTAAGTAACCTATTCCAAAGAAAGCAAAGTGGTTACGATTTTTCCTGACCTGCTCACTCTTAAAAATCAGTTTACATTAGACTAAGAATATACTTCACACTGAGATTGCAAAAGATTATGTGCAAATATTTTACTTTTCTTTAGCCTGTTAATATCAAAAAATTATTTTACATTCTCTACTTCTTTATTCATATACTTCTTTGTCCTACTTGATCTTTTTATTATTTTATTTTTCACCCTTTGTATCTGTCAGCTTCATGCATTGCTTCTCCATTTGTAATTGAACAGCAATGTAAATAGGCATACATCCACATACATGCACCTCTGTCTGTATTTGCATGTATCTTTTATTAATTCTGTCCAAATTTATTGAATCCTAACAAATCTATATAGTTGTAGTTATATATTCATTCATTCATTACAAATGTAATCTACATCTTCTTTCACTTATGGGAAAAATAGTTAACACCCACTTCATCAGATGACTGTCTTAAAGAAGAGCATTAATGACTACATATAAAACAGAGACCATGGTGAATTGCAGAGCACAGGGATCAAAACGATACACTGATTTCATCAGTGACCTTTATGAGGTGATTTTTGAGTTATTTCCCTCAGTTGAAAAATAAACCTTATATACTGTACCATACTGAAGTTGGGATCAAAATTCTTTTTTGGGGTACAGAGGGAAAGAGTTCTGACTTTTGTCATTGCTTTTCTACTGGACATGGGCATTGGCTGATTGATCCATACCCCCTGCCCCAGCCTGTCTCTTATCTTTCCATAGTGGGGTAGAGCTCTGGGGAGGTGAGCTTCTGGACATGTTGGTAAGGTCATATGCTTAGGGAGGTCAGAATCATAGCAACATCTGAAGCTTCATGGCTGAAAGGTGGTAAGAAATAAAGCAGGAGTGGTCTAGGAGGTGGCGCAGTGATAAAGCTTTGGAATCTCAAGCATAAGGTCCCAAGTTCGATCTCAGCCAGCACATGTGCCAGAGTGATGTCTGGTTCTTTTTCGCTCCTCCAACCTTTCTCATAAATAAATAAAATCTTAGAGAGAGAGAGAGAGAATGAGAGAGAGAAGGAAAAAATGTTTAATAAACAGAAACCAAAGAGTAAGAATAGGGCAAATGAGAATAAAATCCAAATTTGGAAAGAAGCTAGGGTATCTAAGTTAGGTATGTTCCTAGGAACTCATAACTTTCATAAGCTTTGCTTGAGCTTTATAACTAACATGGAGGTGAACGAGAAATATTGTCTGGGGCTGCTGAGCACTGCTTACATAATCATTATACTGTCTGTCCAGCTCCTGTGACACTAGTTCTCCTAAGACTTTTAAAGAAATTGGGAGTGTGAAGTATGTGTAAGTTACCTCCCTAAGCCTTTGTGGGTGCTGACAGCCTTGGGCTTGGTGCATGCCCCAAAGAGCACATACATGCAGTTGCCTGAGACTTTGGGTACCTGGAAACCCAAAGCTTAGTAGCCTGCACTCATTATAGGAGTAGTCTTTCTGGAGTGGCATAGTATGAAGACTCAATATCTGTTCAGAGAGTGGGGCAATCCTTACCATTGATACTTTATATATAGTGAAGGTAAGGTACCTTAGAGAACTAGGCCTATAATGTGATGATGGTAATTGTGAATATAGAATTCCATCAGAAATAGATTCTCTGTGAGCTCAGATCTACAGGCATGCAGAGGTCACATAGGCTCCTAAGCTGAATATGGGCCTCAGATCACATCAAATCGATGGGGTTTACAGTCAACAATATTTATACACCTTTCTTATATTTGGGAGCTACTCATGGTCCCTTTTCCAGCCATGAAATCATCTTCCCAGAAAATAACTTGGATCCACCTGTGTATCAGATTTCAGGCTCAGGAGAAAAAAAAAAGGAAAAAAAAAATGAAAGGTGGTCATTTTCACGATTAGCTAGAAAATAGTGTGACTTCCCCTTTTCGCTTTTTTTTTTAAATAAAACAATTTAAGCTTTATTTTTGGGAAAATATTAAAAGGGGATTAAAAAAATATCTGACATTTGATATTAATAATGGCATTCATTTCATCCAGTGGGAGACCCCTTTGGGACTCCACACAGAAGCCACTTGGAGGGTTTGCTGAAAACCACCAAGAACTTTCACCCAAAGAAGAGGTATCTTTGGCTTCAAGGAACTGTGAAGGTCCCTGCCCACCAGAACCAATTCAGCTGCCAAAATCCTCATGTGAGGCATTTGGAAATATACCACTCCTAGCCCTTCTCCAACCAAGTAACTTGTGTGCTCAGTCCACTGTGTGTGGATTCCACCAGTCAGATCTGATAGTGATGATAGACACTTGACTCAAGTCAGAAGTGGGAACAGATACCCAGGAATGGAAGGCAGCACTTGTGAGATGCAAACAGTAAATCTGTTTGCCCTGTGTGAAAGGAAGCACAGGGATCACCCACTTTCACCTTTAAACACACATCTGATACAGTGACTTTACAACTGCACTGATTTCTGTTATGATCTTTAAGCCACTCCATGCAGGTAACTTTCTTCCTTTTTCTATTTTTCTCATTCTTGGCAGATCAAGGGCTTCCCTACACAGGGAGCACATTGATGTAGAGAAAGAGACAGCAAGGCAGAGACAAGACATCACTGGGGCTTCTGGTCCTGGGACTAAAAAAAGAGGAATAGATTCTCAGAAGTCCACTTGTCCACTTTAACTTAATATGTAAATTTAGTCTAATTTTTTAAATGTTTCATTATAAGTACATTCAAGCAGTTTATATTTACTTTTAACTAATTTTTCTAGCTTGTAGCTTCTGGATTATTTTCCATAGTTCTGACACTACTCGTGTTGTTAATTTAAAGAAATTTTATGACATATAGAACTTCCAATAACTTCTGCAAAGGAAAAATAGATGGGTCTATAAGTAAAACAGCACATAGCATGGCTTAATAATTGGGCATTAGTTATTCTATTCATCAAATTTTTGTATAGCTGATATTTTGCATAATAAAAGGTTAAATAGAGAAGTTTTATTCATACATATGGTTATAAAAATGCAGGTGAGAAGTGCCAGGTTGTCATGCACCTGGTTGAGTGCACATATTGCAATGCACAGGGACCTGCGTTGAAGGCTCCTGTCCCCTCCTGCAGGGGGGGAAACTTCACTAATGGTGGAGTAGGGCTTAGGTGTCTCTCTGTAGCTCTCCCTCTCTTATCTCCTCCCTCCTCCCAATTTCTGTCTCGCCCCCAATAAATAAATAAGTAAATATGATAAAAAATGAAGTTGCAATTTTTTAAATGTAGGTGAGTAATACTGATGACATTGGTTTTCTGATAGGGGGTGTTAAATGCTACTTATCATAAAAGAATTTGAGTACATCAATTGCTTTCTCTTTCAGTTTAAAGTTGATCTCTGGCAATTAAGAAGCAAATATGTAATAAAGAGAAGAACATTTAGACATACTAACATAATTTTTCATTCAATCACTGGAAATATATGGATCCTAAGTCCTCATTTCCTCTTATTTGTTATAAAAAGGCTATGTTTAAACATGAATTTTTAGCTCCCTTCAGCAGTTAAAATAGTCTTCACTATCTAAATAAATACAAGACTGTCACAGTAAGCCTGCAGCCAAGCAGATAAAAACAATATGACCAAAGGTGATATTATATTTCACATATTAATGAAGCATTACTTTAAGAATAAAAAAGGAACCATTTAAGTATTAACAGTATTAGTCAAATATATCAAAACAAACACCTTCCTTTCATACATATTAAAATCTCAGAAAGAGATAAACTATTTCAATATCAGGCCTAATTCTTTCTGTAATAGAAAAGGCTAACCTTCTACAAAGCAGGGCTATGTGGTTGCCCTCTCACTGCTATTTCACTAGTGATTATGGACTATATTTAGACAAAAGAAAAACTATTGTGGTTTGATTTTCTTTAGGAAAAGATAACAAATTTGTAGACATTCTCAAAAAAAAAAAGAAAGAAAGGAAAAAGAGAAGAAAAGAGAAATGAGAAAGAGAAGGAAATCTATCATCTTTATTTAATTACATATTTGTATAAGATAATCATTTAGATTTACTGATAACCTACCACCCAAGGTCAGTCAAATGTAATATATGGTTTAGTGCTCACAGTACCCTTTTGGGGAAGAGAGGAGGAGTCTATTTATCTTGATGAAAAGAAGTAGTAGACATGAAATAAAAGTGACAATTTAAGGTAACAGAAATCTCTCTAGAAATTATGAAAATGTACTTGATTTCTATTTTTGCTATGCCTATTTCTTGCAATATCAGATTTATTAAAAAAAATAAAAGATCTTTTGAATTATATGACTGTTGAAAGCAATAGTTTCTGTGGGTCTTATTATATTTAGGATATTAGTGACTGGTCTGACAGATCAGCCTTGGGAGAATTTGCCTTCTCACTCATTGAGCAAATATGAACTTTCAGCTATGAGAATTCTAAAAGCAATTCAAGGATTCAGGTCCTTTCTGAAATTTTGTCTTCACTGTCAGTAATCAATTCATTATTAAGGCATAAGGACACATGAAAAGCAATGTTCATTTTACTTATGATACCCCTTCACAAAAAAAAAAAGAAAAAGAAAAGTGAAATATGAAATGTCTTTAACACTACAATAGAACTATTTCACTATAAGAATTGCATGGGAGAGAGTAAAATCCCCAGGATGGCAGAATAAGAGAGCCTATTCTCTGTCCTCCTACAAAGATCAATAATTAGATAGCTATTCACAAGCAAAAACAGCTGTGGAAGAGCTCTGACGTCCACTTAATAAACTTTAGCTACACATTATAACAAAACAAGCAACAACAAAAAATAAAAGGAATGAGAATAATTGCACAGAGAAAGACTTTCTAATTATGCCTATACTCTGCCATCCCTAAGCCATCTTTACTCATTGTCAGGAGGGATATTCTTCCAACCTACTCCCACTCCACCCTCCACTAATGTTGCCCCAGATTCAGAGATGTCACTGGGGGAGTGGTGGATAGAAGAGGAACATGATTACCAGCTTCCCCAGTCTTTTGATTATACTGTGTACAATGATTGCTTCAGTTTTACCCCATCCAGAAACTTGCATAGCATGAATAAAGAAAAGGCCAAGATCAGGGATAGTCAGTGGTACACCAAGTTGAGTGCACACAGTATTAGCATGTACAAAGACTCCAATCCAAGCTTCTATCTAGTTCCCACTTTTGGGGGGGGGGGACCTTCAAGAGCTGTGAAATAGTGCTGCAGGTATTTCTTTCTCTCCTTCTCCTCTCAAATTATTTCTGTCCTATCAAAAAGAATAAAGAAAAAAAAAAAAAAGAAAGAAATGGCCACAGAGAGTGGTGGATACTTTGTGCTGGGACCAAGCCCTAGCAATAACTCTGGTGGCAGTAAAAAATAAAATCAATAAAATAAAATAAAAGTATTGAGCAGAGAACTTGAATAACTATTTTTTTTTTCTCAAAAGTGATTTACAGATGACTAGAAGGCAAATGAAAACAGGTTCATGTGCCTAACCATCAGGGAAATAAAATTGAAAACTACCTAACATCTATTTGAATGGTTCTTCTTCAAAAAAGATTTAAGTTATGACAAAGACTGGTGAGAATGTAGAGAAAAGGAATCCTGAAGAACTTTTGGTGATAAGTATGAAATCCAATGGAAAACAGTATGGGTGCTTCGCAAAAACAGTTGTTATTAGACCCAACAATTCCATAGTTGGTATAAACCTGAAGAAGAAATCTCTATCTCAAAGTGATAGCTGTGCCCCTATGATAATTTTAGCATTATTCACAATTTCCAGGATATGAAAATAAGCTAAGTATCCAACAAAAGGAGGGAACTGAGGAAGATGTGAATAAATGATGAAATATTATTCTCTTGTTAAAAAATAAGTAAATTCTTCCATCTGTGGAAAACATGAATGGACCTGGAGGGCATTACAATAAGTGAAATAAATCAGAAGAAGACTAATATTGTAAATTCACTCTTATATGTATATTCATAAGCATTGAATTCCTAGAAACAGACCATAGAATAATGGTTGTCTGGTCCTGAGTAAGTGGGGACATGAGGACTACCCTGGCAAGTGTACACACTTCCAGTTAGAAAATGAATAAATTCCAGGGATCTAAGGTACAACTCCATAACTCTGCTTTATGATATTGATCACATTAAAAGTTTCTATGCAAGTATAAACATGTACAAAAGTTTGATGAGTTATATCTTGATAAAGATGCTAAAAGAAATAAGTAGTGAGAGGAAGGAAGGAAAGATGGATGGAAGGAAGAAGGAAGGAAGGCTGGTTTTTTTTTTTTAAATAGAATTATATTAGGATAATGCTTCCTGATTGACAACGTTGGCATATGTTATCTCCTATGGATATGCTTGATTTGGACATAGGGTTGAGTAGACAGGTTATTAGTCTGCTTCCCTTAACAGTTACTATAACATCTACCTAATTATCACATGCTTTTAATTAATATCTTAGAAGTGTTCTCTTTCATGTGAAATTGTATCAAAATCAGCATAACCTGACTCCCACTTCCTGGAAGATTTGTAAATGTACAATCACCTATTCATCTTGCTAGTGAAACACCACACAGTGCTTTTGTCCATTATATGTAAGCAGTTGTCAGATTAATGAATGATAGAAGAAGAAAGACTGTCCATAGGCCTCAGGTCCTAAAGACAACACTGCTGTTATTTTTCATACAGAAAGTATGATCCATGACAAGTAAACATTAATGTATTTTATCTAATCAAAATTAAGAACATTTATTCCATGAAATAACTACCAAGAGAATGAAAAATAAGGCTAGATGGAAGAGATATTATTTACAGTCCATAAGAAAAAAGCAAAATACTTGGCTCTAAAATACACATGGTGTTCTCCAAACTAAATAATAATTAATCATTTTAAAAATCCATTTGGAATGTGGGCAAAAAACATGAAGAGTTGTTTCAGTGAAAGAGCATATGTGGATGGCAAATAAGCACATGAAAAGATGTTCAAGTATTATTAATCATTAGGGAAATGCAAGTTGAACACAATGAGATGTCACTACACACCTATTAGAATAAAAAAGATGTAACAATCCCAAACTCTGCCAAAGATCAGAATGAATGAATTACTCACACTTGCAGGTCAGAATGTTCTATTTTAAAGCCATTCTGGAAAAAAACAGCTTGTCAGTTTCTTTAAAAACAAAGCATGTAACTTCAATTTGGCCAGTACTCACATTCTTCAACATTTATTCAAGAAAAAAACTAAAGTGTGCTCACAGAAAAATCTGTGCATGAATAATTAGTTATAAGAGCTATATAATAGTCAAAGTACCTTTTCAAAAAAAATCAAACAGTATAAATGTCCTTTAATAAATGGTTAGAGAAATAGTGGTATATATATACATATATATATATATATATATATATATATATATATATATATATATTATATACCATTAAATAGTATAGAGCGATACAGGGACCTTCCAATTAACACAAGAAATAACTTGAATGGCTCTTCAGAGAGGCATACTAAGTGGTAAAAAAAAAAAGACCTCAACGCCTACATGCTGGAGAATTTTATTTTTTTTAATTATAAAAGTTTAGTATTATATAAGTAGTATAGTAAGATTATAGCAATATAGATCAGATCCATGTTGCCAAGGGTTATGATGGCATGGAATAGAGGGCATGTGTGCTTGTGCATGTGCGTGTATGATATGAGGAAGAACTCTGTGGTAATGGGATAACTTGTTCTCTCTTTTTTTTCTTTCTTTCTTTTTAAAATTATCTTTATTTATTTGGATAAGACGGCCAGAAATTGAGAGGGAAGGGTGTGATAAAGAGGGAGACAGAGACACCTGCACCCCGCCTCACCACTGTGTGAAGCTTTCCCTGTGCAGGTGGGGGCCAGGAGCTGAAACCCAGGTCCTTGTGCATTGTAATGTATGCTCAACCAGGTGCGCCACCACCCGGGCCCCCCATCTTTTTTCAGTTGTTGTCGCTGCTGCTACTGTTGTTAGAACAGAGAGAAATTGAGAGACAGGGGAGACAGAGGGGAGAGAGAGACCTGCAGATGTGTTTCACTACTTGTGAAGTGACCCCTCCCCCAGGCAGCTAGTTCTCTTAATTGCAATGGTGATCTTGGAAATATACCTACTTAGCAAAATTATATGGAATATGCACACACTGACAGTCAAAATCCAGGTTTTGTTTTTCTGCTATAATTATGCAAAATGTTACCTTTTGGAGAAACTGGGCGAAAGATACAATGAATCTGGTTCTCTGTCTTGGAAACTTCCTGTGGGTCAATAATAATTTAAAACTTAAACATTTCAACATGGTACTAGGGATTGATTCATTGGCTATGAATCTTTTCCACCTATAGAAACCATACTCAAAGTTCTTGTACATTTTATAACCTTTCTATTTTTACTAGTTTTAATTTCTTTATTCTATCCACCTTACCCACATTTTAAAACTATTTTGACTGCTGACATAAGACAGTCTAAAACAATATATTTGTGATGTTGTATAACAAAAGGTGTTTTTTTCTGCAAGCTTGGTTTATTTTATTAAATTTATAGTAACAATTCAAAGACATACTGGAGGAATAAAATTATTTAAAGTATTATAAAAACATTAAATAATATAAAATTGCCTTTTATTTTCCAAACAATGTAATTATTAAAAATGAAATAGACACTTATTAGGACCAATGCAGTGTAAATTCACTGGAAGTATGGGAGCTACTCTCTTCCCTAACCCAGCTCTCAAGTTCACATTCTCCACTCTGACACCATCCTCCCAGATAATATTTCTAATATGCTTTTTTATGTTTGCTACTAAGTTCAAGCAAAGATTACTAAAGTCCTGGGTTCCTAGGAACATACCCCAAATAGATATCCTAACATCTTCCTATCCTAGAATCTTTATTCATTGGCTCTTATCCTATTTTTTGTCCCTATTTATTAAATATTTTATCCTACTTTATATCTTAGTGCCTTTCAGCCACCAAGTTCCAGATGCTACTGGAAAAATACCTGAAAACCTAGAGGTACATTTTAGAAAGAAATGTATCCTAGTCTAAATTTTTTGAAGTTTCATAGTTCAAATTTTAGCAGTATATGCCAAGAATTCAACAGAAGCAAAGCCGGAAAAAAAAAAAAAACATGTCAAACATAATTATAACAAATATTGTGCCAAGAAATTAAGTCATGACTTATTTGTTAAAAGTGATCTGATATTTTCTCCCTTTACTAAGTGGCCCTATTTAGTGAGAAGGTTTACTTATTAGTCAGAGAAAGGAAGAGGAAAGAGAGATACACATACAAGAGACAGGGAACCAGAACATCCTTTTGGTATATGTAATGTCTGAGGTTGAATTTCATGCATGCAAGTCAGTGCTCAACCCCCTCCACACACATACAGATAGACCTGCCATATTCTGAGCCGAGGTACCTTTGTCTTAGATACATGTTACCTTTTACTCCCACATTCCTTTGTTTTTCTGTTATCTTTTAAGCATTCTACTCTGGTAACCACCAACAACATTCAAAGGTACATGATCAGTTGTATAGAAGATATTTTTAGTGGGGGTAGATAGCATAATGGTTATGCAAAGAGAATCTCATGACTGGGACTCCGAAGTCCCAGGTTCAATCCCCTACACCGAAATAAGCTAGAGTTGTGCAGTGCTCTGGTGTTTCTCTCTGTGTCTTTCTCTCTCTGCATCTCTCTCAAAAATAAAAAAAATAAGAATACTTAAAAATAAAAAAGAAGATATTTTTAGTTTAATGAAAAATGCAAAAGACTTTTAGATTGAAAATCCTTTCTGAACTTCTCTGCTAACAAAGTCTGATTTTGGTTTCAAATGAAATAAAACTACTTTGAATTTTTATTTCTTAAACAACAATAACTCAAGATGATCCTTTACTTTTTTAATTAATTTTATATTTAAGAAAGGAAAAATTAACAAAACCCTAAGATAGCAGGGGTACAACTCCACACAATTCCCACTACCCAATCTCCATATCCCATCCCCTCCCCTGATAGCTTTCCCATTCTCTATCCCTCTGGGAGCATGGACCCAGAGTCATTGCAGAAGGTAGAAGGTCGGGCTTCTGTAATTGCTTCCCCGCTGAACATGGGCATTGAAGGGTCGGTCCATCCTCCTAGTCTGCCTCTCTCTTTCCCTAGAAGGGTGGGTCTCTGGGGAAGCTGAGCTCCAGGACATATTGGTGGGGTCTTCAGTCCAGGGAAGCCTGGCCGGCATCCTGATGGCATCTGGAACCTGGTGGCTGAAAAGAGAGTGAACATACAAAGCCAAACAAATTTTTGAGCAATCATGGACCCAAAGGTTGGAATAGTGGAGAGGAAGTGTTGGGGGGTACTCACTGCAAGCTCTAGTGTACTTTTACTTTCAGGTATATATTTTGCAGTAGTTTATGGATACGTGTGAACATATGCTCTCTCTCACAGAACCTGGTCTATATCTAGGTTTTGGGATTTTGTTAGAAAGTGAACCACCTGGAAAGGAATTAGAGAATATTATGAAAGGAAAGGTCTCACCCGAGAAATAAAGCTGGAGGGTTGTCATTCCACACCTGAAGTCTCTGGACACAGTCTGAGCTGAAGCATGTTGAGGTGGAAATCGTTACGTTGATTAGGTTACGATCGGCCTATAGAATATTATTTGATATGGGTTGGGAGAGGCATGAGGGAAAGTGGGCCCTATCCTGAGGTTCCATGACTGGGGGAAATATAGGCTCCATAGTGGAGATGTGAGGTTCCTGCTGTCTTAGGGTTTGAAAAGACAATAGATAGTTAGTTATCATCACATTACTTTGTAATTGGGTTAAATTTGAAAAGTCCTTTTGTTATGGTATGCTGTACAGTACCCCGTATCTTTTATATAGCTGTGCCACTGGTTCCTTCTGATCTACTTGCTCTGGGCTTTTGAGAGAGTCCACATATCAAATATGTAGCCTATATATTAAAAAGACTCAGTCTGTGTTTCAAACACTTCGAGACATACAATCAATTTACCCCCTCTCATATTACTTAACTAGTGATTTATATGACTACACTTTACTAGAGTGTACATAAACACCATTCCCACCACCAAAATGCTGTGTTCCTTCCCACCCACCTATCCCCAACACCCACCGGCCCAGGAAGCCACATGTCTACCTCTCACCACAGGGTTTTTACTTTGGTGCCATACTTACAATTTAGTCAAAACCTGCTTTTAGTTTCCCTTTGAGATCTTCTTTCTCAACTTCTATTGATGAGTGGGAACATCCCATATTCATCTTTATCTTTCTGACTTACCTCACTTAACATAACTCCTTCTAGCTCTGTCCAAGATAGGTCAGCGAAGGTGGGTTCATTGTTCTTGACAGCTGTATAGTATTCCATTGTGTATATATACCACAGCTTTCTCAAACATACATGTGTTGTTGGGCACCTGGGTTGCTTCCAAGTTTTAGCTATTACGAATTGTGCTGCTATGAACACAGGATCACACACCTCTTTTTGGTTGGGTGTTATGGAGTCCTTGGGGTATAACCCCAGGAGAAGAATTATGAGATCATATGGAAGGTACATGTCTAGCCTTCTGAGAGTTGTCCAGACTGCTCTCCACAGAGGCTAGACCAACTTACATTCCCACCAGCAGTGCAAAAGTGTTCCTCTGTCCCCACAGCCTCTCCAGCATTTGTTACTGCTGTCATTTTTTATGTATGCCATTCTTACAGGAGTGAGGTGGTATCTTAATGTTGTCTTAATTTGCATTTCTCTGACAATTAGTGACCTGCAGCAGTTTTTCATATGTTTATTAGCCTTTTGGATCTCCTCTGAGGTGAATGTTTTGTTCATATCCTCTGCCCAGTTTTGGATGGAGTCATTTACTTTTTTGGTGCTAAGTTTGCTGAGCTCTTTATATATTTTGGTGATTAGTTTCTTGTCTGATGTCTGGCATGTGAAGATCTTCTCCCATTCTGTGAGGGGTCTTTCTGTTTGTTTAATAGTTTCTTTGGATGTGCAGAAGCTTTTCAATTTGATGTAGTCCCATTGGTTTGTTTTTGCTTTCGTCTTCCTTGCAATTGGCTTTATTTCATCAAAGATGTCCTTGAGGTTTAGGTGGGAAAGTGTATTACCGATGTTTTCCTCTAAGTATTTGATTGTTTCTGGTCTAACCTCCAAGTCTTTGATCCATCTGGAGTTGATTTTTGCTTCAAGCAAGATAAAGTGATTCAATTGCATTCTTCTGCATGTTTCAACTCACTTTTCCCAGCACCATTTATTGAAGAGAGCCTCCTTCCATTTAATACTCAGGCCCCCTTATCAAAGATTAGATGTCCATAGGTGTGGGGATTTACTTCTGGGCTTTCAATTCTGTTCCACTGGTCTGTGTGTCTATTTCTGTTCCAGTACCATGCTGTTTTGATGATGATGGCTTTTATAATATAGTTTGAGATCTGGGAGTGTGATGCCTCCATTTCTTTTTCTTTTCCTCAAGATGGTTTTGGCAATTCTAGGTGTTTTCAGGTTCCAGATAAATGATTGTAGTGTTTGTTCTATTCTCTTAAAGAAGCTTGGTGGAACTTTGATGAGTATTGCATTAAATATGTATATGGCTCTGGGGTGAATATTCATTTTGATGATATTTATTCTTCCAATCCATGAGCATGGTATATCTTTCCATTTCTTGGTATCAGTTTCTATTTCCTTGAGTAGCGACTCATAGTTTTCAGCATACAACTCTTTCACTGCTTTGGTCACCTTTATTCCTAGGTATTTTATTGATTTTGCTGAAACTGTAAATGGGAGTGATTTCTGGATGTCTTCTTCTTCAGATTTAGTGTTTGCATAAAGAAATGCCACTGATTTTGTACATTGATTTTGTAGCCTGACACCTTGCTATATTGCCTAATAACTTCCAGTAATTTTCTTCTGGATTCTTTAGGTTTTTCAATGTATACTGTCATATCATCGGCAAATAGTGAGAGCTTGACTTCTTCAGTTCCAATCTCTATTCCTTTGATTTCTTTCTCTTGCCTGATTGCTATGGTAAGAACTTCCAATACTATGTTGAAGAGTAATGGTGACAGTGGATAGCCCTGTCTAGTCCCCAATCTGAGAGGGAATGCTTTCAGCTTCTGTCCATTGAGTATGATGTTGGCTGTAGGTTTTCTATATATGGATTCCACTATCTTGAAGAATATCCCATCTATTCCCATTTTTTGTAGAGTTCTGAGCATGAATGGGTGTTGGATTTTGTCAAAGGCTTTCTCTGCATCTATTGAGATTATCATGTGGTTTTTGGCTTTGCTTTTATTGATGTGGTGAATGACATCGATTGGCTTACTTATGTTGAACCAGACTTGCATTCCTGGGATGAATCCCACTTGGTCGTGATGAACAATTTTTTTGATGTGTTATTGTATCCAGTTGGCCAAGATCTTGTTTAGTATTTTGGCATCTATGTTCATCAGAGATATTGATCTGTAGTTTTCCTTTTTTGTTGTGTACCTATCTGCTTTTGGTATCAGGGTGATGTTGGCTTCATAGAAGGTGGACGGGAGTATTCCTGTTTCTTCAATCTTATGGAAAAGCTTAAGAAGTATGGGTACTAACTGTTTCCTGAAAGTTTTCTAGAATTCGGTTGTGAAGCCATCTAGTCAAGGACATTTGTTGTCGGGGATATTCTTAATAATGGTTTCAATTTATTTGTCTGTGATTGGTGCATTTAGGTTTTGTAGTTTTTCTTGGTTCAGTTTTGGAAGGGCATAGGTTTCTAGGAATTGTTCCATTTCTTCCAGATTCTCTCGCTTGGTGGCATATAGTTCTTCATAGAAGTTTCGCATGATTTTCTGGATTTATGTTGTGTCAGTTGTGATATTACTTCCATTGTTTACAATTCTATTAATTTGAGTCTTCTCTCTTTTTTGTTTGGTGAGTCTGGCTAGGGGGTTGTCAATTTTATTTAATCTTTCAAAGAACCAACATTTGGCTTCATTGATCTTTTGTATGGTTCTCTTATTTTCGATGTTGTTTATTTCTGCTCTAATTTTAGTGATTTCGTTCCGTCTGGTTGCTTTAGGGTTCCTTAGTTCCTCTTCCTCTAAGTCCTTGAGGTATGCAGTAAGATCGTTTATTTGAGCTTTTTCTTGGTGTTTAGTATGTGACTGTATGGCTATAAGTTTCTCTCTCAATACTGTTTTAGCTGTGTCCCAAATATTTTGGTAACTTGTATCTTTATTTTCATTTGTTTCCAGGAACATTGGAAGTTCTTGCTTGGGTGAGTCTCTGACCCAGTGGTTCTTAAGCAGTATGTTGTTTAGTTTCCTAATTCTGTGACTTTTAATAATTTTCTGTTTGTTGTTAAATGTTAGTTTTACTCCACTGTGGTCTGAGAAGATACCTGGGATGATTTCAATGTTCTTGAATTTATTGATACTGTCTTTGTGGACTAACATGTACTATATCCTTGAGTATGTGTTATGTGGATTTGAAGAGAATGTGTATTCCAGTTTTTTGGGGTGGAGGAGTCTGAAAATGTCCAAGAGGTCTAGTCTGTCGATCTCTTCATTCAATTCACTTGTATCTTTATTGGTTCTCTGTTTGTCGATCTGTCTAAGTGTGAGAGTGGGGTATTAAAATCTCCCACTATTATTGTATTACTATTGATGTATTTTCGAAGTTCTGTCAGTAGGTTCTGGATGTATTTAGATGGTCCCTCGTTGGGTGCATAGATGTTAATAATTGTTAAGTCTTCTTGGCTGATTGATCCTCTAATGACTATGTAATGTCCTTTCCTATCTTTTATTACTTTATTTAATTTAAAATATATTGTGTATGAGATGAGAATGCCTGTTCCTGCCTTTTTTGTGGTCCGTTAGCCTGTATGATAGTTTCCCATCCTTTCACTTTAAGTCTGTGTTTATCTTGTTGTGACAGATGGGATTCTTGCAAGCAGCATATGGTTGGGTTATGTTTTCTGATCCATCCTCCCACTCTCTTCCTTTTGGTGGGTGAGTTTAAGCCATTGACATTTATTGATATTATGGATGCAATGTATTGTAGTGCCATTATTAAACAAATTTTTATTTGCTCTGATATATTGCAAGTATTATAGTGATGTTCTTGTTTATAAGAGGTCTTTTAGAATCTCTTTCAGGGCCGGTTTGGTGATGGTTGCCTCCTTTAACTGTTGTTTGTCTAAGAAGGTTTTGATCCCTCCATCTAGCTTGAATGAAAGTCTAGCAGGATATATTATTCTTGGTTGAAACCCTTTTTCATTCAGGGCTCCATAGATATCTAGCCATTCTCTTCTGGATTTTAGAGTTTGAGTGGAGAAGTCTGCAGATAATCTTATGGGTTTTCCCCTGTATGTGACTTTTTGTTTCTATCTTGCAGCCTTTAGGATTCTTTCTTTATCCTTACTTCTTCTGATCGTGTCTTGGTGCCTTCTGGTCTGGGTTGATTCTGTTTGGATCTCTCTGGGCCTCTGGATTCTTGATGTCCTTTCTGTTATTCAGGTCTGGGCAGTTTTCTTCTATTATTTCCTCTAGAATGTTTGCTTCCCCTTCCTCTCTTTCTTCCTCTGGCAGGCCAATTATACGAATGTTACTTCTTTTGAGATCATCCCATATGTCACTGTTGTTGTTTTCAGTGTCTCTCAATCTTTTTGAGCTCTTTCACCTCTTTCTTTGTTTTCTCTAACTCATCCTCTGTCTGACTAATTCTGCTTTCTGCTTCTGTTAGTCTGCTTTCCCTTGCCTCAGCTTCTTTCTTCATTACAGCTATTTCAGCTTTCAGTTGTCTAATTGCCTCAAGATAATCAGTATTTTCCTTGGGGGTCTCAACTGTTGTTTCCCTAATACTGCCATTCCTTTCCTCCAATGTTGTTTTCATTTCTGTGACTAATAAGTTTATTATTGCTTGCATACTTTTCTTACCTATGGTTACTTCTGGCTGATTTGTAGTTTCTTCTGGGCTCTAATCTTCATTCATTGTAGTAGCAGTTTTATTTGCTCTTGATTTACCCTTTTTTTTTATTTATGTTTTTCTTATTTTTATGTTTTGTTATTCCTCAGTTGTTGTGTTTTGAGTATAAGCAACACTGTACTAAGTACCTTTATGACAAATGCAATCACCAAACTTAGAAGTTAGAATATCAACTGAAGCAAGGATTGAAGCAGTTGAATCACTACCAGTTAGCCAAATAGTGTCTCCAGTCCATGAAAAAATAGCAACAAGTCCAAGTGAAGATGAAAGAGAAAGGAAAAAAGGGATAGCAAGAATATACAATTATGCAAACCTACTATCCACTGTATATTCTAGGGGTAGCAAGAGGAGAAAGGGTAGTAGAGCAGAGATACACACATAGAGAGTCCACTCTGAGTCATATTTCTTCCCCAAATAATTCACAAATGAATATCAGTGAATTCAGGAAGCCAAAGAAGAAGGAACAAAGGAAGACAAGATAAAAAAAAAAGAGAAATAGAGAGAGAAAAGAAAAAAGAAGAGAAAAAGTGCTGTAATAAAACAGCAGTGAAATGAAAGTTTTTTAATTGATTATTTTTTATTTTATTTTTTTAAGTAGCTAGGAGGAGGGAGAAGGGGAGAGTGGGTAGAGGCTGTAAGAGTTGTGAAACAAGTTTCTCTCACTATAGATAAGACACCCAGTTCCCTAGCAATAGAAGACAACCTAAGAGTTAATTCTGGTCAACCTAAAGGAGGGGGGAAAGAGATACATCTTTATATAATATTTTAATAAAATAGAGCAGGGTAAAAAACCTGTTCCAGATTGCCTCAAGCCTCCTGAGCAGAGGCAGATAATTGTTAAGAAAGTAAAACATTAGAAGCATCCAATAGCACAGCTATATACAAGATACTTGATATTGTACAGCAAACCATAACAAAAGGACTTTTCAAAGTTAACCCAATTACCAAATAATGTGATGATAACATTAACTATCCATTGTCTTTTGGAACCCTAAGACAGCAGGAACCTCACATATCCACTATAGAGCCTCTACTTCCCCCAGTCCTATAACCCTTGGATAGGGCCCACTTTCCCATATGCCTCTCCCAATACATACCAAATAATATAGCATCCACCGATCACAACCTAACCAACGCAACGATTGCCACCTCAACATGCTTCACCTCAGACTGTGTCCAGAGACTTCACGTGTGGAATGACAACCCTTCAGCTTCATTACTCGGGTGAGACCTTTCCTTTTATAGTACACTCTAATTTCATCTCAGGTGGTTCACTTTCTAAGAAAGTCCCATAACCCAGATATACACCAGTTTCTGTGAGAGAGAGCTTATGTGCACACGTATCCATAAACTACTGCAAAATATATACCTGAAAGCAGAAGTACACTAGAGCTTGCAGTGAGTACCCCCTTAACACTTCCTCTCCACTGTTCCAAGCTTTGGGTCCATGATTGCTCAACAATTTGGCTTCGTATGTTAACTCTCTTTTCAATCACCAGGTTCCAGATGCCACCAGGATGCTGGCCAGGCTTCCCTGGATTGAAGACCCCACCAATGTTTCCTGGAGCTCAGCTTCCCCAGAGACCCACCCTACTAGGGAAAGAGAGAGGCAGACTGGGAGCATGGACTGACCAGTCAACGCCCATGTTCAGCGGGGAAGCAATTACAGAAGCCAGATCTTCTACCTTCTGCAACCCTCAATGACCCTGGGTCCATGCTCCCAGAGTGCTAGAGAATGGGAAAGCTATCAGGGGAGGGGAGGTTTATGGAGATTGGGTGGTGGGAATTGTGTGGAGTTGTACCCCTCCTACCTTATGGTTTTGTTAATTAATCCTTTCTTAAATAAAAAAAAGGAAAAAAAAAGAAAGTAAAACAAACAAACAAACAAATGGGAAATAAAGCACCTCAGGAATAGATAAGAATAGCAAGAACAGACAAGAATAGACAGTTATGCGAATCTACTATCCACTGTATATTCTAGGGGTAGCTAGAGGAGAAAGGGAATTAGAGCAGAATACACGCAGAGAGTCCACTCTGAGTCAGATTTCTTCCCCAAAATAATTCCCAAATGTGTATCGGTGAATTCAGAAAGCTGAAGGAGGAAGGAAGAAAGGATGATAAGAATGAGAAAAAGAAGAAAAAAGAAAGAGAGAGAGAGAGAAAAGAAAAGAGATATGAAAAAGAGCAGTGAACAGAAAGAGTTATTTATTTATTTATTTGTTATTGTTTAATTAGCTAGGCAGGGGAGAATGGGGGAGCGTGGGTAGGGGAGGTAGGTATAATGAAACAAGTTACTTCAACAGTGGCTAAGACACCCAGTACCCTAGCAATGGAAAATACACTAAGAGTTAATTCTGGTCAATCTGAAGGAGAGGGGGAAAGGGATATATGTTTATCTAGTATTGATAATAAAATAAAACAGAGTAAGAAACCTGTCCTGTCTTCAGCTTGGATGGCTCCAGATTGCCTCAGGCCCCCTGTGCAGAGGCAGCTGATTGTTGAGAAAATAAAGCAAACACACACAGAAAAAGAAAACCTCTGGAGGTCTTTCCCTATCTGAGTAAGGCTCTGCTTGGTGGAATATTTGTAGCTGGAATTGGCCACTTAGAAAAAAGAAAGGCCAAGGTTTTCAGAAAGGAATAAAGTTGGAGTTGGAATGACACCCCCTGGTGGGACAGGAATCTTGGTAAAGAAAGAAGCTCAGCTGGGGAGCCTGCTAGGAGCAGATCTCTGGCCTCCAGGGACTGGTTATATGGGAGGAGGGGGTCAGGGGTGCACTTCAGGAATAATAATTAAAATTTTTTTTTCATTTCTTTTTACTCTATTTTCTAACCCAAATTGAGTTATAGTCACCTCCTTGGTGTTACCGCTACGACCCCTTATTAACTGTCCTGCTAAAGGCAAAAAAAAAAAAAAAAAATCCTACCATTTCCAGTAGATGTTGTTGTTGCTCAAGCCACTAGCAGTTTCTCAGTCCGCCATCTTCCAGAATCCCGATCCTTTACTTCTATGTGTTCACCTTGGGAACCAATTTATGGAAATTTTGAGGGCTTTCAACTCTCTGTATTAGTGAAGACAGAAGTGCAGATAAGGTAAACTGAGTCTTGGAGGAGCACTGCCCTCTTCTTCCGAGTAGTTTATTAGGTGGGCACATTGTTAAAATTATTCCATTTATTTATTTATTTATTTATTTATTTATCTATCACAACATAGCCAATATGCACCGCATGAAGATGAAAAATGAGAAGCTGGGCAACTGGCTTCATCACCCTGTAGATTTAGAAAACCATGAATTTAGAAAAAAAAAAAAAAACCTTGCCGCACTGACTTCTTTTTTTTTTAATTTAAGGTGGTACACCAAAGTAATCCATTATGTATAATTACATTCTTATAGAAAAGCTTATTCCTTTTAACACAGAGACTAGGTTAACATGACATTGAAAGCAACCATGGACATATATATCATTATTCAAAGATAGAGAAAAATAGAAAGCATAGATGTATGCTCTATTGAAACAATCCAAGATGTTTTACAATTAAACTGGTTTTTGTTATTAAGATATATATATTAGACTGACAAGATACCTCAACTAAATAGAGGGCCAGCATTGTCAGGCATGTGACTCAGGTTGAACCTAAAGCACATAAGATTGTGACATCTTTCCTTTTTTCACTGTTTCTCTGTGTCTCTCTTTTTTTTTATTAGCTTTATTTATTGGATAGAGACGGCCAGAAATCGAGAGCAAGGGGATTATAGAGAGGGAGAAAGACAGAGAGACACCTGCAGCACAACCACTTGCAAAGCTTTTCCCCTGCAGGTGGGGACCAGGGGCTCGAACTGGGGTCTTTGTACATTGTAACACGTGCGCACAACCAGGTGCGCCACCACCCGGCACCTCTCTCTTTTTTTTAAATGTTTCTGTTATCTTTATTTATTGGATATAGACAGCCAGAAATTGAAAGGCTAGGGGAGACAGAGAGGGAGAGAGAAAGGGAGACACCTGAAGACCTGCTTCACCTCTTGTGAAGCTTTCCCCATGCAGGTGGGGACTGGAGGCTCAAACCTGGGTCCTTGAGCACTGTAACATGTGTGCTCAACCAGGTGTGCCACCACCCGGTCGCATGTTTCTCTCTTTTTTAGCTGTAAAAAGTTGTCCTGGAGTGGTAAGCCCTGACAAAAAAAAAATTCATTCAAATATTGGTTCAAATGTTTAATATTTTTTAGAATTATCATCATATTGATCATAATATTGCATAGCATGCTTAGCACTATCACTATATTAAAATGCTTTAGTAATAGTTATGTTTTTAAAACTAAGAAAATAATCCACAAATTATGTGAAAATCAGCACTTAATAAAAACAGTGGCTGGGTGATGGCATGCTCTGTAGAGCACACATGTTACCATGCACAAGGATCCAAGTTCAACTCCCACCCTCGCCCCAGTCCACACCTGCAGGGTAGAAAGCTTCATGAGTGGTGAAGCAGTCTTTTAGGTGTCTCTCTTTCTTTCTCCCTCTGTACCTAACCCTTCAAGGCAATTTCTTTCTGTCTCTATCCAATAAAATTAAAATAAATGAAGAAAATATTTTTTTTCACTTAAAAATAAAACCAGTCAAGGTTTTAAGCAGCAAGAAAAAGCTGGAAAGTGGGAAATTCTAATATTTAGTATTACCAGGGAAACATTTCTCAATAATTATCAGAGAAAAAATATATATAGATTTTTGTTTGCTTTAAATCAAAGTCTTATTTCTAAGTGAGAATTAAACTAAGGCATGGCTGATTTTCTATTTTTAAATTGAAGCCCCATGATGCAATATAGTAGCATAGAAAACAGTCATGATTCTTGTGAGAATGGAAGCAGTTTCTCCAAATCATTATGTTTGGGGAAACATTAAATTGTTTTATTCAAGTTTCATGAAAAGATTATCAGAAAAAAAATAATAAAGGAAGAACGTAGGAGACACCATATCTACTTTGCTTTCCTCATTTTCCTCTCAAGAGACCAGCCTAAGGATTTCCTGTGTCCTTTTACCAAGTCTCGGATTGGTTGATATTTACATTCAGCTTGACCACTCATATGTGTAAATCTTAGGCTAGATAAGCACTAGCTAATATAGGATCATCTGCTTTCTATTGCTTAGTCTGGATTTATCTCACTAAGTTCAAATATAAGCTCTACAGTCAGTAATAGTATATCTAAATGGTCTCAAAATTTGAATCCTTCCACTTCTGACTGTGTTCAGCCACTGACATTCTATGGAGAAGGTAAAACATAAGAGAGTTTAAACAGGGCATAAAAATGGACTTGTGTTATCTGAGCAGCTGCAGTGGTCACCACAAATAACGCATGCTGCAAAAATAGATAAAGTGTTTAGTCTAATAGAAGCTCAGATCCTAATTCCCCAGTGACCTTCTCGTTTGAACAGGATTGCCACTAGGAGTAAATACTCTAAGACAAGGCATTCATGTATATATTTTTGCTATTCAGAAATATCAAAAAATGTATTTATCATCCCATTAGGTAGTGGATTTGATTTAAATATGGAGGACTTTAGTAAATCAGCAGCATAAAAATTATCTTAATTTAAATTTAAGCTTTCCTATCTAGTTGAAGTTTTTATTATAGAATTAAAAATATATAACACCTCAAACTTTGAGACTTTTTCTAGAATTAAAAATGAATGGGAAATGCAGTATGTTTTATTTCCAAAAGTTTTAACATACATATTAAAGGCTTTACATTGTATCACATTATTTTGAAGTCATCATCTTGTCCATCTAAATACTGATCATTCACATTCTTTGTAATGTGTTTTAATTCATTGCTAATTATTAGTACCAAAATTGAGGTTATTTGTAATTTTTCCACTACAATGAGAGCCAACTAACATATAGCATATGTCAGAAACTTAAATTAAAGCAAAACTATGTCAAAAGAAAACACATAACGATAATTAGCATTGGGATTGGGCAAATAGCTTATCTGTTAGGTTCCATTACTCTTGCAACCTCCCCAACATTTGTTGTGATGGGTGCTGAGGAAGGGGAACAAGAAAAAGGTGTGGTGGGAGGTTGAGATTCTGCTACATGATGATGGAAAAGGGTGGGGATAAGAGTGTTTTGCAGATGCCTATCATGATGAGATGAGAAATCATACCCATGTGCCAGTAACTGTACTGTAAATCAGTAACCATTTCCCACCTACCCCCAAAAAGAATCAGCATAAATCCTACTTCATTGTGCCAACTTTCTTTTTTTTTTTAATTTTTAAAAATATTTTATATTTATTTATTCCCTTTTGTTGTTCTTGTTGTTTTATTGTTGTAGTTATTATTGATGTTGTCATTGTTGGATAGGGCCGAAAGAAATGGAGAGAGGAGGGGAAGACAGAGAGGGGAAGAGAGAGACACCTGCAGACCTGCTTCACCGCCTGTGAAGCGAACCCGGATCCTTACACTGGTCCTTGTGCTTTGCACCACGTGCGTTAACCCACTGGCTACAGCCCAACTCCCGCCAACTTTCTTTTCTCAAGTAAATAGCAAATTTCAGATGGAATGGTACTAGTGGTGACTTCTGACTGTATCAGCACTGGTTCTTTTCTGTGACTTATATTTTAATCTAGAGTATTATAGATAAATGTCAAGTCATATCAATGTAACCATAAGTTTTATGTACATATATATGTGTACGAATTTATGTGCCTACTTTAATAGTTACATTAATATCATTAGTTTTAGATAAATCTGTAAAAAATTAATTTGATACACTTCCATCAAGTTCAACAGTCTTGTCTTTGTCTCCCTTGCCCATGGAGTGAAGTTTTCAAATATATTTTTGATATTATTGCCATGGAATGTTTCACCATTTGTTCTAAGAATTTTATAGTTTCAGGCCTAATATCCAGATCTTTGGTCCATTTAAGCTAATCTTGGTGTGTGGTATTAATTGGTTGTCTAGTTTCATTTCTTCAAATGTAACTGTCCAGTTCTCCCAGCACCATTTGTTAAAGAGACGTTATTTTCCCCATGTGACAGTTATGACTCCTTTTTCTTATATAAGGTGCCTGTGCATGTCTGGGTTTAGTTCTGGGATCTCAATCCTGTAATCCTGTTCCATCAATCAATATTTCTTGTTTTTGTTGCAGTACCACACAGTGTTTCTTTTTTAATTTTTATTAGTTATTTAATAATGATTGACAAGCAAGGGCAACAAAAGGGAATAAATAAATAAAAATAAAATAAAATTTATAAAAAAATAAAATGATTGACAAGATTGTGGTAGAATAGGGGTACAATTCCATACCAATCCCATTACCAGATTTCCATATCCCCTCCCCTCCAATGGAACGTTCCCCATTCTTTTTTTTAAATTTATTTTTTATTTAAGAAAGGATAAATGAACAAAACCATAGGGTAGGAGGGGTACAACTCCACACAATTCCCACCACCCAATCTCCATATCCCATCCCCTCCCCTGATAGCTTTCCCATTCTCTATCCCTCTGGGAGTATGGACCCAGGGTCATTGAGGGTTGCAGAAGGTAGAAGGTCTGGCTTCTGTAATTGCTTCCCCGCTGAACATGGGTGTTGACTGGTCGGTCCATACTCCCAGTCTGCCTCTCTTTCCCTAGTAGGGTGGGTCTCTGGGGAAGCTGAGCTCCAGGACACATTGGTGGGGTCTTCAGTCCAGGGAAGCCTGGCCGGCATCCTGATGGCATCTGGAACCTGGTGGCTGAAAGGAGAGTTAACATACAAAGCCAAACAAATTGTTGAGCAATCATGGACCCAAAGCTTGGAATAGTGGAGAGGAAGTGTTCGGGGGGGGGGGGGTACTCACTGCAAACTCTAGTGTACTTCTGCTTTCAGGTATATATTTTGCAGTAGTTTATGGATACGTGTGAACATATGCCCTCTCTCATAGAACCTGGTCTATATCTAGGTTTTGGGACTTTGTTAGAAAGTGAACCACCTGGAAGGAATTAGAGAATACTATGAAAGGAAAGGTCTCAACCGAGTAATGAAGCTGAAGGGTTGTCATTCCATACCTGATTTCTCTGGACACAGTCTGAGCTGAAGCATGTTGAGGTGGCAATCATTGCGTTGATTGGGTTGTGATCCGCAGATGCAATATTATTTGATATGGATTGGGAAAGACATGCAGGAAAGTGGGCCCTATCCTAAGGTTCCAGGACTGGGGGAAATATAAGCTCTATAGACGTTCCCCATTCTTTATCCCTCTGGGAGTATAAACCAAAAATATTTATGGGGAGCAGAAGGCAGAAGGTCTGGCTTCTGTAATTACTTCTCCACTGAACAAGGGCTGTTGTTAAAATTTCGGAGGCTCTTGCCGGGCGGGTCTAGCTTCACGGGCAGGTAACAGAGACGCGGAGACAACGGCTGGGCAGGGAAGCTGTATTTCTTTATTCAGGAACAACGATTCACAAACTAAGACAAACTAATCACCAAACAGAACTGGGCTGTCTCTTTGCGGCGGCACAAGCACTCCCTCTTACTCTGAACTCAGGAACTCTCCAACTCTGGAACTCTGGAACTCTCGTACTGGGGAACCCTCTGAAACTCTCGCACTCTCGAACTCAGGAACTCAGGAACTCTGTCACTCTCGAACTCAGGAACCCTCTCCTGGGGTTCCTTGGGGCGGGGCCAAGCAGGCCCACGAAATTAATAGGACTGATCCAATTCTCTTGGCGGGGGAGGGCTAGAACAAACCAATGTAAAGCATACGACAATTCCCCCTTTTCTTTTTAACTAAATGACTATAGTATCAAGGGTGTGGGGTGAACAGAAACATATATAACAAAAACCAGCATGTTGTCAAGGGAAGGCCTGAGGGGGCCATATCTGAAAAAAAAACATTTCTTGCCTCTGGGGGGCTACTTGCCTCGACGGGCAATTGCATGGGGGTGGGGAACGGCCTAGAGTCCCACAGGCAGCTGGCTGCAACTTACTTACTATGAAACAAAACTTGTTATTAGCATATCTACTGCACGATCCAACGTTTCTAATAGAGAAGGAATTTGAGACTTTTACATATCAACAACGTCTTTTAACCTTTTGTTACACCCATTCAAGATGGAGACACACCCTAGGTGTGGGCTGGAGAGGAAACTTCAGGCATGAGAATAATTAGCATAGCCATTGTGCGATCTACCATTTCTAATAGAGAAGGTAGTGTTTTACATATCAACAAGTCTATTTAACCTTTTGTTTAGACCAACTTAGTTAAAATATATTGATTGTTAACTAATTTTTACCTCAGACTTTAAATGTAAGTTAATTTTTATCTTTATGAGAATTACATTGTAAACCTTTTTCATTTAACTTTGACTAGTAAGAATTTAGCCTTAAAGCTACTGTTTACCAAACTTTAAACATACACATAAACATGGTCATTAATACACAAGGAGAGAAACCTTTGTTACGAAGACATGTCATTTTAAACACGAATTTAAGTCTGTACTGTCTTAGTTGTTGGGGGGGGTTCACCATCCGGAGGTGGCTTCCCGCGCAGCTTCACTTTTAGGAATTGCAGGTTGCGATCTCTGCACAAATCTTTGCATACTCCAGCTTGTCTGCCTTCAGACCGGACCAGCGGCTGGAGATCTCGTGTGCCCAGTTTCGGCAGGGAGCCCGGGGGTCCGGGAGGCCCGGGATGGTTCCAGAATTCATAGAAAGAGGGCAGGCAGGCCAGCTTTGCAGAAGGCGTGGGCCTAGGTTCCCAGGGGTGGCGGCCATGATGGGCCACAGCGGCCCTGCCCCATGGCCCTGCCTTGTCTGTTGCCCATGTTCGCAGTGGCCGAGCAGCGTGGAGGGATCACACATCCAGTGCCCTGCGCCACGCGGTGGAGAGCCGGCTTCTGTGGGCTGGCCTTGGGCTCTTGCGTGTTGGCTTCAGGCTCCAGGGGCTCTTGTGTGCTGGCTTTGGCCTCCTGCGGGCTGCGGGGCTGCGGGGCTGTGGGCGCGGTGCACGGGGTTGTCTGGGCGCAGCCGGCTGGCTGGCTGTTTAACCAGGTGGAAACAGCAGCTCCGCGCCTCACCTCCCGCCTGCTGGCTCTTCCCGCTGGCTGTTCTGAGTTCCCCCGAGCGAGTGGAAACCACAGAGTGGTCCAGAGATAAATGTTCCAGAAACAGCAAAACAGTCTCGTGAAGAAAGAGCAGAGGCCTTTGGAGATCTCTTCACAAGCAGAAGAGAAGGCCATAGTGCATAGGTAGCCAAATTGTCTTTACTTATCTGAGAGATGCGCAGGTCAGGTCCACGTGGGCGCCATTTGTTGTTAAAATTTCGGAGGCTCTTGCCGGGCGGGTCTAGCTTCACGGGCGGGTAACAGAGACGCGGAGACAACGGCTGGGCAGGGAAGCTGTATTTCTTTATTCAGGAACAACGATTCACAAACTAAGACAAACTAATCACCAAACAGAACTGGGCTGTCTCTTTGCGGCGGCACAAGCACTCCCTCTTACTCTGAACTCAGGAACTCTCCAACTCTGGAACTCTGGAACTCTCGTACTGGGGAACCCTCTGAAACTCTCGCACTCTCGAACTCAGGAACTCTGTCACTCTCGAACTCAGGAACCCTCTCCTGGGGTTCCTTGGGGCGGGGCCAAGCAGGCGCGCGAAATTAATAGGACTGATCCAATTCTCTTGGCGGGGGAGGGCTAGAACAAACCAATGTAAAGCATACGACAAAGGGCATTGAGAGGTCCCCCGCCCAAGTCTGTTTCTGTCTTTCCCTAGTGCAGTAGTGCTGTGGAGAGGTGCCATTCCAGGAAACATTAGTGAGGTCATCTGTCCAGGGTAGTCAGGTTGGCCTCATGATAGCATCTGCAACTTGGTGGCTGAAAATGATTAAGATATAAAACAGATTAATTTGTTTAATAATGAGGAGCCTAAAGGTGAAAGTATAGCAGATGACATTTGGGTCTTCATGTTGAAGAAGCTAGGAAGTCTATTTTAGTTATATTCCTAGGGGCCCAAAAATTTATTAATATTTAACTGAGCCCAAAAGGTAACATGCAGGTGGGCTAGGAGGATTGTCTGGGAAGATGGTGTAAGAGTTGAGGATAAGACTAGAAAGCTGAATAAGGGCACAGGGGAGCTCCCAAATTTGGGGAAAATATTTAAATACCATTAACTGTAAACCCCATAGATCTAATGTAGGGTCTGTATCTATTCATATCTATCACAGAAGCCTGTGTAACCTCTGCATTCCTTGTCAGTCTGAGCTCATATTCCATGATCATGGCTAGGAAAATTCTAGGCTGCACTCATTTTAGGACCAGTCTTCCTCCAGTGGCAGAGTATGTTAACCCAGCCTCCTTTTGGGGAGTGGGGAAATTTCTAATACTGCTGTTCTACATTGAGGGCAATGTCCTGTTGAGGCCCACAAGAGGATTTATGATGTTTGTTGTTCCTGGTGGAGATGACCAGTGATGATGGAGAGAGGGCTCTGTTAGAGGTCTAGGTCCAACATATCTATATGGGAACCCCAGGATTCCCTGGGTAGGGCTGATGGGGTGGCCTGTCAGTGACCTAAAGGGCCATAATTAGAGTGTGCCAGTCTTTTGCCCTTATCCAACTTTTATAGTCCTTACTTTATCTGGTAGTGTTGGACTTAGAGTGATTGAGTGAAGTGGAGATTAGGTGAGGAAGGTATCTAGTTCTAAACAGAAACTACTTGATTAAGTACCGTAGGATGCCTTTTTAAGGTCTTTCTACTTGCGTGCTGTACTTATTGACTCACTGCAGATTGCTGTGACCTTTTACTTTAAGGTATATATTTTCCTCAAACTTACAGAAACATGTGCACCTGTGCCTTAACTCATGGGCCCTAGTCTATATCTAGGTTCTGTAACTTTGTTAGGAATGTGCCACATGTTATGTAATGGAATTAAGGAGTCCTATAAGTTAGGAAAGTTCTCAGCAAAGTATTTTAGCTGGAGGGTTGACATCACAGGTCCGGTGTCTCTGGATGTAGTCTGAAGTGAGACATGTTGAGGGGGCACTGGTTGCCTTGATTTGGTTGAGATCAGCAGATGCAGTAGCAAAGGTATAGATCAAAAGAAGCATGAAGGAAAATAAGCAAAGCCTCAGAGGTTCCAGGACTGGGAAAAATACTGGTTTATACAAAAAGGCAAGGAAAATTCTTAAACTCTAGTACCACAGTTTTAACTATTAAAGTCTTGTGGTAGAAACTGAAGTCAGGCATTGCAATGCCTCCATTTTTCTTTTTCCCTAGGAGAGTATTTACTATTTACGATTTTTTTTATATTTCCACAAAAATTTTTGGATAAGTTGTTCAATTTCCTTAAAATATGTCATTGAAATATTAATAGAGATTTCATTGAATCTATAGATTGCTTTTGGCAGAATGACCAATTTAATTATATTTATTCTTCTGGTCCATGAACAGGTAATGTTTTTCCATTTCTTTATGTTATCTTCTACTTCTTTTTATTATTATTATTATTTATTTTTGAGAAAGACGCAGAGAGTGAAAGACACAGAGAATAATAATAAACTCAGCTCTGGCTTATTGTGGTGCAGGGGATCTGAGCCTCAGGCATGAGTCTCTTTGCATAACCATTATGCTATCTACCCCACCCATCATCTTCTATTTCTTTTAACAATGTTTTATAGTTTTCATTAAAAAGACCTGGGGGGTTTCCCGGAAGATGGCAGACTGAGAAGCTTCTAGAGCTTCTAGACCTCTGACCACATCACCTGAAAACGGTAGGATTTTCTGCCTTTAGCAGGCCAGCCAATAAAGGGTCCTAGCGGCGACAACAAGGAGGTGACTATAACTTAATTTGGGTTAAGAATTAGAGAATCAGACACAATAGATTTTAAATTAAATAAAGTACTAAAAGATAGGAAAGGACATTACATAGTCATTAGAGGATCAATCAGCAAGAAGACTTAACAATTATTAAGAGTTATGCACCCAATGAGGGACCATCTGAATACATTAAGCACCTACTGAAAGAATTTCAAAAATACATCAATAGTAATACAATAATAGTGGGAGACTTCAATACCCCACTCTCACAATTAGACAGATCAACAAAGCAGAGAACCAATAAAGATACAAGAGAATTGAATGAAGAGATCGACAGACTAGACCTCTTGGACATTTCCAGACTCCTCCACCCCAAAAAACTGGAATACACCTTCTTTTCAAATCCACATAACACATACTCAAGGATAGACCACATGGCAGGCCACAAAGACAGCATCAATAAATTCAAGAGCATTGAAGTCATCCCAAGTATATTCTCAGACCACAGTGAAGTAAAACTAACATTTAACAACAAACAGAAAATTATTAAAAGATACAGAATTTGGAAACTAACATGCTCCTTAAGAACCACTGGGTGAGACTCACTCAAGCAGGAAATTCAAATGTTCCTGGAAACTAATGAAAATGAAGACACAACGTATCAAAACATTTGGGACACAGCTAAAGCAGTACTGAGAGGGAAACTTATAGCAATACAATCACATATTAAACACCAAGAAGAAGCTCAAATGAACGACCTTACTGCACACCTCAAGGACGTAGAGGAAGAGGAACAAAGGAACCCTAAAGCAACCAAAAGGACAGAAATCACTAAAGTTAGAGCAGAAATAAACAACATCGAAAATAAAAGAACCATACAAAAGATCAATGAAGCCAAATGTTGGTTCTTTGAAAGATTAAACAAAATTGACAAACCCCTAGCCAGACTCACCAAACAAAAAAGAGAGAAGACTCAAATTAATATAATTGTAAACGATGGAGGAGATATCACAAATGACACCACAGAATTCCAGAGAATCTTGCAAAACTTCTATAAAGAACTATATGCCACCAAGCTAGAGAATATGGAAGAAATGGAACAATTCCTAGAAACATATGCCCTTCCAAAACTGAACCAAGAAGAACTACAAAATCTAAATGCACCAATCAAGACAAATAAATTGAAACCATTATTAAGAATCTCCCCAACAACAAAAGTCCTGGACCAGATGGCTTCTCAAATGAATTCTACAAAACTTTCAGTAAATAGTTAATACCATACTTCTTAAGTTATTCTATAAGATTGAAGAAACAGGAATACTCCCTTCCACCTTCTATTAAGCCAACATCACCCTGATACCAAAAGCTGATAGGGACAGAACAAAAAAGGAAAACTACAGACCAATAGCTCTGATGAACATTGATGCCAAAATATTAAACAAGATCTTGGCCAACCGGAAACAGCAACATATCAAAAAGATTGTTCATCACGACAAAGTGGGATTCATCCCAGGAATGCAAGTCTGGTTCAACATCTGTAAGTCAATCAATGTCATTCACCACATCAATAAAAGCAAAGCCAAAACTCACATGATTATCTCAATAGATGCAGAGAAAGCCTTTGACAAAATCCAACACCAATTCATGCTCAAAACTCTACAAAAAATTGGAATAGATGGGAAATTCCTCAAGATAGTGGAGTCTACATATAGCAAACCTACAGCCAACATCATACTCAATGGACAGAAGCTGAAAGCATTCCCTCTCAGATCGGGGACTAGACAGGGCTGTCCACTGTCACCATTACTCTTCAACATAGTATTGGAAGTTCTTGCCATAGCAATCAGGCAAGAGAAAGAAGTCAAAGGAATACAGATTGAAAGGGAAGAAGTCAAGCTCTCACTATTTGCAGATGATATGATAGTATACATAGAAAGACCTAAAGAATCCAGTAGAAAATTACTGGTAGTTATTAGGCAATATAGCAAGGTATTAGGCTACAAAATCAATGTACAAAAATCCGTGGCATTATTTTATGCAAAGACTAAATCTGAAGAAGAAGACATCCAGAAATCACTCCCATTTACTGTCTCAGCAAAATCAATCAAATACCCAAGAATAAAGTTGATCAAATAAGTGAAAGACTTGTAGGCTGAAAACTATGAGGCGCTACTCAAGGAAATAGAAACTGATACCAAGAAATGGAAAGATATCCCATGCTCATGGATTGGAAGAATAAATATCATCAAAATGAATATTCTCCCCAGAGCCATATACAAATTTAATGCAATACCCATCAAAGTTCCACCAAGCTTCTTTAAGAGAATAGAACAAATACTACAATCATTTGTCTGGAACCTGAAAACACCTAGAACAGACAAAGCTTCTTGAGGAAAAGAAACAGAAATGGAGGCATCACACTCCCAGACCTTAAACTATATTATAAAGCCATCATCATCAAAACAGCATGGAACTGGAACAAAAATAGGCACACAGACCAGTGGAACAGAATTGAAAGCCCAGAAGTAAATCCCAACACCTATGGGCATCTAATCTTTGATAAGGGGGCCCAAAGGATTAAATGGAAAAAGGAGGCTCTCTTCAATAAATGGTGCTGGGAAAACTGGGCTGTAACATGCAGAAGAATGAAATTGAACCACTTTATCTCACCAGAAACAAAAATCAACTACAAATGGATCAAAGACCTACATGTCAGACCAGAAACAATCAAATACTTAGAGGAAAACATTGGCAAAACACTTTCCCACCTAAACCTCAAGGACATCTTTGATGAAAAACCCAATTGCAAGGAAGACTAAAGCAGAAACAAACCAATGGGACTACATCAAATTGAAAAGCTTCTGCACATCCAAAGAAACTATTAAACAAACAAAGAGACCCCTCACAGAATGTGAGAAGATCTTCGCATGCCATACATCAGACAACAATCTAATCACCAAAATATATAAAGAGCTCAGCAAACATAGCACCAAAAAAGCAAATGACCCCATCCAAAAATGAGCAGAGGATATGAACATAACATTCACCTCAGAGGAGATCCAAAAGGCTAACAAACACATGAAAAACTGCTCTAGGTCACTGATTGTCAGAGAAATGCAAATTAAGACAACACTAAGATACCACCTCACTCCTGTAAGAATGGCATACATCAAAAAGGACAGCAGCAACAAATGCTGGAGAGGTTGTGAGGACAAAGGAACCCTTTTACATTGCTGGTGGGATGTAAATTGGTACAGCCTCTGTGGAGAGCAGTCTGGAAAACTCTCAGAAGGCTAGACATGGACCTTCCATATGATCCAGTAATTCCTCTCCTAGGGTTTTACCCCAAGGACTCCATAACACCCAACCAAAAAGAGGTATGTACTCCTATGTTCATAGCAGCACAATTCATAATAGCTAAAACCTGGAAGCAAGCCAGGTGCCCAATAACATATGAGTGGCTGAAAAAGCTGTGGTATATATACACAATGGAATACTATGCAGCTATCAAGAACAATGAACCCACCTTCTCTGACCCATCTTGGACAGAGCTAGAAGGAATTATGTTAAGTGAACTAAGTCAGAAAGATAAAGATGAGTATGGGATGATCCCACTCATTAACAGAAGTTGAGTAAGAAGATCTGAAAGGGAAACTAAAAGCAGGACCTGATCAAATTGCAAGTAGGGGACCAAAGTAAAAACCCTGTGGTGAGGGGTAGACATGCAGCTTCCTGGGCCAGTGGAGGGTGGGAGTGGGGGGGAGGGATGGATCACTGTCTTTTGGTGGTGGGAATGGTGTTTATGTACACTCCTAGCAAAATGTAGACATATAAACTAGTAGTTAATTAATATGAGAGTGGGAAAATCAATTGTATGTCTCAAAGTTTCTGAAAACACAAACTGAATCTTTTTAATATATAGGCCTTGTATTTGATATGCGGACTCTCTCAAAAGCCTAGACCAAGTAGATTAGAAGCATCCAATAGCACAGCTATATACAAGATACTGGATACTGTACAGCAAACCATAACAAAAGGACTTTTCAAAGTTAACCCAATCACCAAATAATGTGATGATAACATTAACTATCCATTGTCTTTTTGAACCCTAAAACAGTAGGAACCTCACATCTCCACTATAGAGCCCCTACTTCCCCCAGTCCTGTAACCCTTGGATAGGGCCCACTTTCCCATATGCCTCTCCCAATCCATACCAAATAATATTGCATCCGCCAATCACAACCTGACCAAGCAATGATTGCCACCTCCACATGTTTCACCTCAGACTGTGTCCAGAGACTTCACGTGTGGAATGACAACCCTTCAGCTTCATTACTCGGGTGAGACCTTTCCTTTTATAGTACACTCTAATTTCATCTCAGGTGGTTCACTTTCTAAGAAAGTCCCATAACCCAGATATACACCAGTTTCTGTGAGAGAGAGCTTATGTTCACACGTATCCATAAACTACTGCAAAATATATACCTGAAAGCAGAAGTACACTAGAGTTTGCAGTGAGTACCTCCCTAACACTTCCTCTCCACTATTCCAAGCTTTGGGTCCATGATTGCTCAACAATTTGTTTGGCCTCATATGTTAACTCTCCTTTCAATCACCAGGTTCCAGATGCCACCAGGATGCTGGCCAGGCTTCCCTGGACTGAACACCCCACTAATTTTCCTGGAGCTCAGCTTCCCCAGAGACCCACCCTACTAGGGAAAGAGAGAGGCAGACTGGGAGTATGGACAAACCAGTCAACACCCATGTTGAGCGGGGAAGCAATTACAGAAGCCAGACCTTCTACCTTCTGCAACCCTCAATCACCCTGGTTCCATGCTCCCAGAGGGATAGAGAATGGGAAAGCTATCAGGGGAGGGGAGGGTTATGGAGATTGGGTGGTGGGAATTGTGTGGAGTTGTACCCCTCCTACCTCATGGTTTTGTTAATTAATCCTTTCTTAAATAAAAAAAAAAGAAAACATAAAAAAAAGACCTTTCACTCCTTTGTTAGATTTATTCTTAGGTTATTTATCTTGAGTTTAACTGTGCATGGGATTTTTTCTTTCAATTTCATTTCCTCTGGCCTATGAGTATTGATTTTATAACCTGCTTATTTATTGAATTTATTGATAATTCCCAGTAATTTTTGGCAGAATTTTTTGGGTTGCCTAGGTATATTAACATATACCCTGAAAAAATAGTAAGTTAACTTCATCCTTTCCAATTTGAATTCCTTTGATATCTCTTTCTTGCCTCCTTTCAATGGCGAGAAGTTTTAGGACTATGTCGAGTAGGAGTGGTGAGAGTGAACATCCTTGCCTAGATGCTGAGTTTAGAAGGAAAGCTTTCAGTTTTTCCTGTTGAGTATGATGCTAGCCATGTGTTTGTCATATATAGTTTTGATTATGTAGGAATTTTCCTTCCACCTCCAGTTTCTTTTTTTTATCACGGATGGGTATTGGACCTTGTCAGATGCTATTCTGTGTCTATTGATAAAATGATGCGAATTTTTATCTTTTTGTTAATATGATTGATTACATTGATTGACTTGTGGATGTTGAGCCTTCCCTGTTTCTCAGGAATGAACCCCACTTTATGTCAGTGTTCATGAGGGACATAGGTCTATAGTTTTCTTTTCTGATGAAGTTCTTTCCTACTTTGGGGATCAGAGTGATGTTAGCCTCATAGAATTTGTTTGGGGGGGAGTCAGGCGTTAGCACAGAGGGTCAAGCGCAGGTGGCACAAAGTGAAAGGACCTGAGTAAGGATCCTGGTTCAAGCCCCCAGCTCCCCACCTGCAGGGGAGTTGCTTCACAAGCGGTGAAGCATGTCTGCAGGTGTCTGTCTTTCTTTCACCCTCTCTGTCTTCCCTTCCTTTCTCCATTTCTTTCTGTCCTATCCAACAACAGTGACATCAATAACAGCAACAATAATAACTACAACAATAAAAAAAAGAATATTTTTGGGGTTGTTCCCTATTCTATTTTCTGGAAGAGTTTTGGGAGAATTAGTATTATTTCTTTGAATGCTTTATAGAATTCATTAGTATAGCCATCTGGACTCTTGTTCTTGTTCTTGATCTTGGGCAAAATTATACAGTCATCAAGAAAAGGCATTTTCAGAAATTAGACAAACAAACAAAACAAAAAAAGAAAGCCAAGAAACTATACTTTGTTTCTTTAAAAAAAAAAAATCTGTAGTCTATATTCCCAGTCTAAAAAAAATAGTATGTTTATACCTTGCCAAACCTTGTAAAGGTTTACACTTGAAAAAATTCAATCTGAGCAGTAAGTCATAGATAACTTAGTTCATAAGTGTTTGATATAGTATTTCAACCTAAATTTTCCAGCCATCAAAGCTGATGTTCTCTCTACTATTCACCATGCCTCTGTGTTCAGATAGTAAGGATGGTTATATTTCCATAACCCTTGTAGGGACAATATATTATTTTTCTCTTAAAATTTTGTGTGTTTTAAGCAAGCATTTGTTAGAAAAGTTCATTCTTGTGATCTAAGATTTAGTCTCCAAGAAATACACACATTTGGCAAGAATAATGTTCCCTTTTGCTTTTGAATAATATTCCCAGAGCCTGAAATCTTCTACCCTTTGTCATGGCCTCCTTTGATATTATGAAATGGTCCATTCATCTTTCAAAATAGGTCCAATCTTGCCTCTCCTATGAAGCCCTGTTTATTAATCCTGCCTCTTCTCAACCCCCATAAATCACAGACTGCTTGCTCTATGACCCCAGAATATAGGACATACCTGTTTGATAGCTATTTCTTATACATGATATCGTGTTAACACATCAGCCTTCTTCTGGGCTGTGACCTCTCCAAAGAGGTACATTACTTTACTCAAGTGTTTCTGTTTTTAATGACTAACAAAGTTAACAGTATATAAGTGCCTAATAAATGCTCTGTGATGACTCAATGATGTTTTCTTTTTAAATGCTCTGCTTTACATGAAATAAAATAATTAACTAATTCAACTTGTACAGAAATGGAAAAACCAAAAATGAATTTGAAGTTAGAGAAGCTTCTTTTTTCTTTTCTAGCTTCCCTACAAAAGGGATATACCTCAGGGAAATTTTAAACCAAAAGCTGAATAAAAATAATTTCAATTCTGAGCAATTCTTGAAATGGGTATTTCATTTCCTTTTTTTCCCCTAGTACTTCTTTCTTTAAAGAATGGAGAGTGCCAACTTATTAAGAGTATCTAATTACTTTTATTTTTTTCATACACTGAAAAATGCTTAAATTCCATGTAGAGAGTTTCATTATCATCTTTTTAGAGGTACTCTGAATGTAAATTGCAACTGCGCCAGTCTCTCCTTACAAGAACAGGATTAGTTAGTTGTCCTCATACTCTCAGGGAAGGCGATGCATAACACAGGTTACATGTCAGTAGCATTCCCCAGAGAAGATGATTTTGATTTAGCATCTTATCGTTTCAAACATATAGCTAGATTATTATAATTTGAGATAGGGCCTGGGTATAGGGTACATTTATTGCTTTGAAAAATATAAAATTGAAATGCCTTTATAAGAAGTCAGAGTTAGTGTCAGAAATTTTTTTTACTATTTTCATTATTTTTATTGGATTAATGGTTTACAGTCAACAATAAAATACAGTAACAAATATGAAATACAGTAGTTTGTATGTGTATAACAAGGCATTTATTTATTTATAGAATAATCTTATTTGAAATTGCATGTTTTCTTATGTATTTAGTTTTATCTCTCATGATAAACTATCTATCCCAGAGTAAGTACAATGGCTAGACAGAAACAAACAAATCACCCTCTGTTTTTCCTCTTCAGATAGGATGTTACTGTCAGTGATTGCTATTTGTGTGTATGTGGATGAAGCAGGAGAGGCCAATGTGTAACCTCTAGTTCCTTCTACATTGTGCAAACATGCAGAGTGATCTTTGATTTGCCACTGCTATTTGCAGAACTTGTCATTTTTGCAACTATGCTTCTTGAGCTTACCTTAGGCCCTCATCCTATGCTTTAAAAATGGTTTCTTTGCTACAGCCACAGAGTTTGTCTACTCTGAGAAATTTTTCTCAAAGGTGAATCTCATGATAAAGTACTGGAAACTTGTCAGTGTTTTTTTTTTTGTTTATTTGTTTGTTTTTTTGTTTTTTTCCCTTCCATCTCTATTCTCTGTCCAGTTGCTGGAACATATTGTTCTCAATACTTAACTATGGAAAGACTTTCCTTTAAGGAATAGACATATCAGTTCTTATTTTTTTTAATAATTTTGTATTTGTTATTAATAGTTTGTTACAAGATTATAAGATTAAAATATATAGCACACCCACCACCAAAGTTCCATATCCCCATCCTTCAACCTCCCAAAGACAAGTGCCATTGTTTTCACAGTTTGCTTGCTTCTGTTTGGTTTGGATTTGTGTGTGTGTGTGTGTGTGTGTGACAAGTTCATGTAAATCAGATCTCTAGATTACATATACATATATGAATGAAATCATCTGACAACTGTGTTTCATCTCTTATTTTTGCTAAGCATAATTACCCCCAGTTCCATTCATTTTGTCCCAAAAGATACAATATAATCTTTTTTGATCACAGACATATATACATATAGCCCATAAGTTGTTATTTTATTTCATTTTAATTTCTATTATATTTTATTTATTTGTTGGATAGAGATTATCAGAAATTGAGAGGAAATGGTAAAGAGGGAGAGAGTCAGAAAGACACCTGCAGCCCTACTTCACCACCTTGCAGGTGGGGACTGGGGCCTTGAATCTTGAATCCTTGTGCATTGTAACTCAACCAGGTACGCCACCAACCAACCCCTATCCCATAACTTCTTTAGCCAATCATCTGTTGTCATATTTTGTTAAATTTTCAGGTGATTCCTGTTGCTTTTCCTAGTTGACTTGGGAGTGCAAAACCCAGCTAATACTACTTCATAGCCATGCCTCTGGAAGTTCCAGGTTCTTGTTTTGAAGTGAGAAAAATCATTTCCATTTTGAAGTTAAAAACAAGGACTATTATGATGTCAATATCTTGGCCTTGATTACCCCTTTTTGCTCTCAACCAGTTCCCACTAGGGAATTCTTATGAAATGAATAAAAATTGATCAGTATAATATGAATTGAATATCCAGGTATTTAATGACCAAAAAATGATTCATAGTGTTTTTTAATTTTTTTCATAGATTTTAGAGTTATGAAAGCAATAAAGCTGTAGAATCTTCCCAATATTTTATCAACATAGTAGTGTGGAGGACAAGCATATGCAATTAAAATAGTTGAGACAATGTGATAATGTGATAATGTGATAATGCTTTGCATGTTATAAGGATAGATTGTAACAGAGCATGGTGGATTCCACCATGCTCAAAGACTTTTAAAAGGGCATTTAAAAACTACCAAAAATGTAGTTTACAGACCACTACACGCTTTTTAAATTCCATAGAATATACATCAAAAATTAATATTAGTGGTTGGCATATGGAACTCTGGTGGTGGAAATTGTGTAAAATTGTACGCCTCTTATCCTATGATCTTGTCAGTAATTTTTATTTTATAAATAAATAATTAAAAAGTAAATACAAAAATGATCTAGAATGCTGTATAAATTCACAAATTATGACAAATGCATCAGTCTAGTGGGGGATCTGTGACAAAAATGAAAAGAAGGTGATTGTACTAGGTAGCAAAACTTCATGCACTGTCCTTGTGTGGAAACTTTTCAAAGGAAAAATAGCCTACATATGACTTATATTCCTTTCAGTTAATGCTTACATGTTTAATATCAGCATGAACCATAGAAAAAACTATCACAATATGGACAACAACGTAGAGTTTAAAGTTCATATAAAATTACTTTATATTAAATGCCATAAATAATAGTGATAATGATGTAGAACTGAAAGTAAATTTTAAAATATAATTGAGATACAGGAGACAGACACTTCCCATACACAATTATTTTGATGGATATTAACTATTCACAATTGGTCAGTTGTAATCTTTGATATATTAAATGTTGCCATATATAAATATATATATATGAATGACTTTTAAGAATTTATGTACTTATGCATTATAATTATGCAGTTGACAACTTTAAGGATTATCCAAAAATATCAATTACACTACCTGAAACTAATTTACATTTTAACAGAATGGTTTCTTGTTCACCTTATATTATTTCCTTCATCAATCCATTAATTCTAAATTTTGGCTACATATATTCCTGAAAAGTGTAATTTTTGTTTTATTTCACAAAAATAAGAGTATCAGGTACATGCAATTTTTATAACATTTTTTCAGTTGATATTACCTTGTTGAGTCTCACCCATAGTCTTAGATTTGTAATTAACTGTCATGTCCTATGTTATTTCTGATTATAACATAACTATTTCTTGAATATTTGACCCATGGATAGATGTTTGTGTGTTTCCAAGCTTTTGATATTGGGAACATTGGTGATATATTATTTATAAAGTTGCCTTTGATATGCAAAAGCAATTGAATCTCTTGTGTACATACTTAAAATAATTTTTCTAAGAAAATAGTGTGACCTATGAAGATAGTAGAACAAGTAACTCTCCAACTAGGAATATATGAGTAATGCTATGGAGTCTTATCATCTCTCATACTTACTATTGCCAAATTAAAAAAAAAATGTAGCAATGAGAATAATGAATGCCAAAAAGATGGTTATTTGAGATTTTGTTGATCAAAATGAGATTAATAATCTAGCTTTTATTGTTGAATATATGTAAAATGTGTATATATGCCTTTTGTTCAAATCTCCTTTTCTTAACTTCTAATTATATTTTCTATATTTTTGAGAGAAAATCATTATAGATCAAAGCTACCTATGTTTATTTACATTTCTTAGAAAATAATAATTCATGATTTTCATAGAGGCAACTTTGTTATTAACCTTTTTCAGAAAAGTATTCTGGAGAGTAGGGGGAGTCACTTAAATATATTAGTATTTTTCTATACAATATACAGAATATATTTAGAAATCTTCTCTTTTACTATCAAATTTAAAGTTCTTTATTTTGTTGTTTAGTCTTTAACCTATTTGAAGTTATATGTGACCTAATATCATCATTTTTCTACCTGCTTAATTGGTATTTTCATTTGATTTTTTAAAATTGTTCTAAAATAGATGAAAATTTCCAATATTTATGGCAATTATAGCCTTTAAAAATCCTTTTCATATGAAAATGTCTTCTTTATATCCCAAGGTGTGTTGTTCTCATAAATAGAAAATTATATTCAAGAAAGAGAAAGACAGAATTGGAAAAGTACAATTTAACAAGGATTAGAGTTTTAAATTATAATTCCTTAATCAAATACATTGAAGGAAGGAAAATATAAAAGTAGGCCCATAGTATCATAATAAATCATAGCTGAACAGTATATACTATTGGTAAAATAATAATAAATATTATTTTTACTAGACTTTTGTCTGATGTATGTCATGTAAAGATCTTCCATTCTATAAGATGTCTCTTTGTCTGAGTGGTGGTTTCTTTTTTATATATCACTATCTTTATTTATTTATTGGATAGAGACAGCCTGAAATCAAGAAGGAAAGGGGAGATAGAGAGGGTGAGAGACAGAGAGACACCTGCAGCACTGCTTCACCACTTGTGAAGCTTTCCTCCTGCAGTTGGGAGCCAGGGGCTTGACCCTGGGTCCTAGAGCACTATAACATGAGCTCAACCACGTGCACCATGGGTAGTGGTTTCTTTTGCTGTTCAGAAGCTTTTCAATTTGATGTAGCTCCATTGGTTTATTTTTCTATTTGTATACCTTGTAATTGAACTTGAGTCACTGACAATGCCTGTAAAATTTAGATGGAAAAGAGTTCTTTCAGTATTTTTTTTAATATTTGATAGTTTTTTGTTTACCATCCAATTCCTTGATTAATTTGGACTTTACTTTTGTGGGTGATCCGATGTAGTGGGTCAGTTTCATTCTTCTGCACATTTCAACCACTTTTCATTGTCCAATTAATATTTTACCCACCTTGTCAAATATTACATTTCTATAGCTGTGGGGGTGTAATTCTAGGCTCTCAGTTCTATTCTACTGGTCAGTGTGTCTAAAACCACATGATTATCTCAGTAGATGTAGAAAAAGCCTTTGACAAAATCCAATATCCCTTCATAAAAAATAAAAAAAAACTACAAAAAATGGGAATAGATGGGAAATCCTTAGCCTACTGGAGTTCATATACAACAAGACTACAACCAACATCATACTCAGTGGTAGAAAATTGAAAACATTCCTGCTTAGATAGGCATTAGAGTGGGGTCACTATCACTGTTACTATTCAACATCGTGTTAGAAGTTCTGTTCACATGTATCCATAAACTACTGCAAAATATATACCTGAAAGCAGAAGTACACTAGAGTTTGCAGTGAGTACCCCCCTAACACTTCCTCTCCACTATTCCAAGCTTTGGGTCCATGATTGCTCAACAATTTGTTTGGCTTCATATGTTAACTCTCTTTTCAATCACCAGGTTCCAGATGCCATCAGGATGCCGGCCAGGCTTCCCTGGACTGAAGACCCCACCAATGTGTCCTGGAGCTCAGCTTCCCCAGAGACACACCCTACTAGGGAAAGAGAGAGGCAGACTGGGAGTATGGACCGATCAGTCAATGCCCATGTTCAGCGGGGAAGCAATTACAGAAGCCAGACCTTCTACCTTCTGCAACCCTCAATCACCCTGGTTCCATGCTCCCAGAGGGATAGAGAATGGGAAAGCTATCAGGGGAGGGGATGGGATATGGAGATTGGGTGGTGGGAATTGTGTGGAGTTGTACCCCTCCTACCCTATGGTTTTGTTAATTAATCCTTTCTTAAATAAAAAAAAATTAAAAAAAAAGAAGTTCTTGCCAGAGCAATTAGGCAAGATAAAGGAATTAAAGGACTACAAATTGGAAGAGAAGACATCTGTCATTACTTGCAAGTTACACGGTAGCATACAGAGAAAAACATAAAAGTAGCTCTGGAAATTATCAGGCAATATAGTAAGGCATCAGGCTACAAAATTAATATACAAATGTCAGTGGCATTCCTTTATGCAAACACTAAGCTATATGAAGAAGAAATGTAGAAGTCAGTCTCATTCTCTGTAGCAGCAAACACAATAAACTATTTAAGGAATCAACCTAAGAAAGGAAGTAAGAGACTTGTATACTGAACAAAAACTTTGAGTCACTATTTAAGCTAATAGAAAAGAATACAAAGAAATGGAAATATATTCCATGTTCATGGGTTGGAAGAATTAAATATTTTACTCATTTAACATATTTCTATCTTTCTATGAACTTCATTTCACAGCCTGACATGCATATTTGTTAATAGATTACTATAAATTTTTTACTACTTCTTACTTTGCAACTACTTTTGCAGTTTCCTAATTTGCATTAGCAAGATGTCAAAAAATATACTGTCTAGCTATGTCTTGTTGAATATTAATATAATTAAAGTATCTACAGGCTATATATTATGACAGAAATAAGAATAATTAATATAACTCATAGACACAAGAATGAATGTGTATTTGTATCTTTGTCCTTTGTGAACATATATTACTTACTATTTGAATACAAAAAAAAGCATAGAAAATCAACAATTTCATGACTGTTTATAGAGTCTGGGTTAATTTCATTACATAAAAGTCTGGTATTTTCTATCAGTAAATTGCATTTTGTCTTACTAACATAAGTATATTCTACATCATTATGTAGACTACAAGTAGTGATGGATTCTCAATCTTATATATTAATTCATTTTATTACAGTCATCTCCTTTAACCTTCTGCCCCTTTTTAAATAAAATGCCAACATTGTTTTAGCCATTCTAATACACTGGTAAAAACTCACTACTGATATTAGGAATGCCTTAATAGAAGAATATAAATAAATTATTAAACCCAATTCAAATATATTGATTAGAATAGTGAATCTGGGTTGCAAAATATTCTCTTTAAATTAACCTTATTTCAAAGCCTACAGTGAATTCTTCAAATTCCTCCTGTTATTTACCCAGAATCTGAAATTCTTTGCTATGTATTATTTTTTCTTAACCAGGAATTTCATGCCATTACTTATACAACTGATCCATGACTGTGGTAATGCTCATAATGTCAATTAGAAGTGGCCATGGCGGGGCTCGGTGGTGGTACACCTGGTTGAGCACACATGTTAAAATGTGCAAGGACCCGGGTTCAAGCCCTCAGTCCTCACTTGCATGGGAAAAGCTTCACAAGTGGTGATGCAGGTCTGCAGGTGTCTCTCTGTCTCTCTCCCTCTCTATCTCCCCATTCCCTCTAGACTTCTGGCTGTCTCTATCCAATAAATAAATAATGATAATAATAAAAAATTAAAAGAAGAAGTGGCCATGGCAGGTATTAAGGAAAGCCTTTATCTTTTTATGATAGATATTTTCGCTAAGTTGTTATGTGGGCTCAGGAAAGAATTGGTGGTTTAAGAGTCTCAGGATTACATATCCAGATGGGGTTGTCTCAGATCTCAAAGACACAGACTCCTGACACTGGAAAGAGTTACACAACTTCATAGGGCCCACTGTTTTTCAAACTACCAGGCCTGGAAAAATCTTTAGAAAATCAATGGATTTCCATGAAAAGACAACTTGTGTGTGTTTTGAATGAAGACTTAGATATCAAAACTAATCCTGCATAGAAGCAATTTGAACACAGTCAAGATTGGATAATGAAGAGTTTTGTTGCTGAGGACTTATTCTGATGCAGTCTCCGCCCCCAGGTTTTTCTATGCTCCGCTAAATCCTAGAGTGCCCCCTTTCAACCAATCCTGGCTCCACCCCCAGGTTTTTCTATGCCCCGCTAAATCCTAGAGTGCCCCCTTTCAACCAATCCTGGCCCTACATGTCACCCCTGGCTGTCGCCCAATAAAAAGCCCCCTCACCCCTCCCTTCTCTCTCTCTGGGCTCTCGGCTCTCCCTCTCTAAGCTTCTCTTCACCCTTGAGATGAAGCTCGCCAATGACTCATCAGAGCCTTGGTGAAAAGAGTTAATGGGAGCTGACGAATCTACATCGGGTGGGGTCACCCTTTCCCATGCTTGTGTTGCACAGATGCGTACCTGTTCAAAATAACCAGTTGGAAACCTGGCTTCTGCCTGCTGAGTTCCAGATTCATAAGCTCCTGCTCCAAACAAAGCATCAAAATTCCATTCTACCTGTTTGTTACTATTTTCCTGCGATTGCCTAGAGCACTCATCGCGGAAACATGCCTGCCACTGAAGATAGAGTGGGTCTGGGAGTGCAGCACGAGCCAGTTCTTTCCAGTCTTGTGGTATATTTAAATGATGGTAAAAGCTTCTCAAAACGGACTTGGTCCATGGAGAGTGCATACCATCCTCCCTGACTGCTTGTCTGAGCGTTCCAAGTTCTTTTGAGGAATATGGCTGCCACGGCTGAGGGTTTTGTTTAGAAGGGGCCAAGTTTACCGGGAATGTGTGGATTTGGTCCGATGGCGTGGGAGAGGGAGCTACAGAAGTGGAAAGTTCAGTAGAAACTGCTGTAGTGGCTGCAGGGGAGGCTAAACGCATATCTACGGGGACGGAGCTCCCGGGGTGGACTGCACATGGTTTAAAATCCTTAAATGCTGAAAAAATATCCTTTAGCTCTCGTATCTCAGCCACTAGGTCCCTTAATGGTGATGTATCAGCAGGGGGCGGGGTCAGGGACGAGGAAGCCTCAGGCGGAGCTGAAACCGCGGCAGCAGGGGCCGGGGACGGGGTCAGGAAAACGGAAGCTGCAGGTGGAGCTGAAACCTGGACAGCAGGGGCAGGGGCGGGGTTCAGGAACGCAGAAGCTGCAGGCAGAGCTGAAACCACGGCGGCAGGGGCCGGGGGCGGAGTTGAAACCAGAACGGTAGGGGGAGGGGCTAGAGAACCGGAAGCCTCACGGGAAGCAGGGGGCAGGGTCAGAGAAGCAGAAGGAACTGAACACGTGTCTGCCACAGAAGGGACCGAACACTTGTCTGCAGAAGGAGCCGAACACGTGTCTGTGGGGACAGCTGGGGGAGGGGTCAAAGGAGCGGCAAAACACGTGTCTTCAGGGGCAGTGGGGGGAGGGGTCGTGGAAGCGGAAGCTGCCGCAGGAGAAACCGAACACGTGTGCCCGGAGGCAGTGGTTTGGGGGCTGACTGCAGATTGCTTAGGGTGTTTAAGTCCTAAGCAAATATCCTTTAACTCCTGTATCTCAGCCTCAAGGTCACTTAACCTTTTGGCAGGAGGCCTTGTACATATCCTGAAAATAGTAAATATAGCCATGAGAACCCATGGTGTAGCAAAAATTAAAGTGTCTCTGAGATCGAAAGCCTGTCCCAGGAGAGAAGGATAGAATGTCTGGGACACCTCCTCATAAAACGGAAAAAATCCCATGGTGGAGGGAAACACGGGGCCACAGAAGCGGGCGGATTCCACTTACCTGTGTCTGGGCGGTTTCGGAGACCTCAGGCCGGGCGTGGTGTGGGTACGGAACACGATGGGCGCCAGATGTTGTTGAGGTGGTCTGGTGTCGGGCTGCACCGCGGAGAAGAGAGCGGACGTCCAGAGCAAAGGGGTACACAGATCTTCATTATAGGATGGGGGGGGAGATTTGGTTCAGACCACGTGGAGCCAGCCAGCAATGGCCGACCACGGGGGGAGAGCAGGGAGCGAGACCTCAGAGAGGGAGAGCCAGAGCCCAGAGAGAGAGAAGGGAGGGGTGAGGGGGCTTTTTATTGGGCGACAACCAGGGGTGACGTATAGGGCCAGGATTGGTTGAAAGGGGGCACTCTAGGATTTAGCGGGGCATAGAAAAACCTGGGGGCGGAGCCAGGATTGGTTGAAAGGGGGCACTCTAGGATTTAGCGGAGCATAGAAAAACCTGGGGGCGGAGACTGCATCAGAATAAGTCCTCAGCAACAGAGTTTACTTCATTTCTAAGAATATTAATATTGAAAATAAGTTATTTTTTATATTACAGGCATTTCTGTGGGATTTCAAGTTAATAGTGTCAAAATGTCATCCTCTCAAGAATGATTTTTACATATTTTTATTATAAATCCCACACACATAAGATTTTTGGGCACAAGGCTCTTAAGGAATGCTTAAAAATTATAATGTTGAGATAAAAAAGCAATACTTTATATTAGGACTAAAAAACCTTTCATAGGATATTGACCCAAACTGAGAAATTTAAATTACTTAAAGTTAATGCATATTAATTGAAAGAGGGATGGATGTCTTTGGTATGTTAAAAATCAGAATGGAGTGGTCCAGGAGGTGGCACAGTGGATAAAGCAGCGAACTCTCAAGCATGAGGTCCTGAGTTCAATCACCGGCAGCATATGTACCAGAGTGATGTCTGGCTCTTTCTCTCTCCTTCTATGTTTCTCATTAATAAATAAATAAAACCTTTAAAAAATCAGAATGGAAATATGTCAATATTTTCAGTTGTAAAAACTGTCAGTTAAAACCTTCAACTATCTAAAGAAACAATTTTTAAACACAAAAGAGTTAAAGAATTAGATATTAAACTAGAAACTCGATTCAAGTTATTAATGTAATTCCTAGAATTAAGTTCTCTTATATCTTATTTTGTTATAGTTTTGCTTTTTGGTATAACCGAATAGAAATGATACTGTAAGTAAACGTACTAGGGTAGTTGATAAGTTAAAAAAAAAAAAAGTGGGGAAAAGACAAGAAATTAGGACTCTCTTAAAAAATAGTACTGTTTGTTAAGAAGTGGCTGTGTTTTAACCCCCCTTGTCCTGTAAAATACAATACAAATGGATTTCCTAATGTAGACCTGAGGCACGTGCTCTAGGTTTATTTAAGAGAAGATTTTCTTCACCTGTTTTCTTCTTACTACTTGGGATCACCTTTGACTGTTCTAAAGAACTGCTCTCTAGAAGCACTCTGTAGCTTTCACTCCTCTGTGATCAAATCATGTGGTCTCTTCTGTCTTGCCACTCCTGATTGTAATTTGCCAGAACCTCTGTGATTTCATGACAAGAGTATGAAGCTTCTACCAATTCCATACAGAGAAGGAACAAATAGTCATCTAATATCTAAAAAAAAAAAAAAAAATTCAAGAGAAAAAAGTGTTTTTGTAACATCCTCACTGTCAAATTATAGCTCATAAAATGTTTTAAATTTAAAAAAATGTTTTTAATTTAGAAGGTGCTATATATTCACATACATATTTCATATACAATACATGTGTATAGATAAATAGACATGATGCATGCTTTTAGTTCTCCCACCCTTTGAATTATATGTTTAAGTTTTTTCTATTTATAAAATGGAAGCATTGACAAAACCATAGGATAAGAGGGGGTACAATTCCACACAGTTCCCACACCACTAGATCTCCATATCCCATCCCCTTCCCTGATAGCTTTCCTATGCTTTATCCCTCTGGAAGTATGGACCCAAGGTCATTGTGAGTTGCAGAAAGTGGAAGGTCTAGCTTCTGTAATTGCTTCCTCGCTGAACATCACCCTTTGAATTATTAAAGCAAGGCAACAAATGATTACCACTCTAAATCTCATTAAGTTTTAATTTTACATATTCTGTTTTTTCTAAAACAAGGAAGCTATTATGAATGAAACACAAAACAAAAACTGCTTATTCCTACACATGAAATATATAAATATACATATTTATTATTTTATTAATGATTAATGGTTGACCTTGTAGCTGTTGGAACATGGGTTCAGTTTCTTATCTCTCCATGAGAAATGCCTTCAGAACCCTCTTACTGCCATCTTTAGTCCTTGTACACCATCATACACTAGGGATCCAACACTTTCTGTGCTCTCCCTCCCTTTCTTCTCCAGAATTATTTGCTTTGGTGCAATGCAGCACTCCCAATTTCTATACGATTTGATGCACTTAAATATTTTCTTTAAGAGATAAAATTAATTGCCTCAACAGCATATCTCTCCCCCAGCTCAGCACCTCCATTTATTCTATTCTTTTTTTTACAACTTTTTTTTTTTACAATGTTACAGGTTAAAAAGAATCCATCACCTCTGTTGCATTGTCCAATCACCATAACTTATGAGATATGTAATTCTTTTGATGAAGCCTCTTTATGAGCAAATTTGAGACCACTATCACTTATAAACCAGAAAGAACTGTTCTGATGCTGTAATTCTTTCAAGTTATCAGGTAGGGAGGCAGGGAAATGATATGTGTAGTATCTCTTTAGTGTTAAAGCCTTTCACATCACTAGAAGGGTGTAGAACAAATGATTTACATGTAGCCCGACTGTCTTCTGTCAAAACTCAAAGTATAAGAGAGGAGGCAGAATATGTGCCAGCGGGAGGGAAAAGTCTCAGCATAGATTTCCCAACCTAAATCTTGTTGTAAAGGTCATGTACTGTGTTATATAATTGTCACCTTGAAAAGTTCTTTGATAGTTTGAACTTTACTGCTTGCAAGAAGTGCTAGGCTGCCAACTAGAGTATATTTTCCAGGTTTCTGAGTCCATGCTTGAGCTAAATAAAGTGTGACAAATCCCCTGAGGGCAACCCAGGCTTTTCATGCCATAGGAACTCTGACTCAAAAGTTACACACTCTTAAAGTAATAGAAGACTGCACAACCAACTACTACGGAGGTTGCCTACACCAGGAAAGGGAATTCTCCTGAGACCACGTGTACGTGACATTTGTAAAATGTTTCGGCAGTGACCATAAAATAAAAGCTATGACTCATTGTTTTACAGAAAATAGCTGATTTAATAAAATCAAAAATGTACAGTCATTTGGATTTTTTTTCCTTTTCTTAGACAGCTTATTTAACTGTTATTTGCAGTAAACCAATTTGAAATAAATTGATGGCTGTAGAAAATTTGAGCATTGACAAATCAGCACAACATCAATTAAGAATATACGTGACATAGAAACTCTTTCCTATACATTTTCTCGATTTCCAGTATTTTTTTTATTTTTAGAGCTATTAAGCATTCAGTTTTCTTATATTGGATGGCATATTAAATCCAATTTTATCTGTAAAATTCTTATGAAAGTGTAATGAAGATGTGTCTAACCCATACAAATACTCAGATATTTTTTCTTTTGATACTCTAAATTTCAGAACCCAGACAGAATTAACTTCACCGTTGCTAAGTGGCAATACATATACATCAAGAAAAATAGTCAACATGAAAGTGTGCAACACTGGATTATTTTCAAAAGGAAGCCCTAGTATTTATGCATATATGCAAATTCCCAGATGCTCTAATTAAGAAAGTGACTTGCCTTAAAATGAGAGAGAAAAATGTTTCTGCCTTTCAATTGTCAATACTATATGTACTATCCACTTTTCATGTGTTATTTAATATGTTATCTATTGATATCAACTCAGATTTTTTTTTTTATCAGAGCACTTCTTAACTCTGTATTTTTGTGGTGGTGATGGGAGATTGAACCTAAAAATTTGAAGCCTCAGGCATAAAAGTCTCTTTGCATAACCATTATGCTATCTCCCCTACGCTACAGCTAGGTTTAGGCATGACCAAAGTATCAGTGATTTTTTTTTTGTGTAACCACTGGTTTCTAAGAAAGCCCTAGATGGCCCATTAACAACAACAACAACAAATCCTGCCAGAAATAATTTGCTTCCAAACCCTACTATGTCTAGTGTTTATTCAGAGGAGAAAGACCCCTTAAAGCAGATGTGAATATGAAGCTTTCCACTGTGAAAACATAAGGCCAAATTCACTTTGTACATAATTTAATAAGACAGATGTTACAAAGATTTTATGCCTGTAAATGACTAGACAGATATTTTTGGAGGAAAGAAGAACATTTCTAGTTGAAATAAGTTTCAAAACAGTTATACTCTTATTGATTTACCAGACAAATTTGCATATTAAATACTTTGGAAAATGCAGAGAAAGAAAATTCATTTAACAGGCTTAGTCATTTTTTTAGTGCATTTGGTAGATTCATATATTTTGCATTTTTCAAACATTACTTGTAAGTATCTTTTTGTTTATTATCTCCTTGTGCAGAAGCTGGGAAAATCTAGATAACATTACTCTTGATTTACGTTTAGCATTCATAATAATTTTGTCTTCAAGACTTATTACAAAATGACTAAAATATATCAAAGGATATTTGCAAGCTAATACTTTCTCAAATTTGAGAAGAGATGATTCACTTCTAATTTTAGTTCAGAGACATGAAAAATTGAAAAGAATGTCACTCCCACCCTTACATGTGAAGATGCTGAACAAATTTCAAATTAATGATTTTCTGAAATTCATCAAAGAACTGAGATCATAGAGCAAACTAACCTAAATCTCAAGGGGAAGTCACAAGATAGAAACCCAAGAAGTTCTTTAAGTGGGGCAGGTACTTCTGGATGTCATTTAAGTTGACAAGAAGATTCAGTGAGAATTATTTAATAAATTGCTAAATCTTGCATTGCTAAGTATTGTGGTGAGTTTTCACATGATTTTAAGGCTCCTGAGTAGCACAAACATTAAGACTCCATTCACCTTTAGACTTTCTTTTTAATTTTTAAAAAATTTTTATTTATTCTCTCTTGTTGCCCTTGTTGTTTTATTGTTGTAGTTATTGTTGTTGTTATTGATGTCCTTGTTGTTGGGTAGGACAGAGAAATGGAGAGAGGAGGGAAAGACAGAGAGGAGGAGAGAAAGAGAAACATCTTCAGACCTGCTTCACTGCCTGTGAAGTGACTCCCCTGCAGGTGGGGAGCCAGGGGCTCAAACCTGGATCCTTATGCCAGTCCTTGTGCTTTGTGCCACGTGTGCTTAACCCGCTGCACCCACCTTTAGGCTTTCTATTCCATCAACTTCACAGCTTACTCAGAAAAAATCCTGAGAAAGTTCCCATTTTGTTTCTGGATGTGTTAAGGAATATATAGTCACTGCAGGAATAGTTCCCAATTTAGTTTTTATCTTCTCTAAGAGAGAAAAACAGAAGTCTGAGATTTCTGATAAGCTTGCCCAAACTTATGTGCAATATGCCATTTAAAGGACCAAAATCTTTATCTATTGGAGGGAAATGAATATATATATATATCAATATATGTACATATATATTACATGAAGTATGGATATGCATATTATTAGTTACATCTATTTGAAATCTGAGGAAAGACAGTGCAGATTCCATATCTACAATGAAAGAATGACAATTATGTACACTTTTCTAAGAGACTCAGGTTCAAGATCAAGGAGGTTTGCTTAATAGATTAACCATTCAGAAATAAGCAGAGTTCTGGTCAAAAGAATTTTGAAAAAACAGATTGCCTATTATTGAGATTTATCAAAGCAAGATAAAGTCATTTCCCATGCTAGATACTCAACACACTAACATTCATTAATTTAAACTCAACCACTTGGATAAGATGTTCTCTGCATCTTAGTAAATGTGATGCTATTACTTTTCCATTTCTACTCTATAAGCACAATTGAATTACCATGTCTACCCCACTCACAAGGAGAAGACTTAATATCTCTGACTTAAATGAAAGTGCATTAGTTTCCACTGGCAAATTGCTAGCAATGTACCTGCCCCAAAAGATATTCTTTTTTTTTTTTTTTTGATAGGACAGAGAGACACTGAGAGGGAAGGTGAGATAGAGAAAGAAAGATACCTGCAGACCTGCTTCACTGCTTGTGAAGTGACCCACCCTGCAGGTAGGGACCTGGGGACTTGAACCGGAGTCCTTGTTTAGGTCCTTGCTCTTTGTACTGTGTGCACTTGATTCACTGCACCACTGCCTGACCCGCCCCCCAAGATATTACTTTTCTAATGATCAGAACTTTAAATATGCTTTAAATAGCTCTCAAAAATGATTCTCTTAATTTTAACTTTCAACAAACTGAAGATGATATAAATTGTCAGTTGTGCACTTATTCTACTTGGTTTTACCTGAACTTTTTGGGTCTTTCATTCAAGACTTTGAGTCACTGAATGTTATCAGTCATTATTTCTTCAAAACCTACTTTACTTTGTCCTTTTGTCCCCCTCCTTCTGAAGTTCCATCTTTCATATCTTAGATTACTTTGTATTGTCCCACAATTTGTGGATGTTCTATTGTGTTCCCTGACCACACTACCAGTTTGGTCTTCTGTTTTCAGCCTGTACAATATACTTATTCTTTTCTTGCCTGTATTTAGTTGGCAGAAGACCCTATCAAAGGTATTCCTGAGCTCTGTTATTAAGGTCTTGAATTTTCAATTCATATTTTTCTTGTGGTTTACATTTCTGATGGAATTGGCTATCTGATCTTGGTATGTATCATTTTCATTAAAATATTTAATTATTAATTTTAACTTTTAAATCCCCCTATCTGAAAGATCCAAGATCATTCTTGTATATGAAACTTGATCTAATGATTGCTTTGTTTGTTCAAACTGTGTTTTATGCATATATATATATAATTCACAATAGATATATACACATATATAAAAGATACGTTGAAGATTGAAGATTCTCTCCATACTGCCTTTGAAAGTCTTCTGAAAATTTAAATTATTTCATAATAAAAAGTATAAAGGACAAGTGGTAATTATTTATTCCCTTCACTGGCATACCAAACAGGATCTTAAAAATTCACTAGCCTTTCTGTTTCTATCATGCCTTGTTTAAGATTACAGATAGTTGGAACAATGATAGCTATGAGTGTCATTTTTTTCTACACTACTTCTGTATTTAAAAAAATGTATCAATGCACTGATTTACAAACACACAAGCCATCATAAGCTCAATTAATTATGAGTAGGATCTCTCCTTCTTATGACTTATTCATCTGCATTGCAATATATACACCCAACATGATGTACCCTTGCCAGGAATGTGTTTCTTTTTCTACTCAAATGTATTTTTATGGTTTGACATTTCTTTTTTCTCTCTGCTCGTCTCTTCTTGTCATATTTTTAATATTGCATGTTTCTCTCTAGCCTCTATACTGATGCTGTTTAAAGGAGAAGATTTGAAGTGAAGTACCGGTTTGACTGCTACGGAATTGAAGCATATACTAGTAGAATAGCAAAAGGTACTTTTTAAAAACTTTGCTATATTTTAAATCTTAAGACTTGTCATGAAATGACAAGACTTGGTGACATTGGTTTAAAATCCATGTTTAGATTTTATTGTCACATTATTTCTCTTGTTCTACACTTGGAAAAATATCTTCTAGGTTGATGAATTCAAAAAGAGCATTGGAACAATCAAATTCAATATAATTATTCTTTGAAAAATTCAATATACATACAGACAAATTTGACACATACACACAACTATCTTAAGACTAGTTGAGCCATGAAATTAAAACAGCCCATTAAAAGGTAGACTTTAGAGAGGTGATGATAGAAAGAATGAGTAATAACAGAAAGTTGAAAGGAAGTATATGAGAATGAAATTTCTTCATGGTGAAATCATCTGAATTGGGATAGGTTAAAGGTCAGAAATAAGAAGAGAGATTATAGTTTTCTGTGTTTCAACTATTAAAGCTATGTTGAGGCATAGAAAGAAAAAAATGAAGCAATGCCATATTTAAAATCCTAGGGAAAGGTATGTATTGCTTGAATAAATAGAACATACTTTGTAATTAGAAAATGTAATGAATATTCTTCTGTGGCAGAAACTTAGCTAACAATACTCAACATATTCTGTATAAGTAATTAGGTAACACTATTTAGTACCACAGATAACCTTTAAATGACTGTATCAGTATGGAAGTCATAGAGAAATATTAATATGTTTTTATTTATTGAAAAGAAATGGCATCTAAAAAGACCAAGCTAAAAGTATTCAGATATAAAAGAACGAAAGAGGAAGCTTTGAAACCAAATTTCAACTGTATCTCCCAGGAAAAGCTGTTGACCCAAGTCATGGAGCTGTCTGGAATGTGGGAAAAAGACCTCTCCACCTGGCACTCCATATGTAGAACTATCCCAGAGCTACAGGATTTAGCAGAAACTGAACTGGGGGAATCTGGATGGGAAGAAAACATGAGCCAAACCTGGCTGAGAGCGCCGTCTCAAGTGGGCAGCACAGTTAGTACTGGACGTATTCTATAAAGAGGCACTGAGCAAAATGTCAGAGAGGAGTCCAAAACACTGAACCCTGTGAATACAGGGTGATGTGCCAGCCAAATAACTCAGATTAGAGCAGTAGGGGATCAGGACAGAGCATCTTTGACATTTTGCCAAAGCAACTGCTGCTCTAGCCAACTCTTCCTGGCCTTGTTAAGGTGCCCCTCTCTGGTGTGCTTTACAGGTACTTTGAGGGCAGTGTAGGGGGACTCTTAGAAAACTAACAGGGTCACTGAAGTGGCAGCTTGTTGTTTATGAATGCTAGCTGTATATGAAGTAAATTAATATCAACTCCCTTTTTGTTGTTGTTGGACCATGCTAACACATATTACATGCCATTATAAAATTAACAGAATGCCATCTTTTTCTAGAAAAAAAATCCTTTTTTATGAAATATGAGCCTTGAATGCTGTCATGGAAAAAAAAACTATACTAAACTAAACTGAACTAAGAGCCAGAAACCTTGGCTATGCCATTGTGCTCCTGGGCATTTCACTCACTCTGCCTTAGATTCAGTTCTCTCATCTGTAAAATGAGCAGGTTGGGCCAAATAATCTCTAAGGCCTATTCCACATGCATAATTGTACAAATCCATCATTATTATCACTACTTAATGTGAGCAGCTATCTTGTCAGTGTATACATATACCAATTCAAAGCTGTTGGCTTAATAAAATAATACTTCTAAAACATCTATTTAATTTTTCATGGAAAGGAAATTGAATAAATTGATTAAACAAATTCTGAAATAATATAATTCAGGTTCTTGGAGCTTTTCTTAGAGAGGAAAACTAGCTTGGTTAGCTATCAATCTATCCAAGTTGCACCTTTTTTTAAATTTTCAATATTTAGTTACATATTTTCCTCCTGCCAACAGCAGTTACCAATTTTAACTGAATGGTGGAAGAGCAGTTCTGATTCTCCATGTTATGCTATTGGATTTTATAGCATGCATTTCAAGATGGTTTCACTGGGACCTGCCAGAGTGGCTTATTTCCAACCTCTGAGTCTCCTTGTTACACTTTTGTCCTGGATAGCATTGTTTGCCTTTTTGTCTGCTCTCTGATTAAACTGACATCATTTTGCCTTTTGTGGTGTTAGTGTCATTTTCTGCTGATAGTAACTAGTAATGGTAACAGACTGGTGTCCTTGTGGAATGGGTAGCCTCCATTGATTGGTTTGGTGTTTAATGCAGACTTGTTAAATGACATGCAGCCTTGTCTTTGTGCTAAGTGGCAGCTGAATGGGTGTCAGTGAGAGAGGTTATTAAGCACAGATAAGAGGCAGCACCTCTATTCTCTGGCAATGTCACTTTCTCCCAGTTGAGGAGAGACATTTGTTCAAGAATTTTTTTTTCTCCTTTCAGTGACAATACTCATGGGAGAAAGTTGCTGTCTAAGTTGCTGTGTGACTATAAAACGTAACTTTTCATGAATGTAAACTCAGGAGTTTCATTTAGAACAGATTTCCTTATAACGATATTGCATTGCATGCAGACATTTAAGTTAGAATTAATAAATTAGTAATAGTATAAAAAAGAGAACTAGCAGCCTAATAACAAGTGCTATTTGACAATGTTGCTTAGCATTTGAAAGTTAAAATTACTAAAAATAAATTGTTCCCAGGTCAGCAAATAAATGAGAAATAAGAGTACAACAAAACATAATAGGATTTTGAAAGTTTTCAAATAATTTAACTAGAAATAAAATGGTGATGTGTAATTATTTTTTGTGTTTATTTAAATTTCAATCTATGTATTACATATAGTCATGGAAAAATATTAAAATAGGAAGCAGGAACCCCAGCTATTTCATTGTGCTCCTGGGCATTTCACATTACACAGGTGATATGTATAATTCTCACTTTATGTTACAAATTTGCTAAAAATCTATTCACAGGAATTTATTCTAACTTGTCTTCCCTTGGCTCACTGGTAAATTTTCTGTGTAGGGTTAACTGATATATGTTAGGTTTTATATTAGTAGGTTTTTTTTGTGTTTTGTTTTGTTTTGTTTTTGCCTCCAGGATTATGCTGGGGCTTGGTCCCTGCACTAGGAATCCACTGCCGCAATTTGCTGATTCATTTGTCTTCCTTTATTCCCAAGAAATTCTATATCCCCCCCTCCTCTCCCACACATACACAACACACACATTTCTGTCTTAATGAAGTAGATTTTGGGGATATCCTAAATACATAGTGTATTAAATCTAACTAGAAAGTTAAAGTCACTGTTAGAAAGGACAGAAGCAAATCACAGTATAAGTCAGTCTACTTTTTCCATTACATAATCTCTGAACTTTTTTCTGTTCAATAAAATGATTATTACAATACAACAGAAAAGTTGCTCTAGAGATTTGCTAAAATAGAGTAAGGAGAGAACTCAGTTCATTACCAGATGTAGAACTGAAAATTACTAAACTAGGTATCTATCTATAAACCATAATGAAGAATTAAAATTATATCTCAGTCCAACACTATTTCAAGCATGAATCATACTTATCCAATATCTATTCCTTATTTCAAACCAAGAAACAAAATAAGTTCTATGATATTTTTATCTTTTTGGTCATAAAATGCAGGAATTTAACATATGTATACACATAGAAATGCATGCCTATTCGGGTATACTTAACTACTGATAATTTCAAATACACTGGCACTTTTGTGTCTTATTTCAAATCTTTGAATTGTTATCTTTATTTTACAAATAAATACTCCTAGGCTGTGAGATGTTAAGAAATTTCACAAGATGTAAGGAACAAACCTGCACTTTATGTCTACTAATTTGAGTCTGTTTTTTTATTTTTTTTAATTTTTAATTTTTTAAAATTTTTTATTTAAGAAAGGAATAATGAACAAAAACATAAGGTAGGAGGGGTACAACTCCACACAATTCCCACCACCCAATCCCCATAACCCACACCCTCCCATGATAGCTTTCCCATTCTCTAGCCCTCTGGGACCATGGACCCAAGGTCGTTGAGTGTTGCAGAAGGTAGAAGATCTGGCTTCTGTAATTGCTTCCCTGCTGAACATGGGCGTTGACTGGTCGGTCCATACTCCCAGTCTGCTTCTCTCTTTCCCTAGTAAGGTGTGTCTCTGGGGAAGCTGAGCTCCAGGACACGTTGGTGGGGTCTTCAATCCAGGGAAGCCTGGCCAGCATCCTGGTGGCATCTGGAACCTGGTGATTGAAAAGAGAGTTAACATATGAAGCCAAACAATTTGTTGAGTAATCATGGATCCCAAGCTTGGAATAGTGGAGAGGAAGTGTTAGGGAGGTACTCACTGCAAACTCTAGTGTACTTCTGCTTTCAGGTATATATTTTGCAGTAGTTTATGGATACGTGTGCACATAAGCTCTCTCTCACAGAAACTGGTGTATATCTAGGTTATGGGACTTTGTTAGAAAGTGAACTACCTGAGATGAAATTAGAGTGTACTATTAAAGGAAAGGTCTCACCCGAGTAATGAAGCTGAAGGGTTGTCATTCCACACGTGAAGTCTCTGGATACAGTCTGAGGTGAAGCATGTTGAGGTGGCAATCGTTGCGTTGGTTAGGTTGTGATCGGCAGATGCAATATTATTTGGTTTGGATTGGGAGATGCATATGGGAAAGTGGGCCCTATCCAAGGGTTCCAGGACTGGGGGAAGTAGGGGCTCTATAGTGGAGATGTGAGGTTCCTGCTGTCTTAGGGTTCAAAAAGACAATCGATAGTTAATATTATCATCACATTATTTGTTAATTGGGTTAACTTTGAAAAGTCCCTTTGTTATGGTTTGCTGTACAGTATCTTGTATATAGCTGTGCTATTGGATGCTTCTAATCTACTTGGTCTAGGCTTTTGAGAGAGTCCGCATATCAAATACAAGGCCTATATATTAAAAAGATTCAGTTGGTCTTTTGAGAAACTTTGAGACATACAATTGATTTCCCCCCTCTCATATTAATTAACTACTGATTTATATGTCTACATTTTGTGAGGAGTGTACATAAACACCATTCCCACCACCAAAGGACTGTGACCCATCCCTCCTGCCCACTCCCACCCCCCACTGGCCCAGGAAGCTGCATGTCTACACCTCACCACTGGGTTTTTACTTTGGTGCCCTACTTATAATTTGATCAGGTCCTGCTTTTAGGGTTAGGGTTAGGGTTAGGGTTAGGGCTAGGGTTAGGGTTAGGGTTACCTATACTCATCTTTATCTTTCTGACTTAGCTCACTTAACATAATTCCTTCTAGCTCTGTCCAAGATGGGTCAGAGAAGGTGGGTTCATTGTTCTTGATAGCTGCATAGTATTCCATTGTGTATATATACCACAGCTTTCTCAGCCACTCATCTGTTGTTGGGCACCTGGGTTGCTTCCAAGTTTTAGCTATTATGAATTGTGCTGCTATGAACATAGGACTACACACCTCTTTTTGGTTGGGTGTTATGGAGTCCTTGGGGTATAACCCCAGGAGAGGAATTACTGGATCATACGGAAGGTCCATGTCTAGCCTTCTGAGAGTTTTCCAGACTGCTCTCCACAGAGGCTGTACCAATTTACATTCCCACCAGCAATGTAAAAGGGTTCCTCTGTCCTCACATCCTCTCCAGCATTTGTTGCTGCTGTCCTTTTTGATGTATGCCATTCTTACAGGAGTGAGGTGGTATCTTAGTGTTGTCTTAATTTGCATTTCTCTGACAATCAGTGACCTAGAGCAGTTTTTCATATGTTTGTTAGCCTTTTGGATCTCCTCTGAGGTGAATGTTTTGTTCATATCCTCTGCCCATTTTTGGATGGGGTCATTTGCTTTTTTGGTGCTAAGTTTGCTGAGCTCTTTATATATTTTGGTGATTAGTTTCTTGTCTAATGTATGGCATGTGAAGATCTTCTCCCATTCTGTGAGGGGTCTTTCTGTTTGTTTAATAGTTTCTTTGGATGTGCAGAAGCTTTTCAATTTGATGTAGTCCAATTGGTTTGTTTCTGCTTTAGTCTTCCTTGCAATTGGGTTTGATTCATCAAAGATGTCCTTGAGGTGTAGGTGGGAAGTGTTTTACCAATGTTTTCCTCTAAGTATTTGATTGTTTCTGGTCTGACATCTAGGTCTTTGATCCATTTGGAGTTGATTATTGTTTCTGGTGAGATAAAGTGGTTCAATTTCATTCTTCTGCATGTTTCAACCCAGTTTTCCCAGCACCATTTATTGAAGAGAGCCTCCTTTTTCCAATTAATCCTTTGGGCACCCTTATCAAAGATTAGATGCCCATAGGTGTTGGGATTTACTTCTGGGCTTTCAATTCCGTTCCACTGGTCTGTGTGCCTATTTTTGTTCCAGTACCATGCCATTTTGATGATGATGGTTTTATTTTTTTTAAATTTTTTTTCCCCACCCCCAATGATGGTTTTATAATATAGTTTAGGGTCAGGGAGTGTGATGCCTCCATTTCTGTTTCTTTTCCTCAAGATGGTTTTGGCAATTCTAGGTATTTTCAGGTTTCAGATAAATGATTGTAGTGTTTGTTCTATTCTCCTAAAGAAGCTGGGTTGAACTTTGATGGGTATTGCATTAAATTTGTATATGGCTCTGGGGACAATATTCATTTTGATGATATTTATTCTTCCAATCCATGAGCATGGGATATCTTTCTATTTCTTGGTATCAGTTGCTATCTCCTTGAGTAGCGACTCATAGTTTTCAGTATACAAGTCTTTCACTTCTTTGGTCAACTTTATTCCTAGGTATTTGATTGATTTTGTTGAAACAGTAAATGGGAGTGATATCTGGATGTCTTCTTCTTCAGATTTAGTGTTTGCATAAAGAAATGCCACTGATTTTTGTACATTGATTTTGTACCCTGATACCTTGCTATATTGCCTAATAACTTCTTGTAATTTTCTACTGGATTCTTTAGGTCTTTCTATGTATACTATCAGATCATCTGCAAATAGTGAGAGCTTGACTTCTTCCCTTCCAATCTGTATCCCTTTGATTTCTTTCTCTTGCCTGATTGCTATGGCAAGAACTTCCAATACTATGTTGTAGAGTAACGGTGACAGTGGACAGCCCTGTCTAGTCCCTGATCTGAGGGGGAATGCTTTCAGCCTCTGTCCATTGAGTATGATGTTGGCTGTAGGTTTGCTATATATAGACTCCACTATCTTGAGAAATTTCCCATCTATTCCCATTTTTTGTAGAGTTTTGAGCATGAATTGGTTTTGGATTTTGTCAAAGGCATTCTCTGCATCTATGGAGATAATCATGTGGTTTTTGGCTTTGCTTTTATTGATGTGGTGAATGACATTGATTGACTTACAGATGTTGAACCAGACTTGCATTCCTGGGATGAATCCCACTTGGTCATGATGAACAATCTTTTTGATGTGTTGCTGTATCCGGTTGGCCAAGATCTTGTTTAATATTTTGGCATCTATGTTCATCAGAGATATTGGTCTGTAGTTTTCCTTTTTTGTTCTGTCCCTATCAGCTTTTGGTATCAGGGTGATGTTGGCTTCATAGAAGGTGGAAGGGAGTATTCCTGTTTCTTCAATCTTGTGGAAAAGCTTAAGAAGTATGGGTACTAACTCTTTCCTGAAAGTTTTGTAGAATTCGTTTGTGAAGCCATCTGGTCCAGGACTTTTGTTGTTGGGGAGATTCTTAATAACGGTTTCAATATCTTTGTCTGTGATTGGTGCATTTAGATTTTGTAGTTCTTCTTGGTTCAGTTTTGGAAGTGCATAGGTTTCTAGGAATTGTTCCATTTCTTCCAGATTCTCTCGCTTGGTGGCATATAGTTCTTTATAGAAGTTTCGCAGGATTCTCTGGATTTCTGTGGTGTCAGTTGTGATATCTCCTGCACCATTTACAATTCGATTAATTTGAGTCTTCTTTCTTATTTATTTGGTGAGTCTGGCTAGGTGGTTGTCAATTTTGTTTAATCTTTCAAAGAACCAACATTTGGCTTCATTGATCTTTTGTATGGTTCTTTTATTTTCGATGTTGTTTATTTCTGCTCGAACTTTAGTGATTTCTGTCCTTCTGGTTGCTTTAGGGTTCCTTTGTTCCTCTTCCTCTAAGTCCTTGTGGTGTGCAGTAAGGTCGTTCATTTGGGCTTCTTCTTGGTGTTTAATATGTGATTGTATGGCTATAAGTTTCCCTCTCAGTACTGCTTTAGCTGTGTCCCAAATATTTTTATAGGTTGTGTCTTCATTTTAATTAGTTTCCAAGTTTCCAGGTACATTTGAATTTCCTGCTTGAGTGAGTCTCTGACCCAGTGGTTCTTAAGGAGCATGTTGTTTAGTTTCCAAATTCTATGTCTTTTAATAATTTTCCGTTTGTTTTTAAATGTTAGTTTTACTCCACTGTGGTCTGAGAAGATACTTGGGATGATTTCAGTGCTCTTGAATTTATTGATGCTGTCTTTGTGGCCTAACATGTGGTCTATCCTTGAGTATGTGTTATGTGGATTTGAAAGGAAGGTGTATTCCAGTTTTTTGGGGTGGAGGAGCCTGAAAATGTCCAAGAGGTCTAGTCTGTCAATCTCTTCATTCAATTCTCTTGTATCTTTATTGGTTCTCTGCTTTGTTGATCTGTCTAAGTGTGAGAATGGGGTATTGAAGTCTCCCACTATTATTGTATTACTATTGATGTATTTTTGAAATTCTTTCAGTAAATGCTTAATGTATTTAGATGGTCCCTCGTTGGGTGCATAGATGTTAATAATTGTTAAGTCTTCTTGGCTGATTGATCCTCTAATCATTATGTAATGTCCTTGCCTAACTTTTATTACTTTATTTAATTTAAAATCTATCGTGTCTGAGATGAGAATGGCTGTTCCTGCCCTTTTTTGTGGTCCGTTAGCCTGTATGATAGTTTTCCATCCTTTCACTTTAAGTCTGTGTTTATCTTGTTGTGACAGATGGGATTCTTGCAAGCTGCATATGGTTGGGTTATGTTTTCTGATCCATCCCCCCACCCTGTGCCTTTAGATGGGTGAGTTTAAGCCATTGACATTTATTGATATTATGGATTTAATGTATTGTAGTGCCATTGTTCTAAAAGAAAATTGTTTACTCTGATATATTGCAAGTATTATAGTGATGTTCTTGTTTATAAGAGATATTTTAGTACCTCTTTCAAGGCCGGTTTGGTGATGGTTGCCTCCGTTAACTGTTGTTTGCCTAAGAAGATTTTGATCCCTCCATCTAGCTTGAATGAAAGTCTAGCAGGATATATTATCCTTGGTTGAAACCCTTTTTCATTCAGTACTTGGTAGATATCTTGCCATTCCCTTCTGGCTTTTAGAGTTTGAGTGGAGAAGTCTGCAGATAATCTTATAAGTTTTCCCTTGTATGTGACTTTTTGTTTCTCTCTTGCAGCCTTTAGGATCCTTTCTTTATCCTTACTTCTTCTCATTGTGACTATGATGTGTCTTGGTGTCTTCAGGTCTGGGTTGATTCTGTTTGGTACTCTCTGGGCCTCTTGAACCTTGATATCCTTTCTGTTATTCATGTCTGGGAAGTTTTCTTGTATTATTTCCTCTAGAATGTTTGCTTCCCCTTCCTCTCTTTCTTCCTCTGGCAGGCCAATTATGTGAATGTTACTTCTTTTGATATCATCCCATATGTCTCTGTTGTTGTTTTCAGTGTCTCTCAATCTCTTTTTAAGCTCTTTCACCTCTTTCTTCTTTTTCTCTAACTCATCCTCTGTCTGACTAATTCTGTTTTCTGCTTCTGTTAGTCTGCTTTCCCTTGCCTCAGCTTCTTTCTTCATTACAGCTATTTCAGCTTTCAGTTGTCTAATTGCCTCAAGATAATCAGTATTTTCCTTGGGGGTCTCAACTGTTGTTTCCTTAATACTGTCATTCCTTTCCTCCAATGTTGTTTTCATTTCTGTGATTAATAAGTTTATTATTGCTTGCATACTTTTCTTATCTATGGTTACTTCTGGATGATTTGTAGTTTCTTCTGGGCTCTCGTCTTCATTCATTGGAGTAGCAGTTTTATTTGTTTTTGATCTACCCATTTTTTTGTTTATGTGTTTCTCTTTTTTTTATGCTCTGTTGTTCCTCAGTTATTGTGTCTTGAGTACAAATAACACTGTACTAAATACCTTTATGACAATTGCACTCACCAACCTCCGGAATTACAGTAGCAACTGAAGTAAGTATTGAAGTAGTTTAATCGTTACCAGTTAGCCAAACAATTTCTCCAGTCTGTGAAAAAATAGTAACCAAATCCCAGTGAAGAAAGAGAAAAGAAAGATAGCAAGAATAGACAGTTATGCAAATCTACTATCCACTGTATATTCTAGGGGTAACAAGAGGGGAAAGGGAACTAGAGCAGAGATACACACATAAAGAATCCACTCTGAGTCAGATTTCTTTCCCCAAGTAATTCACAAATTCAGAAAGGCAAAGAAGAAAGAAGTGTATGACAAGATTAAAAAATAAAAAGAGAGAGAGAGAGAGACAAGAGAGAGAAAAGGGAGAAGATAAGAAAAAGTGTTGTAATTAAAGAGCAGTGCAAGGAACTTCCCAAATGTGTATCAGTGAATTAAAAAAAAAAAAAAACACCCTGTTTGGTGGTATGGGGTATTCTGCTAGGAGTTGGTCCCCGGGGGGGGGGGGAGGATGTATGCTTGAAAATTAAAAGGAAGAAAAAAGAATTTTTTTCCCCTACTCTAATTCTTAACCCAAATTAAGTTATAGTCATCTCTTTTGTCACCGCTATGACACCTTATTGGCTGGCCTGCTAAAGGCAGAAAATCCTATTGTTTCCAGGGAATGTGTTTGGAGCTCAGTGGCTAGCAGCTTCTCTGTCCGCCAACTTCCGGGAACTCCCTCCCCCTCCAGACTTTTTTAAAGGATTTCTCGAAAATGAAAACTAGCTCCAAGTCCTTTGATCCAATACGAGCTATACTCAAGAAGTCTTTGGATCTGCCCTCAGGGTCGCGGTGGTCCCTGGAGACTCCCAAGAGAAAGCCCCTGAGCTAAAGTGCTCTCTCCGGGTCCTCTGCCCGCCGCCCAGCAGTGCTCTGCAACCGGCGGAGGAGCCGCCTTCCCGGGTGGAGGACAATGCCCTGCACACTCGCCTTGCTCGGCGCCGCCTGGGAAGTCTGGAGCCCTGCTAGTCTGTGTCACCTTTACTCTAATTCTTAACCCAAATTAAATTATAATCACCTCTTTGGTGTCACCCCTTATTGACAGGCCTGCTAAAGGCAGAAAATCCTACCGTTTCCAGAAGATGTGATCAGAGAACACGCTGTTAGCAGCTTCTCAGTCTGCCATCTTCTCCTCACTCCTATTTTAGTCTTTTATACTTACATGTCCTTTTGAACTATGCTCTAGCACAAATATCTGAATGACATTTTAGCTGTTTGATGCTAAACTATCAGACATTATTAATAACTTCAAGAAATACAGCACACAAGAAGTCCAAAGGGAACCTTAAGAACTGGGGATATTTTTCATGGTTTCTCATATTCTACCTTTCTGAATCAGACCTTCTTTCTCTGGCCCAAATAAAAGTGTCTCAAAGTAAGGTTTGTAGTCACTTCATATACCAGTAAGTATGCATTGAGCAACACCCCATACTTTATTGAGATTTTATCTTTTAAAAAACGTTAATGATTTGGTTCTTTTATTTGTATGGATTAGAGGCCAGGAGAGCAAGACAAAGAGATATAGAGAGAAAGATAAAAAGGGAGGCTGGCCATAGTGTCACTTACCTCTGGAATGTGTGGAGTTGGGGATCAAGCCAGAGAACTCATTCATGCAAGTCCTATGCCCTCCCTCTGGGTATCTTCCTGACTTATCCACGCCTTTATTTTATTTATTTTATTCATTTATTTATTTATTTTTCTTTTTACCAGACCATGCTTAGCTCTGACTTACAGTGGTATGGAGGACTGAACCTGAGACTTTGGAGGCTCAGGCATGAGAGTCTCTTTGCATAACCATTATGCTATCTACCCCCACCCCTAAAAAATATTTTTATTATCTTTATTTATTTGTTGGATAGAGATTGCCAGAAATTGAGAGGAAGGGGGTATAGGGAGGGAGAGAGAGAGAGAGAAGAGAGAGAGAAATGGACCTGCAGCACTGCTTCACCACTTGTGAAGCTTTCCCTCTTCTGGTGGGCACCAGGGGGCTTGAACCCTGATCCTTTCTGTGCTTTGTAACATATGCACTTAACCGGTTGCACCACCACCCAGCCTCCATTCATGCCTTCATTTTACACCCCAGATAGTTTTGTAGATTGTAAGATTCTGTTTTATGAGCCATAATTCATAAATCAGTAGATACTAGATTGTGACTACAGGTGATTCTAAAGTAAATATTCTAAAGTAAAGTAAATCACCTTTAGATTCAGTGTAAATGTTTTTCATTTGCAGATTCTCATCTAGCAAATAAAATTCATCTATTTACAAGACACACACACAAATATTAGACAAAATGATTGGTGTTTTTCCTTTCACAGAAGCCTCTTAACTAGTTTTCAGTAGAGGAACAGATAAAATTCCAGTACTTATGATTATTCTTTTCCAAACTTTTTTATTAAGGAAATGAATGATTATGAAAGGCAGGGATAGGAAACCATTTTTCTGTGAAGGATCATTTGGATATTTATAACATCATTCACAGGTCATACAAAATTACTAACTTAAAAATAGCATTTACTGAATTTGGAGTTCCTCCTGTGTTTGTCTTGGTAGGAACAGATAAAATGATTTTGCCAGTAGTATATGACCCATGGGTCAGATGTTTCTCTCCCCTGATGTGAGGCGTGCATTTAATAAAGTTATCTAATGAACACAGATATGCACTTTATCATTTTACTATAATGGAATTACTATTCTCTTGAATATTACATGTAGTAAAAAAAAAAAGTAAACATAGCATCTGCAAAGAAAATAATTATAAAGCTCATTTCTAATGTTCTGAGGACTTTACAATTATTCAATTATTTTCTTTGCAGATATATATGTTTGCTTTCCTACCCCACCCAAGAGACAACAGAATATCAATTCACTTCTAGTAAAATAAAAACAAGTGTTTATTAGTTAAATTTATCTAATACATACCTTACACAATCATATATATGAAAAGGAACATTAACATATATCTTCTCCTTTTTAATTTCTGTGAAAATTATACTATTCTTCTAAATATGTTCACTTAGATCTTTTTTTTATTTTCTAGCATAGTGCATAAATCACTCATAATAGTTTGTTGATTAAAAGAATGACTTTCTGAAATATTTGTTTCTTGACCCATTGAAATGAAAGCCATTGTCATGCTAAATTTTAAGACAATTAGTCATAAATAGTTATTACAAATTAGAAATATCTAATTGTGGTTTGTGATTTATTCTTGTTCCTCATGGGAGTAAGTTGATTTTTATTTTATTTATAAAGAGAGAGTCTTACTCCCAACTTATTTTGCAAACACCTATTATGGGGAGTGAGAAATTGTACCCATGTGTCGACAACTGTACTAGACACCATTAACCAATTCTTCCAAAAAAAATAATAAGTATGCAGGATTCAGTGGCAGTGCAGAAAGCGCACGTGGCGCAAAGAACTGGCAGAAGGATCCAGGCGGAAGGATCCCGGTTTGGGCCACCGGCTCCCCACCTGCAGGGGAGTCGTTTCAGAAGCCCTGAAGCAGTTCTGCAGGTGTCTTTCTCTCCCACTCTCTGTCTCCCCTCCTCTCTCGATTTCTCTCTGTTCTATCCAACAATGACATCAACAAAAATAATAATAAGCACAAGGCTAAAACAATAAGGGCAACAAAAGGCGAAAAAATATATCTTCCAAGAGCAGTGGATTCACGGTGCAGGAATTGATCACTAGCAATAACCCCGGAGGTAAAGAAAAAAGAAAGTGCATAAGAAAAAATGAGAAAAATGAAAAGAGAGAGAGATTAAGACATCATTTTATCCAGTCTTCCTCCAGTACAAAGGAGGTCAAGCTCCAACCTGGGTCACTTACATGATAAAGCAGGTACACTATCCAGTGGGCTATATTGCTGGTCCTATGTATATTCATTTGAATGTAAAATTTCAGAATCTTTTGGACCACAGAAATTCATATATATGACCATGTTATAGTATGTGCCAATTATTCATCAGTTAAGTTGTGTATGTATATCAGTGATATTCTTGTTTTCTAAGATCTGGAGTAAGATTTAAAAGCAGGTTCATGAAGAAAAACAAGTTATCATTCATTCGAGATCCTGTATATTGAAGCACAAGTAGCCACAAATTTCAATGATTCTCAGTAATTGATATTTATGATATGTACCTAATGACAATGTCATAGGTTTCTTAATAATTCATAGAACATAGGTACTGCTTCTTGTCCCTTAAACAGTTGCTATATCTAATAAAAATGTACACATAATTTTTGTACCGTTAAATGATATTGGTCTTCCTTCAGTACACTGTACACACCATTAACACTAAAATGTCAGACCTAAATAATTCCAGCCAAAACCTTGCCAGAAACAGAGAATGCGGATTGTGACAAGATGTCATAGAGAGCTATGTCACCTACAGCAAGTGGTTTATTTTATTTTATTTTATTTAAGAAAGAATTAATGAACAAAAACATAAAGTAGGAGGGGTACAACTCCACACAATTCCCACCACCCAATCTTCATAACCCACCCCCTCCCATGATAGCTTTCCCATTCTCTAGCCCTCTGGGAGCATGGACCCAGGGTCATTGAGGGTTGCAGAAGATAGAAGGTCTGGCTTCTGTAATTGCTTCTCCACTGAACATGGGCGTTGACTGGTCGGTCCATACTCCCAGTCTGCTTCTCTCTTTCCCTAGTAGGGTGTGTCTCTGGGAAGCTGAGCTCCAGGACACATTGGTGGTGTCTTCAATCCAGGGAAGCCTGGCCAGCATCCTGGTGGCATCTGGAACCTGGTGATTGAAAAGAGAGTTAACATATGAAGCCAAACAATTTGTTGAGCAATCATGGATCCCAAGCTTGGAATAGTGGAGAGGAAGTGTTAGGGAGGTACTCACTGCAAACGCTAGTGTACTTCTGCTTTCAGGTATATATTTTGCAGTAGTTTATGGATACATGTGCACATAAGCTCTCTCTCACAGAAACTGGTGTATATCTAGGTTATGGAACTTTGTTAGCAAGTGGTTTTAATAAAATTTTTAAATGTTTTTACTATTTATTTATTTATGCAATTACTTTCCTTTGATATGAATAAATTAAATGAGTATTTACTCTGAAAACTTTTATTCTAACGTTTCTGACATTTAGACATAAATAATGCCTAAATAAAATTTATATCATAATTTATGTAATATAGAAGTGTACACAACATTCTCAAGTGATTTTAAAGAGCCAAAAGCATAATATTTTAAGATAAAGAAAATTAATACTTTTAGATAAATATTATTAGCTGTCCTATTTCTGTAACAAAAATGCCTAAAATTTTGCATTCTGTGTAGAAACATAAAATTTACACCAAAGAGCACACTAAAATCTATATGAAATCAAACTTGTGCTACTTTATTTGGTGCATGTTATTCTATTTTGTACATTTTTTCCAGTTTGGCACATTTGTGAAATACCTAGAAAATTTCAAATTAAGAAAAAGCCAATTCGGCATCTCCATGTTATTGCATTTTGTGCAATTCTTATGACTTGGTGGCATAAGTGGAATGGCAGCTGTTTCTTCAGCATATTTGATATATACTCTCAGATTAATTTCCTGATGAATATTTTGGTTGCTAAAATTCCAGTTGTTGCAAGAGCAATGATGACTCTGACACTTCTTCTGAGGTAATTAAACTTTCAGCCCATCTGCACGGTAACTTTCATAATATTTTCAAAGGGCACAGAATGCTTTTAATATTTGTACCACTTCATTTTTACTTGCTAAGGGACCTATTATCTAGCTCAACATTGTTGAAACATGTTTTTTTTTTCAAAAATTAGGTAGAGAAAGGGGACATTAAATATCTCACACAAGTAAGGAAGTACCGGATTTTAAAATAACCTTCTTTATAAAAATGCATTTTCATTATCTTGAATGAGACATTTTATCTTTTACTTTCCAAGATATTCAGTCCTAGGTGAACTCATAATCTCTAAATATAGCCTTTCTTGTTCTGGAACCCTTATCTCCTCTGTTTTGAGAGATTTCTTGCTTTTGAATACTTCATTAAGATAATACTAGGGCTAGTTTGATAGTTTATCTGAGAAGGCATCTGCTTTGCCATGCATGTGAGCCAGTTTTGAATCTTAGAGCTGTGATCTCTATCTGTGTCTCTCTTTATAGCTAAAAACTTAGCGTGTGACAGTGAAGCCCAGCAAATGACCAGAAAAATGAGAAAGGAAGATCATATTAAAAATAATGAAGACAATGAGTTAGGCAGTCTCAGAAAGATATCCTTTCGAGACTAGGGATATCAATTGCTTTAAATCTATACAATAATAATCATCTCAGAAAGTACACTTATATGCATCAGTTAGGTATCTAATGTGATGTAGATGGAAAAAAAAGGTTCTGTAATGAATAGTAACTATTATATTTTGACATTTTCTCTTAATTCCATAATTAAAAAAAGTATTTATTTAAAAAAGGAGACATTAACAAAACTGTAGGATAGGAGGGGTAAAACTGCACACAATTCCCACCACCAGATCTCCATATCCCATCCCCTCCCCTGATAGCTTTCCTATTCTTTATCCCTCTGGGAGTATGGACCCAAGGTCATTGTGGGTTTCAGAAGGTGGAAGGTCTGGCTTCTGTAATTGCTTCCCCACTAAACATTGGCGTTGACTGGTCTATCCATACTCTCAGCCTGCTGGTCTCTTTCCCTAGTACGTTAGGGTTCTGGGGAATCAGAGCTCCAGGACACATTGGTGGGGTCATCTGTCCAGGGAAGTCTGGTTGGCATCATGCTAGCATCTGGAACCTGGTGGCTGAAAAGAGAGTTAACATACAAAGCCAAACAAATTGTTGAGCAGTCATGGACCTAAAGAGCTGGAATAGTGCAGATGAAGTGTTGGGGGTACTCACTGCAGACTCTTGTGTATTTATGCTTTCAGATATATATTTTGCACTAGTTTATGGATACGTGTGAACATATGCTGTATCTCATGGGACCTGGTCTATATCCAGGTTTTGGGACTTTGTTAGGAAGTGAACCACCTGGAATGGAATTAGAGAATACTATGAAAGGAAAGGTCTCACCTGAGTAATGAAGCTGAAGGGTTGTAATTCCACACCTGAGGTGGTACTCGTTGCATTGATTAAGTTGGGATCAGCGGATGCAATATTATTTGGTATGAATTGAGAGAAGCCTGCAAGAAAGTGCTCCCCACCCTAAGGTTCCAGAACTGGGGAAAACATAGGCTTTGTAGTAGAAATGTGAGGTTCCAGCTGTCTTAGGGTTTAAGAAGACAATAGATAGTTATTGTTATAATCACATTATTTGGTAATTGGGTTAACTTTGAAAATCCCTTTGTTAGGATTTGCTGTTTAATACCCAACATCACCATAATTTATGTCCTTTGACATTATTTGTATATAGCTGTGCCACCAGTTGCTTCTGTCTTCCTGGTCTAGGCTTCTGAGAGAGTCAACATATCAAAGACTCAGCCTATGTATTAAAAAGACTCAGTCTGTGCTTTAAAAAGTTTGAGACATACAATCATTTTTCCCCTCTCATATTAATTAAACTGATTTATATGACTACAAATTAATAGGCGTGTACATAAACACCATTCCCACCACCAAAAGACATTTTCTCTTAATTCCATTATTTTAACATTATCAGTGTTTCTTATTGGGGAGTTTCAGAATAAAAATTGAAATTTAGTTTCCACGGCATTATGATTATTATTATTAATTTATTTATATAAATGCTAAAATTAAAATAGTCATAAACTAGAATTACTCTATGTTCTTACTTTTATTTACCATATCATTAACATTTTAAAAAGTAACTGACATCTCTCAATGTGTTCATGACTTTTAATGAGTATGATTTAGTACCTTCCTTTTTAGTAGTAATAGAATATCTATTTCTAATGACATGTTCTTTCTTGTTAAAGGACGATATATATTTTACGATTATATTTTCAAGAATATAATTAAATTAGCTTAACAATTCTCACTTATATGTGATGCAAAAACTTTAATCTAGGTAACTTGATTTTAAATATTGTCTATGACAATTTAAGGCAAGCAACGAGCATTCTGTTCTTCTTAGTCTTTACAAGTACATATACATTTAGTAATTAGAACAATCATTCTTACATAGACAAATATTCACCCATTTTTTTTTCTCTTTTGAGTACATTTGTTGGGACATGAAGGTGATCTCACCTTATAGAGTGTATGCTTTTCCATTCATGGTGTTGATTTAAGCCCAGAACCACGTGGAGTACCATATTGTCGGGAAATTGTGAAGATATGGTTGAGCTTGGCAGGGCTTGACTTGAAGGGACATCCAACCTCTAGTCTTATCAGACTCAACTGCCTCACAAAGCACCCTGCATTCCTGATACTATGGCCTGCTTCCTTATTATCTACATAATCATTGTTTTGCCTGAAAGATACCCACCCATTCCATTTCTTTGATCTATCTTCTTTCCACCCTCAAGACCCTCCCTGCTTGCAGGGTAGTATTATTAATCCTACCAGTTAAAACCCTTGCAACAGTTGCTAAGGAAGTTCCTACTTTTCCCAGCCCTTTTGTCTTTCTCAGCCCCATTCCAAACCATGTCAAGCCATTTCCATTTCTGACTGGCCACTCCCGGGCCTGCCCTTTAAAAACCTTGGCTCTCTGATCAATAAAGACTTGAACTGCCTTGCTGCCAGGAGCTCTGTCATGAGTCATTTCCCTTGCATCACTGAGTGAATAGCAGCCCAGGCTGGCTCCGGTCTCATTCTCTCCAACCCAGAGAGTACAAGCCCGGGAAGAGGCACCCCCATGCTAGCCCGGCACCATATCACCATGGGAAAGTTTCAGTACTATGGTTATCTGCCTCTTTCCCTAAAATCAAAAGACTGAAATGGCCATGAGAGTTGAAGTTCTATATAAGTAAGGCCTTTGCAGAGCAACAAACAGGAAAAAACAACAGCAAAAAGAGAAGGTAATAGGAAAAATACAATTGTTATTTAACAGAAGTAATTAATTTATTAAAATTTATTTTTGCACGGAAAGTAAATCATTGCTTAATGCACTTTTTTTTCAAAAATGTAATAGCTACTAAATGCCTTCTAATAATTATTCAAATAAGTAAAGTTACAGAGTATTTCTGATACCACATGAATAAAGTTAAGAAAATGTTATATAAAAATATTTATAACTACTTGGTATAAAGAAGTGAGTTATATTAGTTGTTATACTATTTATTGTAGTATATTCTGCAGTGTATTTTAATATTTGTATTATTATACATTATAATATATAATTCTACAATCTACTATAATATACTATATTAGCTATTATTTTCTGACAATTGGGTAAGAAGAAGGAAAATTAAGTGTTGTCAACAACAAACCTATCATTTCCTTTTTATCATTTTATTAGGGTGGTTCTGAGTACAGCTTTTGAGATATGAGTACAATTTCTTGTGATAGGTATCTGTCAAACACTCTTGCCCTCAATTTAGATCCTTTTTTACCACCATGCACCAGGATCCCAGTGCCCCCTCCACTTGTTCCATTCCCCTCCATCTCCAGCATCCTCCAGCACCACACCCAGACCAAGATTAGCTTTGTGTTTTTCCTTTCTGCCCTTGCTTCTGAAGTTCCACCTATGTGTGAGATGATTTGGTATTCATCTTTCTCCTAGTTTTTCTCACTTAACATGATTACTTCAAGTTCTATCCAAGATGTGGTAAAGGAGATGAACTAATCATTAATAGGTGAGTAGTATTTCATTGTTCATATATACCACAACTTTCTTTTTTGGTTATTTATTTTAATTTTAATTTTATTAGTGACTTAAGATTGATTTACAAAATTATAAGATAACAGGAATATAGTCCCACCGCATTCCCACCACCAGAGTTTTGTATCCCCCACTGGAAGCCATAGCAGTTCACCTGAGGTCACAGATACGGGTTGACTATTATTTCTATCTATCTGCTTATATATTTGCCCATTTTTTCCCCATGGCCCTGCCTTCTCTTACTTTCCAAGTCACACCTATACCTACTTCCAGATGTCCTTCCTTTTTTTTTTTTTTTATCTTCTCTCTTTGTATCCTGACGGAGTTGGAGTTCAGAATCCTCTGTTCATCTTCCACCTATTATTTCTCCCCTGTTGGGAGTATGGACAAATTTTTTTACTGAGGTGCAGAAGGAAGATGTTCTGTCTTAACTGCTTCTCTGATGAATATGGGCATTGGCCCAACATCCATCCTGTTTGTGTCTTTCCCTAGTGGGGTAGGGCTCTGGAGAAGTGAGGTTCCAGGATACATTGGTGAGGTCCTCTGCCCAAGGAAGTCAGGATGGAATTATGAAAGAATCTGTAACTTGGTGCCTGGAAGGCAGTAAGATATAAAGCAGGACAAAATGATTAATGATTAGAAACCAAAAAGTAGAATAAAGCAGATGTGAATAGGGATCTTATGGTAGAAAAAAAGTGAGGAATTCTATTTTAGGTATATTCCTATGATTTTCATAGTTTTTGCTTGAGCTTAATAGCTAACAAAAATAGAGTCTACAAAGATGGTGTCAGACTCAAGAATGGGGCTAGACAGTTGGATTAGGGCAGAGAAAAGCTCCCAAACTTGAAGAAAATCTATGAATAAAATTAACTGTTTACCAAATTCACTTGACCCAGGGCCCATATATATTTATATTTAGCACAGGAGTCTCTGAGTCCCTGTTGGCCTGAGTTCATATGTCATGATCATAGCTGGGGACATTCTAGTCTGCATTAATTTCAAGACCAGTCTTTCTTGAGTGACAGAGTAGGATGGCCAGTCTCCCTTGGGAGAGTGGGACAGTCCCTACCAACTGTTTCTATTTTATAGGGAGGACAAGTTCATGAAATGACCTATTAGATAATGTTCTTATGATAATATTCTTGATGGAAGTGACCAGTAATTGTTTCACAACTTTCTTATTTATTTATTTATTTATTTATTTATTTTATATTCTGCTTCCAGGATTATTTTTGGGGCTCAGAATGCACTGCTCCTAGAGGCTATTTTTTCCCTTTTGTTTCCCTTGTTATTATTGTTGTTGTTATTGCTGTCGTTAATGTTAGATAGGCCAGTGAGAAATTGAGAGAGGAAGGGAAGACAGAGTTTTGATGTCTTTAAGTCTGGGTTAATTCTATTTGGACCCTCTGGGCTTCTTGAACTTTCATGTCTTTTATGTTGCCTAGACTAGAGAAGTTCTCAGCTATTATGCCCTGAAGAATGCTTTCTTCCCCTCCCTCTCTTTCTTCCTCTGGTAAGCCAATAATGCATATATTATTTATTTTGAAGTCATCCCATAGGTTTCTGTCATTGTTTTCAGTATTTCTTAATCTCTTTTTGAGGTCTCTTACTTCTTTTTTAGTTGTCTCTTATTTGTCCTTGATCTTGCTAATTCTGACTTCAGCCTCATTGATTCTATTCTCTCTCCCCTCTACTGTTTTCTGGAGTTCATCTATTTGTTACCCTGTTCTGATACTGTTTTAGCTTGATGAGCTAGTTGTGTTCTTAGCTCAGCTATTTCAGCTTTCAGCTCTCTAATAACCTTGAGATAATTAGTGTTTTCTTCCAGAGTCTCATTTGCTATTTCTGCATTTCTAATGACAGTTCTTTCAAACTCTATACTAAATCCTGTGATTATTTCCTTAACTAGTGTTTGGATGTTGACCTCATTATTTTGTGCTTCAACCTTTTGGGGGCTTTTAGCTGGACTCTTGTCCTGATTTATTTCTCCAATATTTCTTCTTGTTGGTTTGACCATTTTATATAGTATGTTATGAGGTCTCTCTCTCAGTACTTTTCAAATTACTGATCACTCTTGCCTGGATTGACTTGTGTCTAAATAAGGTAATTAAAGGGTTCATAGTTGTGGAAATTGACAGTTGTTTCAATAGTATTTTAATCCCTGAGTCAGAGCTCAGTGGTTTAAAAGCCTTTTTTGTTCTTTTTCTTCCCTATAGGTTATGGGAGCCTGAGGGCTTTTAAACTATAAGTAGGCTTCTTAGTTTAATCACTGACTCCTGACCAAGAGATAAAGCAGGGTGGGGCAGAGATAATCCAGTGGCCATAGAGTAATGGATCTTCTCCTGAGTTTCCTTGTTAGTTCTCTGTCCCCTGGTGTCAACACAGGGCCTCCCTCCTCCCCCACTGCTCCAGATTCTGAGGGCAATAGCAGTGGAGACTCACAATTGCATTTGGTGAGTCTTAGGGAAGTCCTCTCCACCCTTCAGCCCTCTTTTTGTTGGTGAAACAGACCGGAGGTGGTGTCTCAACTGGAAAACTGCTGGACTGTTACCAGACACTTAATCTCTCCCTAGGCTCCTCTCTGTCCATGAGCCACATGTGTTTGCACTCACTGGTGATTTGGTGGGTTCCTAAAGTTGTTCTAGTACTTTCTTGTTGTGGTCCCAGGTGGTCTCCTTTGGTATTCCTGGTTGACTGGGGAGAGAAGAGTAGAGAAACATCTGCTGTTGCTCTGTTGCCCCACCTCTAGAAGTCCCCCACAACTTTCTTAGCCAGTTATCTGTTGTTGGACATCCAAGATGCTTCCACATTTTGGGATACTAGAAATTGTGCTGCTATGAACAAAAGTATGATATATAGATATACATATGTATATGTATATGTGATATACATAGATATGTATATGTATATGTATATGTATATGTATATGTATATGTATATGTATATGTATATGTATATGTATATGTATATGTATATGTATATGTATATGTATATGTATATGTATATGTATATGTGATATACATAGATCTCTTAAGGCAGGTGTATTTGCTTCCTTTATATAGATCCTTAGGGAAGGAATCACCAGGCCATATAAAGTTGATCTATTTCTAAAGTTCTGAAAAGTTTCCAGACTGTTTTCCTTAGAGGCTGGACCAATTTGCATTTCCACCAGCAGTGTAGAAGAGTTCCTTTCCCCCCACATCCTTACAAACACATGGTGTTTCTGTTCTCTCTAATGTATGACATTCTCATAGGTGTAAAGTGGTATTTCATTGTTGTCTAATTTGCATTTCTTTCATAATTAATGACTCTGATTATTTTTTCATGTCTGTTAGCTCCTTGGATCTTTTTGCTGAAGATTCTGTTAATGTCTTCTTCCTATTTTTAATGTTTTTATTATTATTTTTTTTTTGCTGTTGTATTGAAAATTCTTTATGTATATTTGGCTTTATATATATTTGGTTATTAGCAGCTTGTCTGATGTATGACATATAAAGATTTCCCATTGCATAGAGAGTCTCTCTGTTTTGATGGTGGTTTCTATTACTGTGCAGAAATATTTTTCACTTTGATGTAGTCCTAATGGTTTATTTTTGTTTCCTTTGCAATTGAAGTTGAGGTAAAGATGTTTTTAAAGCTTACATTGAAGAGTTCTACCAGTGTTTTCTTTCAAATATTTGATGGTTTCTGGTCGAACATCCAAATCTTTGATCCATTTGAAGTTGCTTCTTGTGTAGTGAAACGTGGTGGTCTGTTTCATTTCTCTGCCTGTCTCAAATGGAAGTATTTCTACTACCTGCCTGGTTGGTATAATCTCTCAGTAAACCTCTTTTTGACTTAAATAATTATAGTTAGAGGAGTGAGCAAGAAAATATGACTGAAAATTGAAATACTTTGGTTGTAATTATTAGTTTTACTGTAGTTGGACATATTGATAATTTATAATATCTTATGTTTCATTAACTTGCATATGGGGTAAATATGATAGATAATTTACAGAAATACTGGAGCCAGGTGGTGTCACACCTAGTTAAGCGCTCATATCATAGTGTTCAAGGACATAGGTTCAATCCCCTGGTCCCCACCTACAGGGGGAACACTTCACAGGTGGTAAAACAAGGCTGCAGGTGTCTCTCTGTCTGTCTTTTCTCTCTATCTCTCTCTTCAATAAAATAAAAAGTTTAAAGAGACTAAAAAAAATTATTTACAGAAGTACTATGATTCTTATAGCTGACATAAAATAACAAAGTCAAATTACTTAACCATAAAAGTTTAAGCTCTAAAATGTTTGCTAAAATAAAGTTATAAAGATCAGCATAAACTATGTAAAATGATACCATTTTAGCCCACTGCATACCTATTTCCTACATATACAAAGTGTAGCTTATTGAGCTTTGCAGAAAGCTGGTGATTTAATATTACAGCTATAATATGGATGAAGACCACAAATTTCCTGGCTTAAGCCATTAGGAAATATAATTTTGATTATTTAAATTTTAATTACATGTATTCTTAATTTGTTTTTAAACAAAAAACAAGAAAAAGCCATGAGAAAATGTATATTTGTAGTAGTAATTTGACATATAATCGTATACTAAGCTTGATAAAGACATTGAAATAAGAATTTATTCCTCAACTTGTAGAACCTAATTTATTTTAAGTGTGTTTACTGTATGGATAAGAAAGTGGTGAATATAGTCTCTATCAGTATTAGGTTTAGCAAATACATATAATTAGTTTTTAACAAACTCTCTACATGAAATAGCAATATAATTTCCACATTTTGATATTTAACTTTGAGCATCCTGTGAAGTGTTTATACTTTCATAATGAAAAATAGTAAGTAGGGGCCAGATGGTGACACAGCTGGTAGAGTATACCTACTTACAGTGCTCACAGGCCAGAATTCCAGCAGGGTGAAAGCTTCATGAGCAGGGAAGCAGTGCTACAGGTGTCTCACTTTCTCTTGCCTCTGTCTCTCCCTATGCTCTCAATTTCTCTCTGTTTCTATCCGATTAATTAATTAAAACAAATAAGCAATATTAAGTATATCATATATTTAACTTTATTAAGTAGTATTACTCATAAAAGTCCAACCATATGGAAATCCTTATATTCACAATTCTTTTGTTTTTCTGTTTTAATGTTCATCATTCCATTTTTTTAATATTCATTTTATTTATTCCCTTTTGTTGCTTAATTTGTTGTTTAATTGTTGTAGTTATTGTTGTCGTTGTTGAATAGGTCAGAGAGAAATGGAGAGAGGAGGAGAAGACAGAGAGGGGGAGAGAAAGACACCTTCAGACCTGCTTCACCACCTGTGAAGTGACTCCCCTGCAGGTGGGGAGCTGGGGGGGGGCTCCAATTGGGATCCTTATGTCATTTTTTTAAAGTAAATTATGATGATGCTATCCAACCAAATGTGAGCTTCTTTCTCTACTGTGGAAATGGCCTAATCATTTATTCTTTTCTCATGTTTTGTGGCCATATTAGTTTATATTACATCTTTTCTTTTCTTTCTTTTTTTTTTCTTTTCGCAGTTTCCTTTAGAGTCTAAATTGTAAAACAGGACTTATTCTTCATGGGCTTCACTCAACACAAATAAAAATTACTACATACTAATTTATCTAATTCATCTAAAAGCACCACACTTATTTTGACATATAAGAAGAGACCACATGCAAACAAGAAACATTTTCCAATTTGATTTTGTTGCTGCTGCTGTTGTTGTTGTTGCCCTGCTGGGATTTAACAACTCTAAAATCAGTTTTCTTTCCTAATAAAAAAGAATGATAGAGACACAGAGAGCGGGTGAGGGAGGGAAAGGTGCTGCAGCATTTAAGCTTCATCTAGTGTGGTAGGGGCTGGGCTTGAAACAGGGTCTGTGCATGGCAAAAGCAAGTACTCTGTGCAAACGAGCTATTTTGAAGACCCATACAATTTATTTATTTATTTATTTCGTTAGTCAGTTAGTTAGTTAGTTTTTTTCCTCCAGGGTTATCGCTAGGGCTCAGTGCCTCCACTATGCAGGACATTTTTTTTCCATTTTGTTGTCCTTATTGTTACTGTTTTATTGCTGCCATTGATGTTGTTGGATAGGACAGAGAGAAATCAAGAATGGAGGGGGGACAAAAAGGGGGAGAGAAAGGTAGACACCTTTAGACCTGCTTCACTGCTTGTGAAGCGAACCCCTCCCCACCACCACTGCAGGTGGAAAGCCAGGGGCTCAAACAGGGATCTTTATGCCATATGCGTGACCTCCCACCTCCTTACAATTTAACTTTAATTTGAAATGCCTTTGAATTTTTGATGGATTTTTTTTTTTAAAAGCAATAACAACTATTACAGCAAGACTGTGGAGCACTTTCCATGCTGAAAGACAGGGAAAGCAACGTGGTTGCATTCTATCTCCTAAGGAAAGTCAAAATGGTGAATTGAATGTTTAATTCAAAGTATAATGCAATTAGAGAAAAAGTCATCGGATATTTGGATATCTTCTTAGACATCACAATCATTTCAAGTGGCCTTCATAAAAGTGGAAAGGGCCACAGCCATCCACGAAGATTTCTGTCTACCTATGTTCCCAAACCTGGAAGCAACCCAGGTGTCCAACAACAGATGAATGGCTGAGCAAGTTGTGGCATATATACACAGTGGAATGCTACTCAGCTATTAAAAACAGTGCGTTCACCTTCTTCATGTCATCTTGAATGGAGCTTGAATCATGTTATGTAAGATAAGTCAGAAAGAGAAGGATGAATATGGGATGATCTTACTCACAGGCAGAAGTTGAAAAATAAGAACAGAAGGGAAAACACAAAGCAGAACTTGAACTGTAGTTGGCGTACTGCACCAAAGTAAAAGACTCTGGGGTGGGTAGGTGGGTGGTGTCAGGTCCTGGGACATAATGGTAGAGGAAAACCTAGTGGGGGGTGAATTGTCATGTGGAAAAATAAGAAGATCATGACGTACAAACTATTCATCAACTGCAATCCCCCAAATAAAGAAATTAAAAAAAAAAAAGAATGGAAAGGTAGGGTATGGCAAATTTTCTGATAATGTATATCTTTTAGTGTCATTACCTACTAATTAGAGGCATTCATCATTGTTCTTTCCAAATAATGACAAAAAAAATCTACACCCTCTTTTAAAAATAGATTTTCAAATAATTAGATACTTGATTTCATGATTGGTGTAATAAATATTCAGATTGTAGAATATTTTTATGAATCTATATGATAGGAAAACTAGATTCCTCTTTCAATTTTTCTTTTTTAAATTTTTAATTATTTTTATTATTTATTTGATAGCGAAAATCAGAAATCGTGAGGGAAGAGGGTGATAGGGAGAGAGACACCTGCAACATTTGACCTCTCACAAAACTTTCTTCCTAAAGATGTGGACCAGAGGCTTGAACCTGAGTCCTTGTGTATTGTCACATATGCACACAACCAGGTGCGCCACCACCTGGTCCCCCTGAAAAAACAAGATCAGAAGAGAAAACACTAAGCAGAACTTGGACTGAAGTTGGTGTTTTGCACCAAAGTAAAAGACTCTGGGGTGGGTATGGGAAGGAGAGACTTCAGGTCCTGGAACATGATGGCAGAGGACCTAGTAGGGGTTGTATTGTTATGTGGAAAACTGGGAAATGTTATGCATGTATAACTATTGTATTTACTGTCGACTATAAAACATTAATCCCTTAATAAGGAAAAAAATTTTAATTACCTTACCATATTTTAAGTATTAAGTGCAATTCATTATGTGAATCAATTTTCAACCACCTGCTAGTTTTTGTACCTTATTCACTAAATTTTATTTAACATATCTAGCCAAGTTAACAGAAAAGAAGTTCACAGCAGTGCCTTGCTTCATTGAAGAGAATTCACTTTATTTCTCCCACAGAGATCTCAATAGAGTTTCAGCATTTACACTTATCAGGAATCTTAATATTCTCAGCAGGGTCAAAATAATTGTTTTAGGAATTTATTGCTCTAATAAATCAATACTGGCCCAAAATAGCTGAACATGTAGAGAAGTTATGCCAAAACAGCATCGAAGAATAACTATTAATTTATCCTCTTGCCTTCACTTCCTACCCCTCAAAAAATGTAAAAAACTAGGTTCCACTAATTTTGTAAACTTACTCAGTGTGAAATTCTCTGCCTACACATAAAGGTAAAAATGGAAATTTTACAATTACGTATACATATGAAGGCTACACTAAGCATATTAGATTATTAAAGTAAAATAAATCACATTGCATTATGTTTTACTCCTACAAATATAGGATGTACACTATTTTATTTATTTCATTTTAATTAGTTAGAGATATGGAGAGAAAGATAGCTAGAGAGAACAGAACACTACTCAACTCAGGTCATGATAGTCCTTGGGATTCATCATGGACCACTAAAACACTCAGACATGAAAGTTTTTTGCACACTACAAAAATGAGACTAGAAAGAAAATTCCAAAATATAATGGAGTCCATATATAGCAAACCTACATTTATTACTCAATGGTGAGAAACTGAAAGCATTCCCACTCAGATCAAGTACTAGACAGGACTGCCCACTATCACCCTTACTATTCAACATAAAGTTGGAAGTTCTTGCCATAGCAATTAGGCAAGAGAAATTAATTAAAAGGATACGGATTGGAAGATAGGTCAAACTGCCACTACTTGCAAGTGATATGATTGTATACAGAGAAAACCCTAAAGAATCCAGCAGGAAATTCCTCGAGATTATCAAGCGATATAGTAAAGTATCAGGCTACAAAGTTAATACACAAACACTATATACTCTGGTTTCTCTTCAGATCACATAAATCTTTCACCTTTTACAAATGCTGATGATATTCCTTTAGGCAAACACTAAGTCACAACAAAAAGAAGAAATACAGAAATCTGCCCCATTCACTATAGGAGAAAAAAACCAATAAAATACCTAGGGACAAACCTAACAAAGGACAAGTAAAAGACTAGTATACTGAAAATTATCAGTTACTATTCTAGGAAATAAAAAAGCATACAAATAAGTAGAAAGAGTTTTCATGTCTGTGGATTAGAAGAATTATTATGTTTTAAACCTAATTTTGTTTTGTAACTCAAATTTATATATATTATCCTTCTGTGCTGTAGTTATATTTTTAACCAATAAATCTTACAAGATTTGAAATAATTACCTAATGGAAACTCAGCTAAAGTTACATATTATTCACTTATGCTGTATGAATATAGACAAATGAATATATCGAGCATGCCATATATATTGTTTTAATAGTATCTTAGTTCTATCATACCTTCAGTAGAATGACAGTAGCAGTGCAATAATTATTTAATGACTACTTAATTCAAAAGATAAATGTGAAGAATTTAACTATGAATAAAGTTCAATTATTCATTGATTTCACATGTATTTATATTAACCATTTTAGGGTTTTTTTTCTTCTACATTATTGTTTCTCTTTCAGCATAACTTCAGATTAGAATACAACTTATCTATTGTCATTAGTAGATAATGTATATTCTTGTGATTTGTCATATTTGCATATTATACATTTATAGTTGTACTTACACACTAAAAATATCAAACTGTTAGAGAAGTTAACAAGCTTATGAAATAAATGCATCGATCAAGAGATTTATTCATTTTGTCTAAAATTACTTGTTGAGGGGCCAGGTGGTGGCACACCTGATTAAGCACTCACATTACAGTACACAAAGACCTGGGATCAATCCCTGGTCCCCACCTGCAAGGGGAAAGCTACATGAGTGATGAAGCAGGCTTCCGGGTGCCCCTCTCTCTCTCTCTCTCTCTCTCTCTCTCTCTCTCTCTCTCTTCCCTCTCTGAATCACCCTCCTCTTTCAATTTCTCTGTCTCTATCAAGTAAATAAATAAAATCTTTAAAAATAAAATAAAAATACTTGTTGATTTTACCAGCATGTACTAAGTACTCCAATAACATTAGAAATTAGTACAAAATGCATCCTGCCCTCCTGCAGCTTAAGGTCATTTCCCTAGGCCTTCAGAGATATATAACTAATACAGAAATTCTTGCTGTGCAAGGGGTTGTGCAGTAGACAAAGTTGAACTCTTAAGCATGAGGTACTAAGTTCAAACCCTGGCATTACCTTTACTAGAGTGATACTCATGCATTATCTCTCTCTTTCTGTCTCTCTCTCTCTTTCACTAAATCTTATTTATATGAGGAGGAGGAGGAGAGAGAAACAGTATATCAATCTGGTAGGCAAGTTCATTACTCAGCATTGAAATTGCTGATGAAAAATATTTCTCCAAAACCTCAAGGTCTTAGGAAATAGGACAAGTAGTTATTTATAACCAAAGGGGAAAAAGCTAAAAGAATTTCATTTGATAAACATTCCTTTTGTAGTTTTGTCAATATTTGTTACATATTTAGTTTTATTCCATACCAGAGAATGAACTCAAAGTCTTGCACATGCATTATCTTTGAGCTGCCTCCCCATTCTATTTTTCCCATGTTTTTAGACAAAGAGAAAGATGGGGAAAGAGAGAAACAATAACAGAAAAGGGAAGATAGAGACAACAAGATATATCCCCATTATTTTCTAACTATGGTACACATAAGGTGCCAGGGATTGAACCCAGAACCTCACAAAAGGTAAAGCATATTCTATACCTTTGAACCATCACTTAAACCTAATGCATACATTTTAAATGGTGGGGTTGTTGGCATAATGGTTATGCAAAGACATTGCCATACCTGAGACTGCAATTAATCCCCTGCACCACACACAGATATAAGCTAGAGCTAAGCAAGGCTCTGGTAAAATAAAAAAGAAAGAAGAGAAGAGAAGAGAAGAGAAGAGAAGAGAAGAGAAGAGAAGAGAAGAGAAGAGAAGAGAAGAGAAAAGGAAAGAAAAGAAAAGAAAAAGAAAAAGAAAAAGAAAAAGAAAAAGAAAAAGAAAAAGAAAAAGAAAAAGAAAAACAGAGTGAGGATGTCCCACATGCATGGAAATGGATCATTTTAGAGAGGCAGAGAGTAGAGAAAACCCATAGCACCCCTGGTGGCATAGCATCTGCCATATGGTGCCCTACTCAACCATCGCCTATACCCATGGTAAGACCTATACCCATGGCCAGGCAGGGTATTTACCATACCTACTGAGATGCCTCTCAATCAGTTTGGTGGGGTTTTTTTTTTTTTTTTGTCTCTTTGTTTGTTTGTTTCTTTGTTTTTTGTCTCCAGTGTTGTTTCTGGGACATGGAGCCAACACTGCAAATCCAATGCTGCTGGCGACCCTTATCTCTCTCTCTCTCTCTCTCTCTCCTTTCTCTCTTTCTCTTTCCTGTTTTATTTGAAAGGGGAAGGCGATATAGAGAGGGAGAGAGAAAGAAAGGCACCTGCAGACCTGCTTCACTGCTCATGAAGCATCCCCACTGCAGGTGGGGGCTGTGAGCTCGAACCCAGGTCATTGCACTGTTCCTTACACATTAACTTTTCTCTGTTTTTAAGGACACTTTTTACTGAACTATATTCTGTAAAATACTATTATTTATGAACCTTTTTTATTATTGTTATCTTTATTTATTTATTGGATAGAGACAGCCAGAAGTCAAGAGGAAGGGGTATCCAGAGAGGGAAAGAGACAGAGAGACACCTGCAGACCTGCTTCACCACTTGCAAAGCTTTCCCCCTGCAGGTGGGGACCGGGGGCTCAAACCTGGGTCCTTGAGCATTGTAGCACGTGTGCTCAACCAGGTGTGCCACCATCCAGCCCCGTATTTATGAATCTTACCTCCTATGGTTTTTCTGAAATTCTTAATCTTTTGTTTCAGTATTTTGACTATGTGATGCTCAGGTGTCAGTTTGGGGGACTGGTGGACCTTTTGAACACAGAGATTTTTGATATCTTTCATCAGTTTTGAGGAAACCATATCGACTTTTACCATTTAAATTAGGATTTACATTTTTTTCTCTTCCCGTAAATTTCTGGTTTTTCTAAGGTTTTGTATGCTATAACATCTGACACTGCTCATCCACCCCGCCAGCTCTAGACTTTCTATATGTCTCTTAATCACATTACAGAGAAATGTTGATTTCCAATGTTATTGTTGTCAAAGTAGTACAGTTTCACATTTCCTCAAAATAGGTGTCCACATATCTCCACATCTACCAAAGTATCATCATCTTCTACCATATGGGACTAGATTCCCAACCTTTCCGAAGTACTATGTCCATCACTTCACAGATCTGCTTCAATACACCACAGTCCATTGCGGTTTTGCCTCCTATTGCACTTTACTGATTTTATTTTTATTTTTTGATCCCACATATGAATGAAATGGTCCATTATTCATCCTTCTCCTTCTAGATTATCCCTTGAATAGCTTGGCTTCTATGCACAGTGACATATGGTGGTCCTGTTTCATTCTTCTGTACATAGCTATGCAGTTTGACCAACACCACTTATCGAAATGGCTCTCCTTTCTCCATTTACTGGTCGGAACAGCAAAAAGGGTTGTTGTAAAATAGCTGCCTAGTAAGCATGAGGGATTATTGTTTAATAGGACAGAGAGAAATGGAGAGGGGAGGGGAAGACAGAGAGGGGGAGAGAAAAACACCTGCAGACCTGCTTTACTGCTTGTGAAGTGAAGTTCCTGCAGGTGGGGGAGGCGGGGCTCGAACGGAGATCCTTAGGCCAGTCCTTGTGCTTCATGCCACGTTCACTTAACCCCTGCACTACCTCCTGACCCCCATATTGTTTATTTTTTTATCTTAACTAGAAGGCACATTTAGTTTTTTTAATATCTTAATTTATTGGATAGAGAAGCCATAAATCAAGAAGTTGGGGGGAGAGACGGAGGGAGAGAGGGAGAGAGAGAGAGAGAGAAAGAGAGAGAGAGAGAGAGATTGAGAGATTGAGAGAAAGAGACCTGCAGCACTGATTCACCACTTGCAAAGATTTCCCCCTTGCAGGTGGGGACTGGGGGCCCGAACCAAGTAATCATTGTAACCTGTGGGGGTCGGGCGATAGCGCAGCAGGTTAAGTGCACATGGCGGGAAGCACAAGGACCAAAGATCTCAGTTTGAGTCCTGGCTCCCCACCTGCAGGGGAGTCGTTTCGTAGGCGGTGAAGCAGGTCTGCAGGTGTCACTCTTTCTCTCCCACTCTGTCTTCTCCTCCTCTGTCCATTTCTCTGTCCTATCCAATAACAATGACATCAGTAGCAACAATGATGATAACTGCCAACAAGGACAGAAAAAACGGGAAACAAAAGGGAAAGAAATAGCCTCCAGGAGCAGTGGATTCTTGGTGCAGGCACTGAGCCCCAGCAAAACCCTGAGGGAAAAAAAAATCATTGTAACATGTATGCTTAACAAAGTGCTCCACCACTCAGCCCCAAAGGCACATTCATGCTTTTTTTGTTTTATGTCTTCAATTATTATGTTTGACATTAAGAACATATTATAGAATACTTATTTTGTGTTATCTTCCACTAAAGAATACAGAACGTTGTTCTGGCAGGCTATTACTATTTGAGATTTCTTTTGGTTAGAAATAAATTATTTCTGCTTTGCCATTGGTCCTAGGGCATAAATATTATCTTTCTGGGAATTTTATCGAAATAAATAATTAAGAGTAAAAAAAGTATTTATGAACATATGAAATTGCTATGATTATGTAAGGTAAACACATAAATGAGTAAACCAAATGTCTGATTTTCCACAGGCTAAAATTACTATCCCTTTCTACAAAATAGAACTTCATATTGCTACACTTGAGACACTACTACTTTCTGTGCAAACCTAGATTATAGACGGTTCAATACTACTCATTTATAAATCTTTGACATTATAAATCACATTACTTAAATAATGATTCCTTAACTTTACATCAACTTTATGTTTTCACTATAGATTCTAAATATGATTCATCACAGGGCAACAATAATTACCTTCAATTTTTTTGTGGTCTATATTATGATATAGACATTCCTTGAATAATTGCTATTCTAATTTAAATAACCACTATGATGGCAAGGATTTCTAGTAAATATTTCTAATTAAAAAAAATTTATAAAAATGCTTATGACTTTCTAGTCTTTTATTTTTATTTTTCTTATTTATTTTCTCTTTTGCTGCCCTTGTTGTCTTTTTATTGTTGTTGTAGTTATTATTTTTGTTATTGATGTTGTTGTTGTTGGATAGGACAGAGAGAAATGGAGAAAGGAGGGGAAGACAGAGAAGGTGAGAGAAAGATAGACCCCTGCAGACCTGCTTCACCACCTGTGAAGTGACTCCCCTGCAGGTGGGGAGATGGGGCTCGAACCAGGATCCTTCCACTGGTCCTTGAGCTTTGCGCCACATGAGCTTAACCAGATGCGCTACCGCCCAACTCCCAGCTTTCTAGTCTTTTGTAATTCACCTAAGAAGAAAATATACACATGGTATTTTACTTCATTGTGTCTGTTATTATTGCATTTATGATATTTTATATTTTTATTCATGTCTAAAGATACAAACGTCCAATAAAATAGCTGATTTGGATAGTGAGCTGCTTTGTAACTGAATAATCCAAGTTTGAGCCGCACTGAAAGAATCGTTGGTGTTATTGTCTTTTTTTTTACATTCTCTTTACCTCTTGCCTTTTTCTACCTCTATGCCCCCCAAAAGAAGATATAAAAATTGATTATATTTTTAAAATATTATTTGTCTCATGTTGCAGTTACTTTTGTAAAATATTTGTTAAATTACTATATAATAGCACTTATTATATATAGTGATGTGATAGAAGATGTATATGTGTGTATTTATATAACTTGCCCTTCTTATATATGAAGTTCATAAATTTGAAGCATCTAATAATAAATAGATAAGTTGAACACGACATGTGTTACACAGCTGCAAAGCAAATAATATTTAGAAAAAGAATTTACATGAAATTTCAGAAGCATATTTTTGCAAATCCATAGAATATAATTTTATTAATTTTTTGCAACTCTAAAATTTCTAGCAAAGTGGTTTGAATTTGGACAAGGGAGTGTCAGGTAATTTATGGCATTAACTCATTAAAAACTGCTACTAAGGAAATGTGCTGTGATTTACTTCACATTCTTGATCATTCATGTTATACTATTTCTCTCTATTTCTCTTTCCTATACTATTTGTTCTTGTGTTTCCATAATCCCCTTTTCTCATATTCTTCCTTTTTTTAAAGGGTGTGATGTTATTTTATTATTTTTTAATGTTCATTTTTTTTTTGCTCCTGGAGGTCATTTTTTCCCATTTTTGTTGCCCTTGTTTTTATTGCTGGCTAGGACAGAGAGAAATTGAGAGAGAAGGGGAAGACGGATAGACACCTGCAGACCAGCTTCACTGCTTGTGAGGCAACACCACTGCAGGTAGGAAGCCGGGACTCAAACCACGATCCTTGTAGGGGATCTTGAACTTCGGGCTATGTACCCTTAGCCTGCTGCACTACCGCCCTGCCCTCAATATTCTTTTGTTATTGTTGTTGTTGTTGTTACTTTCGTTACACCCTAAAACTTAGCAAACACATTTCCTAAACTTTTAATTGATTGCAGTAAAGCCTACATATTGAAGTGTCCAGTAATATGATGAAGTTTGTATTATAAATCAATGACAAGTCAATTCAATTTTAGTCAAAAGGAAAAAGAGAAATAAAGAAAGAAAAAGAGAAAAGAAGAAAGAAAGAGAGAGAGAAAAGAAGAAAGAAAGAAAGAAAGAAAGAAAGAAAGAGAAAGAAAGAGTTGAGTCAACAAGAAAGCTGTGATACATTTATACAGTGGAACACTACTCAGCTGTTAAAGTTATGATCTCCTTTCTCTCATCCTGGATGGAATTTGAAGAAATCATATTATGTGAGAGAAGCCAAAAATAGACAGGCAAATACCAAATGATATCACTCATAAGGAGATCAAGAGATAGGAGCAAGGGACAAGGAAAGAAAGCAAAAACACAGAGTGAAACTTGGCCTGAGTGTGGTGTGTTGCAACAAACCAAAGATCTCTGGGGAAGTTGGGGAAAGGAGAGAATTGGCAGGGTGTTGGCTTCTGTGCATAATGGAAGAAATGACCCTAAGTTGGAGGTGAGGGTATTTTAGATACCTTGATGGTGAGATAAGAAATTTTACCCATTTGTCGACAACTATACTATCAACCATTAGGCCCCCAATAAAAAATTCAAAATAAAAGAAAATTGTCAGTCTGCCATATTCTCAGTGCTAGACATCTTATTGGCTCTTTGATCAGGTTAAGTTTATTTGAATATTTATTTGGGTAAGTAGTTTTTTAACATTTTTAATTATATTGTACTTGTTTTACAACTATATAATCTAGTCAAAAGAAAATTAAGTTCTGACTTTTGAAAAGAAACACTCCCTAAAGTGTATAAACAGATGAGATATCTCCGTAGGACCCAATTAAGCTAATGCAGTAAAAGGCTTCCAGCCTCCAGTACTGCAACAAGGATCTTATATTTATCAGTTAATAAATATTTGTATAAGAAAAATTATGGCAAAGCTTTTTTAAGCAAAATAGTCTAAAATAACTAGTAAAATCTTAATATCTAGTATGTAAAACAGTAGAAAATGAACTGTTTACTATTTTATAAAATTCAAATGTTGGATATTTTGTTTATTAGTTAAGTGATGAAAACTTGGGATACTAGAGTTAGGATATACCAAACAGCAATGAATGCTTTAAATAGTTTATTTATTTATCATTTATTTATTGTTTATTGCCACCAGGGTTATCTTTGGGGCTCAGTGCTGACACTACAAATCCATCACTCCTGGTGACTATTTTTTTTCCTTTTTCAAAGAAAGAGAGAAATTGATAGAGGAGGGAAAGATACAGAGAAAGATAGACACGTACAGACACTTGCTTCACTGCTCTAGAAGTGTCCCCTCTTGAGCATGGTAAAGTTGGGCTACTGCCCTGGTTGAGTATACATATTACCATCCTTAAGGACTTACTATCATAAATAATTTTCATACATTTCACCTATTCCATACCTAAAAATTAATTTATTGAAAAGGATTTTTTTCTATTAAAAACTAAAGCTCTTTAAACCCATATAGCTTTGGAAAACTAATTTTTTAATAAGGGGGATCAACCCATTAAAGTAGGAAGGAGAGTCTCTTCAACAAGTAATGTTGGGAAAATTGGATTAAAATATGCAAACAGATGAAATTGGACTACGACATATTACTGTGTACAAAAGTCAACTCTACATGGATCAAAGATGTAGGCACTAAACCAGAAACTATCAAATATATAGAAGAGAACATTGGAGAACATATCAGGGTCTATGCTTCAAAAAGGTCTTCAAAGACTCACATCTTTGGAAGCTGACAAAATCATAGGATAAGAGGGGTATAACTCCACAAAATTCCAACCACCAGAACTCCATATCCTATCCCCACCCCTGATAGTTTTCCTATTCTGGGAGGATGGACCCAAGGTCATTGTTGGATGCAGAAGATGAGAGGTCTGGTTTCTGGAATTGCTTCCCCACTTAACATGGGCATTGACAGGTCAATCCATACTCCCAGCCTGCCTCTCTCTTTCCCTAGTAGGGTGGGGCTCTGGGGAAGCAGAGCTCCTTTCTCTCCTCTTTTATGAGGGACTCAATAAGAAATAAAGTTAGATGAAGAATGATATAATTATTTCTAACCATGCCACCATTTTATAGAACCTATAGGGTTATTTTGTGTGACACCTTACCAGAAATATGTAATAATTGTACAAAAAAATGAAGATTTTTATCCTTATGGTTCATTTCTCTTATGATTATAAGATAGCCAGTTAGCCAATTATACTTTCCTATTACCAGTGTTGTAAATATATATTTTTAGACAGAGTGGTTGTGACTAAAAGTATTTGATATCCTTATTAACTACCCCAGATATTAGGATCAAATCCGCAATACATAGTCTGAGTTGAGTCTTTATTGTAATGGATACTATGTGGCAAGCCTGCTAAAAGGAGCCTATGACTATGCGCTGCTGTGATTTAATGCGTGTTTAATCCCAGATCTTTCTACCCATGTGCTTCAATCCCTTCTATTTGTATAAATTTATTGTGCACTGGAATCTGAGTTTTCTTTCTTTATTTCAGGCTCATGCTCAGGACTTGTCATAATGAACTGACACCAAGTTGTGGGCAAAACTCCTCCTGTGGTGTTTTTTAACTTGCATGTACATTTCGTTGCCTTAATGAGTGAGACTAGAGATTAATATCTCTTCCGTAGTCAAGGATACTGGGAAAAATGATACCTAACTGTTCATGAAAGTTGGAGGGAGAGATCCACACTGGGAAAATTTTCAAGACTTTTTTCTTATTGTTTGTTGAGGTTATACGGTATACCAGTACAGTACAGTTTTGATACTTAGTACAATTCCTTATGTCACCGAGATAGATGTCTGCAAACATCTCACTCCAAGATTAGGTTCATTATGTGTACCAGGACCTGAAAGCATATACCCCCCCTCCCCAATTCCCTGAAACACCCTTTCTGCCCTCTTTTGCTAGAGTTCTTTGCTTTGGTGTAATACACCAAGCCCTGTCCAAGTTTTACTTTGTTTCAGCATTGTTATTTTTTTTTCCTTTTTTTATTGGATAGGACAGAGAGAAGTTGAGAGAGGAGGCTGATATAGAGAAGGAGACTTGCTAACCTGACTCTCCACCTGTGAAGTATCCCCCCTGCAGGTGGGTAACCAGGGCCTCAAACCCAGATCCTTGCACATGTCCTTCACTTAGTTCTATGTGCACTTAACCAGGTGCTCCACTGCTCAGCCTCTTTTCTTATTTCTTCTATTCTGACAAAGAGTGAGCTCATCTCAAATTCATCATTCTCTTTCTGATTTTCTTCCCTTAACTGGATACCTTCAAGCTTCATTCAAGATGAAGTAAAAAAGGTGACTTTATCATTTTTAGTAGCTGAGCAATATTATATATATATATATATATATATATATATATATATATATATATATATATATATATATATCACAACTTTCTTAGTCATTCTTATGTTGTGGGACACCTAGGTCGCTTACAATTTTGAGAGATTACAAATTGTGACTTTATGAACATAGATATACACCAGTCTTATTGGATGAGTGTGTTTTGTTCCTTAAGACATATCCCCAGGAGTGGAATTGCCAGGTCATAGGGAAAGTACATGTCTTGCCTTCTGAGACTTTTCCAGACTACTCTCCACAGATCTTGAAAATTTTCATTCTCACCAGTAGTGTTCAGGTAAGCTAAGAAATAAGGCTTCTGTGGAGGCAATTATTATTAAATATCCCACTAGTAAGTCCGTAATTCAAAATGATTAGTATTCTTTTTTTAAATACTTATTTATTTATCTATTTATTCCCTTTTGTTACCCTTGTTTTATTATTGTAGTTATTATTGTTGTTATTTATGTCATCATTGTTGGATAGGACAGAGAGAAATGGAGAGAGGAGGGGAAGACAGAGAGGGGGAGAGAAAGACAGACACCTGCAGATCTGCTTCACCACCTGTGAAGCAACTCCCCTGCAGGTGGGGAGCCGGGGGCTTGAACCGGGATCCTTATGCGGGTCCTTGTGCTTTGTGCCTCTGCGCTACCGCCCAACTCCCAATAATTAGTATTCTTACAGGAGGAAGCATCAGAAGCTATCTCTTGTCTTGGCTCTCTTGCCCATGAGATTACCCTGGCATCAACTAGAATTCTGGAAGAGGACCGTTTTTGAAACTCAAGTATGCTGGCATCCAAACATTGCAACTATTGCAAACACTGAAAATGGATTTCTGATATTTAAGCATTAGTGCAATTTACGCAATTATTGCAGCCAGAGTTGGCCAAGACAGTGTATAAAAATCCCCAAAAGACTGTAAATTGCACACATCAAAATACATGTATTTATCTCACATCTTTCTCAAAATGAGTATAGTCACAACGAAAATAAATAAGAGATAAGAAAGCTGAGTGTAGGAAAGCACAAGTGCTGGTTATAACATAAGTTACATTCCATAAAAACGAGGAGAGAAAAGATCCTTAGAAAGAAAACAGAGAAACTCTGAAAGCCCTGTTTTGAGCAGGTGTGTGTAGGGGAGGAGATAATTCCCTGGGACAGAAGTCCCTATTTTGAGAAGATAAATGACAAGAGGAGACTTGGAACTCTGATAAAGTTTTCTCTAGAGTAAAATTATAGCAACACAAAACCTGGCATATGAGAAAAGTAGTTAAGGGGGAAGCACTTAATGTGTCTCTCAGACAGCTGTTGTAGCACCTCTCTTGTAAACTCCTGAGGCCAGAGCAGTCTATAGTCTCTCCTTCCCTTTCTGTGGCCTTTTGTTTTTCTTCCCCCATTACAGTTTTAACAGACTAAGCCATTAAAACTGTTTATCTGAGTATCAGATATTGTTCAAATTGATCATGACTTTAACATCAATCACTATCATGACCGTGGAGAGCAGACTCAAGGTAAACTGTACAAGGGGTCTTTGTCATTTGATGAGGTCACGGGTGAACCCATAGGACAGGTGAGCCCTGTGGAAACGCACTTCCTTTGGAATTCTGCTTCACAATCGAGTCAAACTTGTGACATATATATATATATATATATATATATATATATATATATATATATATATATTTCACTTTCAAAAATTAAAGAGTTAAAAACCATTAGGCATTTTAAAAGTGCTAAGTCTGATAGGTAGTCTGTGTCTCTCTGTAGTTAGAGGTAGTGTGCTGGTCTGAAGAGTTGTTAAGTGATTATTAGCTGTGGCTTTTCTGGCGTTGGTATCTTCCTTACCTCAACTTATTTGACACAATTTATTTGGACCAGGAAGGGTTCAAGTAGAAAGCAACAATGTTTACTATGACAAAGAAAATATTTTAGGAATGTTTTTTTTTCTGACCTTTGTGGGGGGGAAGCTGGGGGGAATAAAGACCTAAAAGCAATGGAATCTAAAAGTTACTGACAAAGTCACAATCCAGAGGGATTACAAAGAAGAAATTCAGGTTATTGTCTCTGAGGGTCTTTAGTCAAGTGTCCAGTAATGGGTTTCAATCTGTTTCTACTCAGCAAGCAAGCATATTGAATGCTTTGAGCACAGAACTGCCACAAGAAGGGGAACTGGATGCCTTGAATATCTATGTCTTTCACTCATTACATCATAAGAAAATGCAGGGCAATTATCACATTATTCTGACCCTTGAAATTTATACAGAATCACCTTTTAATCAACGGTAGTCCAAAACCATAGAAATCAGGAGTTCATGGAAATGTAGAATAAACTTAATCAAATTGATAAAGTATAAATAATAATATTCTCTGAGGTCCTTGGTGTTGGCCTGGCTTTGGCAACTGTTCACTGCTGACTCACTGAAATAAAATAGATTATAATAAATGGGGGAAATAAAAAAATCAAAATAATCATGTACATGTTTGGCTGTCTTAGCCTCTCCACATGTGAGCTATATAGCACTACTACCAATGATTTTCAGTATTTGACTTATGACTCTAATTTGGCAATCTTGAGTTTCACATTATCTAGTAATAGGTAATATTCTTTGATGTAAAATATACACAAGTATGAATGCATATGTATTGTAAGATACAAATGTGTAAGCACACACATGTACACATATATAATACTTGTGGCTGTTTTGAGACATGGCCTCTAGCATTCATGTTGTTGCTGCTCCAGATCACTTATCTTTCCAATTTGATAGGGAGACAGAGAGAGGAGGGAGGGAGAGGGAGAGACACAAAGCCTTGGGTGTCAAACCACCTCCCATGTGGTACAAGGGTTAGACCTTGGCCACACACAAGGCAAGCAATGTATCCTGCACAGTGTGCTGTATCTCTGATCAGAATATTTGAGACCAGGGGGTCGGGCGGTAGCACAGCGGGTTAAGCACACATGGCACAAAGTGCAAGGACCGCTGTAAGGATCCCGGTTCAAGGCCCCAGCTCCCCACCTGTAGGAGTGTTACTTTACAGGCGGTGAAGCAGGTCTGCAGGTGTCTTTCTCTCCCCCTCTCTGCCTTCCACTTCTCTCTCCATTTCTCTCTGTCCTATCCAAAAATTAATGACATCAACAATAACAATAGTAACCACAACAAGGTTACACCAACAAGGGCAACAAAAGGGGGGGGGAGGTAAATGGCCTCCAGGAGCAGTGGATTCATGGTGCAGGCACTGAGCCCTAACAATAACCCTGGCAGCAAAAAAAAAAAAAAAAATTTGAGACTGTTTTATATGCAAGTAAAGGAAGACAATGAATAGCTTCTAGATTTAAGCTAAAATATCAAGTTTCAATTTTGTTTCTTATAAATATATTGTTAGGGTGTTAGTAAGGTAATGCTCCAACTTCTAGAAGGGCAATGCACATGTGAAAGTGCCTTGCCTATTGTTTTTACTTGCAAATACCAAGGCAGTGCACAAGCAACATTTATTTTTTTAATACAAAGTAAGAGCAGGTGGAGGAGGAATAATTCTTTTCTCTTGGATATTTTTGCTTACAGTCCTTGTGGGAGTTAGTATCATTCCAAAAGTAGACTTGAAGTAAAGGCAAATTAGTATGGTGCTAAAACTATAACTTTACTTGCCACCCACTAGCAAGAGTCATTTGTGGAATTACATTGTATAAATATTAGCAAGGGAGCATACAGATGAGCAGAGCATGTAAATCTACTTTGATATGAATAATGAAAATGACCTGTGGATTTCAAGTCAACTTGACTCTATTGAGGATTTATCAGACTGTTTAGACAGATTTGCCTGAGTCACAGGTATTTTATGATTACAGAAATACTTCCCTATTGTCCTGTCATTGAAAACATGTCATTAGTGTATCTGTCATCAATTTCATGGTTAGAAATAGTTCCCCCAAATGAAAATTTAAAAAGTATTCTTAATAATAAAAATATGCAAGTAGAACTCATCAAGCATTGATTCTTAAAGAGAGAGTAAGATTACAATCACAGCTGGAAAAATTGAGAAGTCAGACCCCTGAGAATAGGAACAGAAATCTAGGTCAGAGTAGAGAGTAGCTCCCCAATAGGAGAAAAGTATGTAACCTCTGCATCCCTGTTGGTCAGAGGACGCTTTCTGTGGTGATAGTCTTACATAGAAATAGAGATAGTAACTTCGGATAGGGATACTCAGTATGCAGAACAATTCTAGACTGACAGTCTTTGTCACCCCAGACATGTCTCCAGCCTGTGGTCTTATAATAGGATCGCACAATGCAAAGCTATTCAAATCATGATGACTGATGAACAAGCAATGCTTTATATTGCTAGAGTTCTCACTTCACACATTCTGAAGAACTCCTGGGGATGTTTACATTGGTCCATTAGACAGCTGGCCTTGCTGTGCCCAGAAAGCGGAAAGTTAGACATGATTACGTGTGCCCAATTTTATAAATGTTGCCCTCTGGAAAGACCACTGGCTAGGCTGCATCTATAGTGGCCCTCATGCGATCAGTCACATGGAGGTCAGCTTTTGCTGTTGAACTTGAATAGAAAAATGCTGCTGGCAACTTCTTCAGGAATCCCCTGATGTGGCATTTTCACAAAGAGAAATGTAGGTTCCTTTTTTGATGGATCCATAGTTGGGTGACTTCTAACTCACAAAAGAGCAGGCAAAACTTCAGTGGTGAATCTAGTTGTGAAAATCTAGATGAGAATGTTCATAAACAAAAAAGATTGAGTAAATGCCTAAAGAATAGAAACAATTTTCTTTTTTTATTTATTTAAGAAAGGAGACATTAACAATATCATAGGATGGGGGGTACAACTTCACACAATTCCTGCCACCCAATCTCCCCTCCCCAATAGTTTTCCCATTCTCTATCCCTCTGGGAGCATGGACCCAGGGTCCTTGTAGGTTGCAGAAGGAGGGAGGTCTGGCTTCTGTAATTGCTTCCCCACTGAACATGGGCGTTGACTGGTTGATCCATACTCCCAGTCTGCCTCTCTCTTTCCCTAGTAGGGTGAGTCTCTGGGGAAGCTGAGCTTCAGGACGCATTAGTGGGGTCTTCAGTCCAGGGAAGCCTGGCCAGCATTCTGATGGCATCTGGAACCTGGTGGCTGAAAAGAGAGTTAACATACAAAGCCAAACATATTGAGTAAATGCCTAAAGCATAGAAACAATTTTCATAAACCCAAGCAATAGTGAGCAGGGAAGGAATGAGTACCTGGAAATAGTGAGGAACTTGGATGGGATGTTCAGAAGCTACTGGACTCCCAGACCTCAATGAAGATGTAATAATGTCCTTATATTCAAAAAGTCAAAATTATCTATCTGAAATTTTGTCAGTGGGTCTAGAACTCAGATATATGTTTTAAGGTTGGCATTGAATGCTCATCCAGCCTGAGGTAACTTTTGTGCTTCAAGATAAATTATTTTCCAGATTGAATCACAGTGGGAGTTTACATTCATTTTAAAGGAAAATGTCTCTTTCTACAGTAGAAGTAGTTTTTCATATAGGAGCTCAATATATCATTGCAAAACTGTCAAAGAATTTACTATAGTGGTTAAAAACCAGAACTCCTGGTCTATATATCACCTCATCACTTATTAGCTGTGTAACCTAAGGCAAGATAGTTGCTTCTCTGTGAACAAAAGGAATATTAAGCATGTAGCACAGGGATAGTGTGAAGAAAAAATAGTTTAATCTATTAAAGATGCAGTGCCTACTTATAGTGTATGCTCTATACAGTTCTTGTGTGGTCTAAGAGCTCAAAAGAGCTCAACTAAATTTTTATACAGTTGTATCTATGGGAAACTTATAATAGTAACTACCATAAGAATTTAATTTCACTGTGGAAACAGAAGAGGGAAAGATAAATAAACAAGGAAGATGGTGGACTGAGAAGCTGCTAACAGCTAGTGCTCTGATCGCATGGTCGGCAACGGTAGGATTTTCTGCCTTTAGCAGGCCAGTCAATAAGGGGTGACACCAGAGAGGTGATTATAATTTAATTTGGGTTAAGAATTAGAGTAAAGGTGACACTGACTAGCCGGGCTCCTACTTCCCAGGCGGCGCTGGGCAAGGCGAGTGCGCCGGGCATTGTCCTCCGCCAGCCCAGGAAGGCGGCTCCTCCGCCGGTTGTAGAGCACTGCTGGGCGGCGGGCAGAGGACCCGGAGAGAGCACTTTAGCTCGGGGGCTTTCTCTTGGGAGTCTCCAGGGTCCACCACGACCCTGAGGGCGGATCCAAAGACTTCTTGAGTATAGCTCTCATTGGATCAAAGGACTTGGAGCTAGTTTTCATTTTCGAGAAATCCTTTAAAAAAGTCTGGAGGGGGGGGTTTCCCAAAAGATGGCGGACTGAGAAGCTGCTAGACTCTGAGCTCCGAACACACTCCCCTGGTGACAATAGGATTTTCTGCCTTTAGCAGGCCAGCCAATAAGGTGTCCTTAGACACCAAGAAGGTGACTATAACTTAATTTGGGTTAAGAATTAGAGTAGGGAAAAAAATTCTTTTTTCTTCCTTTTAATTTTCAAGCATACATCCATCCCGCCCCCCCCCCCATAAACAGTCCCTGGGACCAGCTCCTAGCAGGATACCCCATACCACCAAACAGGGTGTTTTTTTGTGTTTTTTTTTTTTGAATTCACTGATACACATTTGGGAAGTTCCTTGCACTGCTCTTTAATTACAACTCTTCTTCTTATCTTCTCCCTTTTCTCTCTCTTATCTCTCTCTCTCTTTTTTTTTTTAATCTTGTCATACACTTCTTTCTTCTTTACCTTTCTGAATTTGTGAATTACTTTGGGGAAGAAATCTGACTCAGAGTGGACTCTCTATGTGTGTATCTCTGCTCTAGTTCCCTTTCCCCTCTTGTTACCCCTAGAATATACACTGGATAGGAGATTTGCATAACTGTCTATTCTTGCTATCCTCTCTTTCTCTTCTCTTTCTTCACTGGGATTTTGTTACTATTTTTTCACGGACTGGAGAAATTGTTTGGCTAACTGGTAATGATTAAACTACTTCAATACTTACTTCAGTTGCTACTGTAATTCCGGAGGTTGGTGAGTGCAATTGCCATAAAGGTATTTAGTACAGTGTTACTTTGTACTCAAGACACAACAACTGAGGAACAACAGAGCATAAAAAAAAAAGAGAGAAACACATAAATAAAAAAAATGGGTAGATTAAAAACAAATAAAACTGCTACCATAATGAATGAAGACAAGAGCCCAGAAGAAACCACAAATCAGTCAGAAGTAACCATAGATAAGAAAACTATGCAAGCAATAATAAACTTATTAATCACAGAAATGAAAACAACATTGGAGGAAAAGAATGGCAGTATTAGGGAAACAACAGTTGAGACCCCCAAGGAAAATACTGATTATCTTGAGGCAATTAGAGAACTGAAAGCTGAAATAGCTGTAATGAAGAAAGAAGCTGAGGCAAGGGAAAGCAGACTAACAGAAGCAGAAAACAGAATTAGTCAGACAGAGGATGAGTTAGAGAAAATTAAGAAAGAGGTGAAAGAGCTGAAAAAGAGATTGAGAGACACTGAAAACAACAACAGAGACATATGGGATGATATCACCCTGATACCAAAAGATGATAGGGATAGAACAAAAAAGGAAAACTACAGACCAATATCTCCGATGAACATAGATACCAAAATATTAAACAAGATATTGGCCAACCGGATACAGCAACACATCAAAAAGATTGTTCATCAAGACCAAGTGGGATTCATCCCAGGAATGCAAGGCTGGTTCAAAATCCGTAAGTCAATCAATGTCATTCACCACATCAATAAAAGCAAAGCCAAAAACCACATGATTATCTCAATAGATGCAGAGAAAGCCTTTGACAAAATCCAACACCCATTCATGCTCAAAACTCTACAAAAAATGGGAATAGATGGGAAATTCCTCAAGATAGTGGAGTCTATATATAGCAAACCTACAGCCAACATCATACTCAATGGACAGAAGCTGAAAGCATTCCCCCTCAGATCGGGGACTAGAAGGGCTGTCCACTGTCACCGTTACTCTTCAACATAGTATTGGAAGTTCTTGCCATAGCAATCAGGCAAGAGAAAGAAATCAAAGGAATACAGATTGGAAGGGAAGAAGTCAAGCTCTCACTATTTGCAGATGATATGATAGTATACATAGAAAAACCTAAAGAATCCAGCAGAAAACTACTGGAAGTTATTAGGCAATATAGCAAGGTATCAGGCTACAAAATCAATGTACAAAAATCAGTGGCATTTCTTTATACAAACACTAAATCTGAAGAAGAAGACATCCAGAAATCACTCCCATTTACTGTTGCAGCAAAATCAATCAAATACCTAGGAATAAAATTGACCAAAGAAGTGAAAGACTTGTATACTGAAAACTATGAGTCGCTACTCAAGGAGATAGAAACTGATACCAAGAAATGGAAAGATATCCCATGCTCATGGATTGGAAGAATAAATATCATCAAAATGAATATTCTCCCCAGAGCCATATACAAATTTAATGCAATACCCATCAAAGTTCCACCAAGCTTCTTTAAGAGAATAGAACGAACACTACAATCATTTATCTGGAACATGAAAACACCTAGAATTGCCAAAACCATCTTAAGGAAAAAGAACAGAAATGGAGGCATCACACTCCCAGACCTTAAACTATATTATAAAGCCATCATCATCAAAATAGCATGGTACTGGAACAAAAATAGGCACACAGACCAGTGGAACAGAATTGAAAGCCCAGAAGTAAATCCGAACACCTATGGGAATCTAATCTTTGAAAAGGGGGCCCAAAGGATTAAATGGAAAAAGGAGGCTCTCTTCAATAAATGGTGCTGGGAAAACTGGGTTGAAACATGCAGAAGAATGAAATTGAACCACTTTATCTCGCCAGAAACAAAAATCAACTCCAAATGGATCAAAGACCTAGATGTCAGACCAGAAACAATCAAATACTTAGAGGAAAACATTGGCAAAACACTATCCCACCTAAACCTCAAGGACATCTTTGATGAAAAACCCAGTTGCAAGGAAGACTAAAGCAGAAACAAACCAATGGGACTACATCAAATTGAAAAGCTTCTGCACATACAAAGAAACTATTAAACAAAGAGAGAGACCCCTCACAGAATGGGAGAAGATCTTCACATGCCAGACATCAGACAAGAAACTAATCACCAAAATATATAAAGAGCTCAGCAATCTTAGCACCAAAAAAGCAAATGACCCCATCCAAAAATGGGTAGAGGAAATGAACAAAACATTCACCACAGAGGAGATCCAAAAGCCTAACAAACATATGAAAATCTGCTCTAGGTCACTGATTGTCAGAGAAATGCAAATTAAGACAACACTAAGATACCACCTCACTCCTGTAAGAATGGCATACATCAAAAAGGACAGCAGCAACTAATGCTGGAGAGGATGAGGGGACAGAAGAACCCTTTTACATTGCTGGTGGGAATGTACATTGCTACAGCCTCTGTTTAGAGCAGTCTGGAAAACTCTCAGAAGGCTAGACATGGACCTTCCATATGACCCAGTAATTCCTCTCCTGGGGTTATACCCCAAGTACTCCATAACACCCAACCAAAAAGAGGTGTGTACTCCTATGTTCATAGCAGCACAATTCATAATAGCTAAAACCTGGAAGCAACCCAGGTGCCCAACAACAGATGAGTGGCTGAGAAAGCTGTGGTTTATATACACAATGGAATACTATGCAGCTGTCAAGAACAATGAACCCACCTTCTCTGACCCATCTTGGACAGAGCTAGAAGGAATTATGTTAAGTGAACTAAGTCAGAAAGAGAAAGATGAGTATGGGATGATCCCACTCATCAACAGAAGCTGACTTAGAAGATCGGAAAGGGAAACTAAAAGCAGGACCTGATCAAATTGTAAGTAGGGCACCAAAGTAAAAACCCAGTGGTGAGGGGTAGACATGTAGCTTCCTGGCCAGTGGGGGGTGGGAGTGGGTGGGAGGGATAGGTCACAGTCTTTGGTGGTGGGAATGGTGTTTATGTACACTCCTAGCAAAATGTAGACATATAAATCAGTAGTTAATTAATATGAGAGGGGGAAATCAATTGTATGTCTCAAAGTTTCTCAAAAGACAAATTGAATCTTTTTAATATATAGGCTATGTATTTTATATGCGGACTTTCTCAAAAGCCTAGACCAAGTAGATTAGAAGCATCCAATAGCACAGCTATATACAAGATACTGGGTACTGTACAGCAAACCATAACAAAGGTACTTTTCAAAGTTAACTCAATTAACAAATAATGTGATGATAATATTAACTATCGATTGTCTTTTTGAACCCTAAGACAGCAGGAACCTCACATCTCCACTATAGAACCCCTACTTCCCCCAGTCCTGGAACCCTTGGATAGGGCCCACTTTCCTGTATGCATCTCCCAATCCAAACCAAATAATATTGCATCCGCCGAACACAACCTAACCAAAGCAACGATTGCCACCTCAACATGCTTCACCTCAGACTGTATCCAGAGACTTCACGTGTGGAATGACAACCCTTCAGCTTCATTACTCGGGTGAGACCTTTCCTTTTGTAGTACACTCTAATTTCATCTCAGGTAGTTCACTTTCTAACAAAGTCCCATAACCTAGATATACACCAGTTTCTGTGAGAGAGAGCTTATGTGCACACGTATCCATAAACTACTGCAAAATATATACCTGAAAGCAGAAGTACACTAGAGTTTGCAGTGAGTACCTCCCTAATACTTCCTCTCCACTATTCCAAGCTTGGGATCCATGATTGCTCAACAAATTGTTTGGCTTCACATGTTAACTCTCTTTTCAATCACCAGGTTCCAGATGCCACCAGGATGCTGGCTAGGCTTCCCTGGATTGAAGACCCCACCAATGTGCCCTGGAGCTCAGCTTCCCCAGAGACACACCTTACTAGGTAAAGAGAGAGGCAGACTGGGAGTATGGACCGACCAGTCAACGCCCATGTTCAGCGGGGAAGCAATTACAGAAGCCAGACCTTCTACCTTCTGCAACCCTCAAGGACCCTGGGTCCATGCTCCCAGAGGGCTAGAGAATGGGAAAGCTACCATGGGATGGGGTGGGTTATGGGGATTGGGTGGTGGGAATTGTGTGGAGTTGTACCCCTCCTACCTTATGTTTTTGTTCACTAATCCTTTCTTAAATAAAAAATTAAAAAAAAAAAAAGAAAAATAAACAAAACCAGTAAAGAGAGTAGACACAGAGTATGGAAAAAGGTGGTGGAGAGAGTAAATAAATGCTTGGCACTGTCCCCAAGAAAATCTTTGCCTAAATTTGTCACTTCTGAGTCACAAAGGCATTTCCTCTAACAGTGTTAATAATACCATTTTTTAAAAATAATGCCATCCTTTTCAAATTTATTTTTTAGTGACTTAACGATGATTTACAAGATTATAGGATACAAGGGTTACAATTCCATACATTTTCCACCACCAGAGTTCTATAAAACATCCCCTCCATTTTTTTTTAAATCTCTCTGGGGGTGTTGACCAAAGATCATTATGGGGTGCAGAAGCTTCAGTAACTGCTTCTCCACTGGACATGGGTGTTGGCAGGCTGATCCATATCTTCAGCCTGTTTCTGTCTTTCCCTAGTGGGGTACAGCTCTGGGGAAGAGGGATTCTAGGTTACATTGGGGAGGTCGTCTGCCCAGGGAAGTCAGGTTGGTGTCATGGTAGCATCTGCGACGTGGTGGCTGAAAAAGCATTAAGATATAAAGCATAACAAATTCTTTAAAAATCAGGAAACTAAAGGTAAAAGTATAGCACATGATATTTGGGCTCTTTGTGTTGGAAGAAGCTAAGAAGCCTATGTTAGGTCTAGTCCACTTTTTGCCTAAGCTGGACAGCTAAAAGTTTTGTCTGGGAGGATTGTGTCAGAGTTGAGAATAGGAACAGAAATCTAGGTCAGAGCAGAGAGTAGCTCCCCAATAGGAGAAAAGTATGTAACCTCTGCATCACTGTTGGTCAGAGGACGCTTTCTGTGGTGATAGGTAGGAATACTGTGGGCTGCACTCATTTCAGGACCAGTCTTCCTTGAGTGGCAGAGTATGTTGAACCAGCCTCCCTTGGGAGAATAGGGCCATTTCTACTACTGTTATTGTACACTGAAGCATGCCATCCTTTTAAAGACAGATGTAAACTGGGATTTAAAAACCAACATGGCTTTACAGGAAAAGTAAACATTCTATATCTTACATATGTTTTGATTGACTCATTATATAGTAGTTATTGAAATTTTTATTGAGAAAACTGATAAAAACAAAAATGCATTGGTTACACAAGCCTTGTTGAAGAAGCATTCTGCCCTCTAAAGATCTCTTCAGAAGTCATTCTCTGGCAGAACACTTTCAGAAACTTTTACTTTTTCCTTTGTATCAAGTAACTCTTCCCAATTTTTTTTTGTGTGTGTACTGTCATTGATAAACAGTGAACAGCTATGAAGGAAGAGCTTTTCAGCAAAGGAAAGCAGTGACATCCAACCCTTAGTTACCACTTTCTATTTTCTGACTTCCTTATTTGAGACAGTCATGAAAATGCCATGATTTAAATTATGAAAGTTGGTGATGGCATTTTGATAGGTTTCAGGAAAAAATTATGAGTACTTCTTTCCAACTCTTTTATTGTACAATAAGATGGTTTATCTTTATTTGCTACCAAAGATAACATGCAGATGAGTGTAGATACTAATTATAAGTCACTTGCATTCTGATAACAAGATGCAAACACTTAAAAAACATTGGTATGTAGAGATATAACTAACTGTCATAATGTATGATTCAATACAAGGGATAAACAATAGATAACAATGTACATATTACAAATGTGGAAATGCATTTCAGCTCTTATTACACTATAGTGATATCACTGAGTGGTTACTCTGTTCCATGTATTTAGATATGCTTTGAGCATTAGTTTTTTAGTGGCTGTACAAAAATGTGATATCAGTACACTTATCCAGAAATGTATTAAAGAATTTTTAAGCTATTCCTCTGTTGATGAATGATAAGCTATTTCTATTACTTTTCAATCTCAATACTTTGAAGAGCTTGCTAGAACATAAAACATAGTTGGATTTTTAATATTTCCTTAAGATTTATGTTTAGCTTAGAAATAAAAAGTCTGACTACAGAGTCAAATATATGCTTGAAAGACTTGAACCAATTTTCATTTCCACAAACTTATATTACAGTATCAAACTGTATTCACAGCTAAATTTAGGCTTAGCCAATTAGAAATGGGAGCATGTTATTCTTTTGATTTGCATTTTAAGTATTATATATAAAGCTAAACATTTTTTCTATTTTGGTCCTTTCTCTCTCTACATTTTAAATGTCATTAACCTTTAGAAAAATTGATGAATTTTTCACATGTTTTAGACAAATATAAGCTCACAAATATTTTCATTAGCTATTTGATTTTTGTTTTATCAGGTTTGAATAAAACAGGTAAATTAAAAATATATATTTCTAATTTAATCTAAACACATTAGATATTGGCCTATATTACATACTGTTTGTTTTCATGAAAACTATTATTTTATTTTTGGGGGAGAGGATGGGGCAATTTCTACCACTGTTATTCTACATTGAAGTATATCATCCTTTTAAGGATAGATGTAAACTGGTATTAAAAACCAAGATGGCTTCACAGCAAAAATATAAATGCTATATTTTTTATATATGGGTTTATGTTTTAAGTCATCTAATTAAAAAAATTCCCAAATATTTACTATTTGCAATACCATTTTATTTATTTATTTATTTATTTTTCTTTTCTTTAATTATATTTGATGGACTTCACTGCTCCAATTCAACTTTTTCAGGGAAAAGACAAAGATGGGTCTGGGTGGTGGTGCACGCAGTTAAACACACATATTACTAAGCTCAAGGACCCTGCAAGGAACCAGGTTCAAGTCACACACACATACACACACACACACACACACACCCAGGGAGAAAGCTTCCAGAGCACTAAAGCATGTCTGCAGGTGTCTATTTCTCCCCCCGCCACTTAATTTCTCACTGTCCTATCAAATAGCCACAAGGAAATACAATAATAACCCTGAAGGCAAGAATAAATAAATAAATGGGAGAAAAGGAAAGGAGAGGAGAGGAGAGGAGAGGAGAGGAGAGGAGAGGAGAGGAGAGGAGAGGAGAGGAGAGGAGAGGAGAGGAGAGGAAAGGAGAGAAAAATAAAGACAAAAACTGAAACAAAGTTAAAAAGACCAAAGCCCTATCTCATGGGACCTGGTCTATATCTAGGTTTTGAGACTTTGTTAGGAAGTGAACCACCTGAAATCGATTAGAGAATCATATAAAAGAAAAGATTTCCAGGAGTCTGGCGGTAGCACAGTGGGTTAAGTCCACATGGTGCAAAATGCAAGGACCGGCCTAAGGATCTTGGTTCGAGCCCCAGGCTCCCCACCCTGCAAGGGAGTCATTTCACAGGCAGTGAAGCAGGTCTGCAGGTGTCTGTCTTTCTCTCCCCCTCTCTGTCTTCCCCTCCTCTCTCCATTTCTCTCTGTCCTGTCCTGTCCAACAATGACGACATCAGTAACAACAACAATAATAAATACAACAATAAAACAACAAGGACAACAAAAGGAATAAATAAAGAAATATTAATTTTAAAAAAATGGTCTCACCTGAGTAATGAAGCTGAAAGGATGACATTCCACGCCTGACATACCTGGACAAAGTCTGAAGTGAAGCTTTCTGATGTGATTAGGTTGAGATCAGCAGATGCAGTATCATTTTGTATGAATTGAGGAAGATGGGTTCTGAAATAGGGGCAGCTTGGAGCATCATCTACTCATGACCACAGAATGTGAGCTCAGATCTATAGGGATGCAGAGGTTACATAGGCTCCTAAGCTGAATATGGGCCACAGATAAGATCATATAGATGAGGTTTACAGTCAACAATATTTATACACCTTTCCCATATTTGGGAGCTACTCTTTTCCCTGATCCAGCTTTCTGGTGCTTTTTCAGCCATGACATCATCTCCCCAGATAATAACTTGGGTCCACATGCATATCAGATGTCAGGCTCAAAAAAAAAAAAAAAAAAAAAAAAAAAAACAGGTATAGTCATGGGCCCTTTGGAATATACCTACAATAGGACTACTAACTGTCCACAAAATAGAGACCCCCAAATCTTCATCTGCACTAATCCAGCCTTTAGGTTCATAATTAGTCAACAATTTGTTTGGCTTTATATATTAACTCTTTTTTAAGCCACCAGGTTCCAGATGCTACCATGCTGCCAACCAGATTTCCCTAGGCAGATGGCCCTACCAGTGTGTCCTCAAACCCACTTCCCCAAAGCCCCACCCCACTAGGGAAAGAGAGAGACAGGCTGGGAGTATGGATACACCTGTCACTGCCCATGTTCAGTGGTGAAGCAATTACAGAAGCCACACCTTCAACCTTCTGCAACCCCACAATGATCCTGGGTCCATACTCCCAGAGGGATAAAGAATAGGAAAGCTATCAGGGGAGGGGATGGGATACGGAGTTCTGATGGTGGGAACTGTGTGAAGTTGTACACCTCTTATCCTGTGATTCTTGTCAGTGTTTCCTTTTTATAAATAAAAATTATAAAAATAAAAAAAATCCTTTCTTGAATAATATTTATTATTTTCTTATTTCAAACTATCAATAATCTCTTCATATATTTCATATGTCATTTCCCCACCACCCTCGTGGATTTTTTTCTATAAGAATTCAACATACAGTTCTGGGGTGTGGTTCCCGGAAGATGGCGGACTGAGAAGCTGCTAGGGGCTGAGCTCTGACCACATCTCCTGGAAATGGTAGGATTTTCTGCCTTTAGTAGGCCAGCCAATAAGGGGTCCTAGCTGTGACACCAAGGAGGTGACTATAACTTAATTTGGGTTAAGAATTAGAGTAGGAAAAAAGGGGAAAAAATTTTTTTTTCTTCCTTTTAATTTCTAAGCATACCTCCTTCCCTGCCCCCCCAAAACCCATAACCAGTCCCTGGGGACCAGCTCCTAGCAGGATCCCCTGCTAGGAGCTCCTGTTCTTTACCAAATTACTGTCCCACCAGGTAGTATCATTAATTCTAAGTCTATACCCTTCTGAAACTTCTGGCCTTTTTTCTTTCTAAGTAGCCAAACCCCCCCCCACCTCACCCACATAGCTAATTATATAATTTAAAATAAATACATAAAAAAACCTTCCCTTTCACTGCTTTTTAGGATTGTTCTTTTTCTTATCTTTTTCTTTTTTCTCTCTCTTTCTTTATTTTTTTTTCTTTTTCTCATTATTGTCATCCTTTCTTCCTTAATCCTACAGCTTCCAAAATCACAGCCCCCACACCAACAAACTGTGCTTTGTTGAATTCACTGATACACATTTGGGAATTTCCTTTCACTGCTCTTTAATTACAGCTCTTTTTCTTATCTTTTCCCTTTTCTCTCTCTTGTCTCTTCTTTCTTCTTTTTTATTATCTTGTCATATACTTCTTCCTTCTTCTTTGCCTTTCTGAATTTGTGAATTATTTTGGGGAAGAAATCTGACTCAGAGTGGACTCTCTATGTGTGTATCTCTGCTCTAGTTCCCTTTCCCCTCTTGTTACCCCTCGAAAATACAGTGGATAGTAGATTTGCATAACTGTCTATTCTTGCTATCCTTTCTTCTTTTCTCTTTCTTCTTCACTGGGATTTAGTTACTATTTATTCACGGACTGGAGAAATTATTTGTCTAACTGGTAAAAATTAAACTGCTTCAATACTTGCTTCAGTTGCTACTGTAATCCCAAGGTTGGTGAGTGCAATTGTCATAAAGGTATTTAGTACAGTGTTACTTGTACTCAAGACACAACAATTGAGGAACAACAGAGCATAAAAAGAAAAGA